>NC_069502.1:577826344-578158844 GCF_027579735.1 Bombina bombina
ACAGTTTTGCATAACCAACAGAGTTATAATAATATACTTCTAACATCTTTGATTTAATTGTTTCAAAGCATCTGAAAAATGCCACTTTTTTCATTTATTTTGACAGACTTGCAGTCGAAAACATCATTGCCTTATTAAATGAGAACTTCTCTTGAACAAACACAGTGTTATCTATATGAAGTACTTCAACTAACTCCCTATTGTGGTTAAAAAAATTTAACATGCAATCTAAATGATATTGGTTTCAAGGTCTAAGAAATTATCATATGATACTCCTTGATTAAGCTTTCAACTATGATTAAAAAGATAAAAAAACAAAATGTATTAAAAAATTATAAATAGAAAATTATTTACAATTATATGCTCTAGCTAAATCATGAAAGTTTATTTGGGCCTTGACAGTCCCTTTAACATCTTTGATTCATATGGTAATTTTTAAGACCTTGAAGAACAACTATTGTGCCAATGTACTTGAACATTTTTGTCACCAATATTGTGTGTTGATTAACATGTTCCATATAGATAACACTGTTCTCGTGCCCTTGAAGTAATCAATGATTAGCCAATGATAGTATCAACTTTCAATCTTTCAAATCAAGTGAAATTAAGGATTCATGTTGAATAGTTTTTAATATAACATAATGAAAATTTTAAAATATATATTAATCTAACTGTGTTGGTTAATACAAACTGTTGAATGGTTAATAAAGGCATTATTTATTTTTGTAAAACATAAAAATTTATAGTGTTTACTTTTCATTTTATATAATACTCACTAACATTTCATATGTATACCTATTTCATGTTCTAAAATTTTTTTATCATATTTTTATTCTACAATTTAAAAATAAAAAATAATAATATTCTTTTAAAAAATTAATTATATTTTATAATAATTACATGAAATTTAATATTAGCATTATATCTATGTTTAATTGTTTGATTGATGCATAGCAATCCGTTAACACTCTAATTCAAAATGTATGACCAACAATTGTATTGGTAACAATTATTGATTCTAAAAATAGATTTTAAGTTTTGATCCTAATGTGGTCCTCTTCAGTGAGGTTCAGCGATATCCCTATATTGAACACTTATCAACGTGTCCACTTATTGTTTAACGCATCACTTATATGTAGACTGCCATTAGTGTCCAAATTTTAAAAAAAAATATAAACTAAAGAAAAGTAAAAAAAATATTAATTAAGATTAAGATAATAGATTGTTCAATGCCTGTTTTTCAAACATCAAGCAGCCTCATTTTAAAAAATTAAAGTAATATACATGCACTCACAGGCAGTAACAGACAGATACATGCACTCACAGGTAGACATGTGCACCGCTAAAAAATTCGGTTCGTTTTCGGTTCGGATCGATTCGGACTTTTAGAATTTCGTTTCGGATCGAATCTGATTCGGCAAAATTTGAATAAATTCGTTTCGGATTTATTCGGATCCGAATAAATTCGTTTCGGATTTATTCGGATTCGGCTGAATTCGGTTCTATTCCGTTCCGAAATTCGGTATGTTTTTAGTACACTAACACCCATTTAGTACACTAAGTCACTAACACCCATAAACTACCTATGAACCACTAAACCGAGGCCCCCCCACATCGCAAACCCTATAATAACATTATTTAACCCCTAATCTGCCGATCGGATATCGCCGCCGCCTACATTATAGCTATTAACCCCTAATCTGCTGTCCCTAACACCGCCGACCCCTACATTATAGTTATTAACCCCTAATCTGCCTCCCCCAACGTCGCCGCAATCTAACTACAAGTATTAACCCCTAATCTGCCGACCCGATATCGCCGCCGCCTACATTATAGCTATTAACCCCTAATCTGCTGTCCCTAACACCGCCGACCCCTACATTATAGTTATTAACCCCTAATCTGCCTCCCCCAACGTTGCCGCAATCTAACTACAAGTATTAACCCCTAATCTGCCGACCGAATATCGCCGCCGCCTACATTATAGCTATTAACCCCTAACCTGCTGTCCCTAACACCGCCGACCCCTACATTATAGTTATTAACCCCTAATCTGCCTCCCCCAACGTCGCCGCAATCTAACTACAAGTATTAACCCCTAATCTGCCGACCGCAAATCGCCGCCACTATAATAAATGTATTAACCCCTAAACCGCCGCACTCCCGCCTCGCAAACACTATAATACATTTTATTAACCCCTAATCTGCCCTCCCTAACATCGCCGCTACCTACCTACAATTATTAACCCCTAATCTCCCGCCCCCATCGTCGCCGCTACTATAATAAGGTTATTAACCCCTAAAGCTAAGTCTAACCCTAACACTAACACCCCCTAACTTAAATATAATTTAAATAAAACGAAATAAGTTTACTATAGTTAAATAAATGAATCATATTTAAAACTAAAGACTTACCTGTAAAATAAACCCTAAGATAGCTGCAATATAACTAATAGTTACATTGTAGCTATTTTAGGATTTATTTTTATTTTACAGGCAACTTTGTATTTATTTTAACTAGGTACAATAGTTATTAAATAGTTATTAACTATTTAATAACTACCTAGCTAAAATAAATACAAATTTACCTGTAAAATAAATCCTAACCTAAGTTACACTAACACCTAACACTACACTATCATTAAATTAACTAAATAAATGAATCATATTTAAAACAAAATACTTACCTGTAAAATAAACCCTAATATAGCTGCAATATAACTAATAGTTACATTGTAGCTATTTTAGCATTTATATTTATTTTACAGGCAACTTTGTATTTATTTTAACTAGGTACAAAAGCTATTAAATAGTTATTGACTAATTAATAGCTACCTAGTTAAAATAATTACAAAATTACCTGTAAAATAAATCCTAACCTAAGTTACAATTAAACCTAACACTACACTGTCATTAAATAAATTAACTACAAGTACCTACAATTATCTACAATTAAATAAACTAAAGTACAAAACCCCCCCACTAAATTACAAAAAAAAACAAACACTAAATTACAAAAAATAAAAAAATATTACAAGAATTTTAAACTAATTACACCTAATCTAAGCCCCCTAATAAAATAACAAAGCCCCCCAAAATAAAAAAAATGCCCTACCCTATACTAAATTACAAAAGTTAACAGCTCTATTACCTTACCAGCCCTGAACAGGGCCTTTTGCGGGGCATGCCCCAAAGAAAACAGCTCTTTTGCCTGTAAAAAAAAACACAATCCCCCCCCCCCACATTACAACCCACCACCCACATACCCCTACTCTAACCCAAACCCCCCTTAAATAAACCTAACACTACCCCCCTGAAGATCTCCCTACCTTGAGTCGTGTTCACCCAGCCGGGCCGAAGTCTTCATCCGATGGGGCAGAAGAGGACATCCAGACTGGCAGAAGTCTTCATCCAAGCGGGGCAAGAAGAGGTCTTCCATCCATCAGAAAAGTACAAAAAAACAAACAAACAAACACTAAATTAGCAAAAATAATAAAATATTGCAATAATTTTAAACTAATTACACCTAATCTAAGCCCCCTACTAGCTATTAATATAGCTACAATATAACTAATAGTTACATTGTAGCTATTTTAGGATTTATATTTATTTTACAGGCAACTTTGTATTTATTTTAACTAGGTACAATAGCTATTAAATAGTTAATAACTACCTAGCTAAAATAAATACAAATTTACCTGTAAAATAAACCCTAACCTAAGTTACAATTACACCTAACACTACACTGTCATTAAATTAACTAAATAAATTAATCCTATATAAAACTAAATACTTACCTGTAAAATAAACCCTAATATAGCTACAATATAACTAATAGTTACATTGTAGCTATTTTAGCATTTATATTTATTTTACAGGCAACTTTGTATTTATTTTAACTAGGTACAATAGCTATTAAATAGTTATTGACTAATTAATAGCTACCTAGTTAAAATAATTACAAAATTACCTGTAAAATAAATCCTAACCTAAGTTACTATTAAACCTAACACTACACTATCATTAAATAAATTAACTACAAGTACCTACAATTAAATACAATGAAATAAACTAAACTAAAGTACAAAAAAAACAAACACTAAATTACAAAAAATAAAAAAAATTACAAGAATTTTAAACTAATTACACCTAATCTAAGCCCCCTAATAAAATAACAAAGCCCCCCAAAATAAAAAAATGCCCTACCCTATACTAAATTACAAAAGTTAACAGCTCTATTACCTTACCAGCCCTGAACAGGGCCTTTTGCGGGGGCATGCCCCAAAGAAAACAGCTCTTTTGCCTGTAAAAAAAAACACAATACCCCCCCCCCACATTACAACCCACCACCCACATACCCCTACTCTAACCCAAACCCCCCTTAAATAAACCTAACACTACCCCCCTGAAGATCTCTCTACCGTGTCTTCACCCAGCGGGCCGAAGTCTTCATCCGATGGGGCAGAAGAGGACATCCAGACCGGCAGAAGTCTTCATCCAAGCGGGGCAAGAAGAGGTCTTCCATCCATCAGAAGTCTTGATCCAGGCGGCATCTTCTCTGTTCATCCATCCGGAGCGGAGCGGCAGCATCCTGAAGACATCCCACGCAGAGCATCCTCTTCTTTCTTGATCCGACGACTAGGTGACTGTACCTTTAAGTGACGTCATCCAAGATGGCGTCCCTTGAATTCCGATTGGCTGATAGGATTCTATCAGCCAATCGGAATTAAGGTAGGAAAAATCTGATTGGCTGATTCAATCAGCCAATCAGATTCAAGTTCAATCCGATTGGCTGATCCAATCAGCCAATCAGATTGAGCTCGCATTCTATTGGCTGATCGGAACAGCCAATAGAATGCGAGGTCAATCTGATTGGCTGATTCCATCAGCCAATCGGATTGAACTTGAATCTGATTGGCTGATTAAATCAGCCAATCAGATTTTTCCTACCTTAATTCCGATTGGCTGATAGAATCCTATCAGCCAATCGGAATTCAAGGGACGCCATCTTGGATGACGTCACTTAAAGGTACAGTCACCTAGTCGTCGGATCAAGAAAGAAGAGGATGCTCTGCGTGGGATGTCTTCAGGATGCTGCCGCTCCGCTCCGGATGGATGAACAGAGAAGATGCCGCCTGGATCAAGACTTCTGATGGATGGAAGACCTCTTCTTGCCCCGCTTGGATGAAGACTTCTGCCGGTCTGGATGTCCTCTTCTGCCCCATCGGATGAAGACTTCGGCCCGGCTGGGTGAAGACACGGTAGAGAGATCTTCAGGGGGGTAGTGTTAGGTTTATTTAAGGGGGGTTTGGGTTAGAGTAGGGGTATGTGGGTGGTGGGTTGTAATGTGGGGGGGGGATTGTGTTTTTTTTACAGGCAAAAGAGCTGTTTTCTTTGGGGCATGCCCCCGCAAAAGGCCCTTTTAAGGGCTGGTAAGGTAATAGAGCTGATTACTTTTGTAATTTAGTATAGGGTAGGGCATTTTTTTTATTTTGGGGGGCTTTGTTATTTTATTAGGGGGCTTAGATTAGGTGTAATTAGTTTAAAATTCTTGTAATTTTTTTTATTTTTTGTAATTTAGTGTTTGTTTTTTTTGTACTTTAGTTTAGTTTATTTCATTGTATTTAATTGTAGGTACTTGTAGTTAATTTATTTAATGATAGTGTAGTGTTAGGTTTAATAGTAACTTAGGTTAGGATTTATTTTACAGGTAATTTTGTAATTATTTTAACTAGGTAGCTATTAATTAGTCAATAACTATTTAATAGCTATTGTACCTAGTTAGAATAAATACAAAGTTGCCTGTAAAATAAATATAAATGCTAAAATAGCTACAATGTAACTATTAGTTATATTGTAGCTATATTAGGGTTTATTTTACAGGTAAGTATTTAGTTTTATATAGGATTAATTTATTTAGTTAATTTAATGACAGTGTAGAGTTAGGTGTAATTGTAACTTAGGTTAGGGTTTATTTTACAGGTAAATTTGTATTTATTTTAGCTAGGTAGTTATTAACTATTTAATAGCTATTGTACCTAGTTAAAATAAATACAAAGTTGCCTGTAAAATAAATATAAATCCTAAAATAGCTACAATGTAACTATTAGTTATATTGTAGCTATATTAATAGCTAGTATGGGGCTTAGATTAGGTGTAATTAGTTTAAAATTATTGTAATATTTTATTATTTTTGCTAATTTAGTGTTTGTTTGTTTTTTTGTACTTTTCTGATGGATGGAAGACCTCTTCTTGCCCCGCTTGGATGAAGACTTCTGCCGGTCTGGATGTCCTCTTCTGCCCCATCGGATGAAGACTTCGGCCCGGCTGGGTGAACACGACTCAAGGTAGGGAGATCTTCAGGGGGGTAGTGTTAGGTTTATTTAAGGGGGGTTTGGGTTAGAGTAGGGGTATGTGGGTGGTGGGTTGTAATGTGGGGGGAGGGATTGTGGGTTTTTTTTACAGGCAAAAGAGCTGTTTTCTTTGGGGCATGCCCCGCAAAGGGCCCTGTTCAGGGCTGGTAAGGTAATAGAGCTGTTAACTTTTGTAATTTAGTATAGGTTAGGGCATTTTTTTTATTTTGGGGGGCTTTGTTATTTTATTAGGGGGCTTAGATTAGGTGTAATTAGTTTAAAATTCTTGTAATATTTTTTTATTTTTTGTAATTTAGTGGGGGGGGGTTTGTACTTTAGTTTAGTTTTTTTAATTGCATTTAATTGTAGGTACTTGTAGTTAATTTATTTAATGATAGTGTAGTGTTAGGTTTAATTGTAACTTAGGTTAGGATTTATTTTACAGGTAATTTTGTAATTATTTTAACTAGGTAGCTATTAAATAGTCAATATCTATTTAATAGCTATTGAACCTAGTTAAAATGAATACAAAGTTGCCTGTACAATAAATATAAATGCTAAAATAGCTACAATGTAACTATTAGTTATATTGCAGCTATATTAGGGTTTATTTTACAGGTAAGTCTTTAGTTTTATATAGGATTCATTTATTTAGTTAATTTAATGATAGTGTAGTGTTAGGTGTAATTGTAACTTAGGTTATGATTTATTTTACAGGTAAATTTGTATTTATTTTAGCTAGGTAGTTATTAAATAGTTATTAACTATTTAATAACTATTGTACCTAGTTAAAATAAATACAAAGTTGCCTGTAAAATACATATAAATCCTAAAATAGCTACAATGTAACTATTAGTTATATTGAAGCTATATTAATAGCTAGTAGGGGGCTTAGATTAGGTGTAATTAGTTTAAAATTATTGTAATATTTTATTATTTTTGGTAATTTAGTGTTTGTTTGTATTTTGGTACTTGTATGATGGATGGAAGACCTCTTCTTGCCCCGCTTGGATGAAGACTTCTGTCGGTCTGGATGTACTCTTCTGCCCCATCGGATGAAGACTTCGGCCCGGCTGGGTGAACACGACTCAAGGTAGGGAGATCTTCAGGGGGGTAGTGTTAGGTTTATTTAAGGGGGGTTTGGGTTAGAGTAGGGGTATGTGGGTGGTGGGTTGTAATGTGGGGGGGGGATTGTGTTTTTTTTTTACAGGCAAAAGAGCTGTTTTCTTTGGGGCATGCCCCGCAAAGGGCCCTGTTCAGGGCTGGTAAGGTAATAGAGCTGTTAACTTTTGTAATTTAGTATAGGGTAGGGCATTTTTTTTTATTTTGGGGGGCTTTGTTATTTTATTAGGGGGCTTAGATTAGGTGTAATTAGTTTAAAATTCTTGTAATATTTTTTTATTTTTTGTAATTTAGTGTTTGTTTTTTTTTGTAATTTAGTGGGGGGGTTTTGTACTTTAGTTTATTTAATTGTAGATAATTGTAGTTAATTTATTTAATGACAGTGTAGTGTTAGGTTTAATTGTAACTTAGGTTAGGATTTATTTTACAGGTAATTTTGTAATTATTTTAACTAGGTAGCTATTAATTAGTCAATAACTATTTAATAGCTATTGTACCTAGTTAAAATAAATACAAAGTTGTCTGTAAAATAAATATAAATGCTAAAATAGCTACAATGTAACTATTAGTTATATTGCAGCTATATTAGGGTTTATTTTACAGGTAAGTATTTTGTTTTAAATATGATTCATTTATTTAGTTAATTTAATGATAGTGTAGTGTTAGGTGTTAGTGTAACTTAGGTTAGGATTTATTTTACAGGTAAATTTGTATTTATTTTAGCTAGGTAGTTATTAAATAGTTATTAACTATTTAATAACTATTGTACCTAGTTAAAATAAATACAAAGTTGCCTGTAAAATAAAAATAAATGCTAAAATAGCTACAATGTAACTATTAGTTATATTGTAGCTATATTAGGGTTTATTTTACAGGTAAGTCTTTAGTTTTAAATAGGATTAATTTATTTAACTATAGTAAACTTATTTCGTTTTATTTAAATTATATTTAAGTTAGTGGGTGTTAGTGTTAGGGTTAGACTTAGCTTTAGGGGTTAATAACCTTATTATAGTAGCGGCGACGATGGGGGCGGGAGATTAGGGGTTAATAATTGTAGGTAGTTGGCGGCGATGTTAGAGAGGGCAGATTAGGGGTTAATAAAATGTATTATAGTGTTTGCGAGGCGGGAGTGCGGCGGTTTAGGGGTTAATACATTTATTATAGTGGCGGCGATTTGCGGTCGGCAGATTAGGGGTTAATACTTGTAGTTAGATTGCGGCGACGTTGGGGGAGGCAGATTAGGGGTTAATAACTATAATGTAGGGGTCGGCGGTGTTAGGGACAGCAGGTTAGGGGTTAATAGTTATAATGTAGGCGGCGGCGATTTGCGGTCGGCAGATTAGGGGTTAATACTTGTAGTTAGATTGCGGCGACGTTGGGGGAGGCAGATTAGGGGTTAATAACTATAATGTAGGGGTCGGCGGTGTTAGGGACAGCAGATTAGGGGTTAATAGCTATAATGTAGGCGGCGGCGATATCGGGTCGGCAGATTAGGGGTTAATACTTGTAGTTAGATTGCGGCGACGTTGGGGGAGGCAGATTAGGGGTTAATAACTATAATGTAGGGGTCGGCGGTGTTAGGGACAGCAGATTAGGGGTTAATAGTTATAATGTAGGCGGCGGCGATATTCGGTCGGCAGATTAGGGGTTAATACTTGTAGTTAGATTGCGGCGACGTTGGGGGGGGCAGATTAGGGGTTAATAACTATAATGTAGGGGTCGGCGGTGTTAGGGACAGCAGATTAGGGGTTAATAGTTATAATGTAGGCGGCGGCGATATCGGGTCGGCAGATTAGGGGTTAATAAAATAATGCAGGTGTCAGCGATAGCGGAGGCAGCAGATTAGGGGTTAATAAGTGTTAGATTAGGGGTGTTTAGAGACTCGGGGTACATGTTAGGGTGTTAGGTGCAGACTTAGTGTTTCCCCATAGGAAACAATGGGGCTGCGGTGTTAGTTTTTTTCAGCCGAAACTCCCATTGTTTCCTATGGGGAAATGCCGAATCTTAACGAGCTAATTCGGATTTATTCGGAGATACGGCAGCTATTTCGGATTCATTCGGTAGATTCGGAAGTATTTTAATTCGGAAATCCGAATCGATCCGAATCTCCGAATTTACCGAATTTACCGAATTTCCGAATTAATCCGAAACGAACCGCACATGTCTACTCACAGGCAGTAACAGACATATACATGCACTCACAGGCAGTAACAGTCAGATACATGCACACACAAAAGCAGTAAAATAGAGACACAATCACTAACATTCATTAATAAACATATATATGCACACACAGAAATTTACATAACATTTAAATTAACACACTGGCAGTAATATACAGAGAGATGCGCACTAGTTCATAACAAGAATGATACATGTACAATCACTGATCAAAATACACATACATAAACATAAATGCACAAACATATATAAACATGCAGAAACATGAATTAAAATATAGAGACATGCACACACTGGCATTACCAGACAGAGATATTGAAACACACAGATAGTAATAGACTCCGCCAGACGCTGTAAAAAAGAGTAATAGACAGCGAAATGCTATCCATGAGAGTCATACACAGAATCATGCACTCACAGGCATTAATAGACGGACACCAGAACTATCATACAGTAATAGACAGCAATATGAACACAAAGACATAAATAGAGACATACATTCATTCACAGACACTAATACACCGAGACATGCACAAAAATAAAATAACATGCACATACATGCACTGAAATGCACCAATTACATTTATTTTATAATTAAATGTGATTTAAATTTTAAATTTTTATTTGTTTTAATTTTTAAGTTAATTTTTTTATTTTTATTTTTTTATTACAGATATAAGAACATAATGCCAGACTGCATAGTTATAGGATGTGATACATCCACTAAAAGAAGTCAAAAAAATATTGGAGTTTCACTACATGTTTTTCCAAAAACAAAGGAAAGAATAAGAATATGGTTACAGCAGATTAACCAGTACCCAGATGATCAACTAGAACCAATGGTTGAACTCATATTTGAGACTAACGTTACCGTATATTTTCTAAACATTTTAATCCAGATTGTTATGTCATTCATGGTGTTGGACGTGCTTTGAGTTCATTAGCCATACCTACAATTTTCACTTCTATACAACCGAATATACTAGTGCCTTCTGAGATTCCAAAAAATACAAATACTGATTTGGAATCTAATATTGAAATTACAGATTCCTCTACAAGTTCTTCTTTTTTGCCACATCAATTAATTGGAAGACGAGAGATTCCAGAAAGATGTAATTCATGTGGTCATTACTTGAAAATAGAAAAAATAGATGCCTCAACCAATACCGACAACAAAGTTTTAAAAGATAATTATACTCAGTTTCAACCTTATTACGGAACATTAAGCGTTAATTTACAAACTAATATTGAAATTCCTAAAAAAACCTTGTTTAATCAAATAGAGAGAAAAAGCGATAAACACACATGGACAATGGGAGACGTGAGTTGCGAAATAAGCATTTATAATAGTTCACGTTTATCAGTATCTAGTGAGATTTCAAAGGAAAGATGAAGATGAAATTACAATTGTTCAAACTGCAGTTCAAGAAGGGGTTGAAGATATGGATACTTTTAATGATAATATAGATAATATTGATATTTCAGAGATTGAGAATATCAATCAATTTTCAAAGGATGATAGCTATGTTCCAGAAACTACATTAGAATCTGAGGAGGAATATTCTTTTATCCCTGAGTACACAAATAAAGATTTTGTTTATCAAAGAAAATTTATAGTTTTTGAAAACAACTTGGATACTTTGCTTAAATTGGTCGGTTGCCAATCGTTAACACCTTGTGAGTCACCAATTATGAAAATCTTTAAAAGACTAGTTGGAACAATGTTGGAGGTAACTGGTGAGTGTGAGGATCGACACATTTCTACACTATGGAACAGTCAACCAAGTATAGGACGTAAACCAGTAGGTAATATTCTTGCTTGTTCTTGCTTGTTTATCCATATTATTTTCTGGTAACCAATTTGACAAAGTAGAATAGATGTATCATTACTTTGGTATTTGTTTTTTATCTAAACAAACTTTTTATACATACCAAAAAGATTATTTATTTCCAACTGTGGATATCTACTGGAAAAAGGAAAGACAAGAATTGATAAATTCTATGAAAGGGAAAGCTCTAACTGTAACCGGAGACGGACAATGCGACAGTCTCGGCTTTTCAGCTAAGTACTGTACATACACTATGATGGAAGACAGTACCAAAAAAATTTTGGATTTACAGGTAGTTCAGGTTTCTGAAGCCACATCCTCAGTGGCGATGGAGGCCAAAGCTTTTAGAAGGTCTTTAAATAGTCTTTTGATGGAAGGAATATTTTGTTTTATAATGGCCACAGACAGACATGTGAGTATTCGCAAGATTCAAAGAGAAGAATATCCAAAGATACATCATCAATATGATATGTGGCATTATAATAAAAGTTTAAAGAAAAACATTATCAACATCAGCACCAAAAAAAAATGCAAAGAACTTATACCATGGATTAATTCATTGTCCAATCATCTGTGGACATGTTGCATGTTATGCAAAGGAGATATGTCAAAATTAACTGAGATGTGGAAGTCTACTTTATACCATGCGATCAACGTCCATTCTTGGAAGGAAGGTCAGGAGGAGAAATCTTGCCTTCACGAAACAATAAATAATGATGAGGTTCGTGAAAGAAAGTGGCTGAAAAAAAATGATGAGGCTTTCCATGAACTACAAAAATTGGTCTGTAATGATCAAATTGTTAAAGATTTATATCATCTTCGGTTTTTTTGCCACACAGGATCATTGGAAGCTTTCCATAGCTTTGTGTTGAAATATAGACCAAAACGTGTCCATTTTCAAATGGACGCCATGGATGCAAGAACTAAACTAGCTGCAATTGCTCATAATAAGAACTCATCTAGAGTACAAGCAAGAGTACATTATCCGAGCGAAAGAACTGGAAGTTTAGGTGAATTGAGGTATAATTTTTATTTTCAAAAAGTAAAAAGCAGTGGCTTCTAAGACCAGTATATGAGGAGATGGACATGAGTCATATTTTTAAAATGAATATCTATGTACTTGATCTTGTTGACGGGTCAATTGGTCATGATTGGGTTTCAAAAAATTTAACCATGCCACCCAATATTGCTTCAACTCCGAGACCACCCAAAAAAGAACTTTTAGAGAAAAAAAAAACTTGATTTGCCAAAAAAATTATTGAATAACACAATATATATATATATATATATATATATATATATATATATATATATATATATATATATATATATATATATTATTTTTTCATTGAAGATTTCAATTTGAATTTTTTTTTTACATTTTTGAATAATGTTTGAATTTAAATCATTCTATATTTTTAATTTTGAATAAATGAAAATTTTTATTAAAACATATTTTTGGTTGAAAACTTAATATTTGTTTGCTCTATTTATTTATTTATTTTCATTTATGTATTTATTATTTTTAAAAGAGATAGTACTCTCATTTATTATCTTTATGTGAATATTTTAAAGGTACACTCTAAAAAATGTTTTATTTTAGAGATTCATATCGAGCATTAAATTATATTAATATGTGTAATTTTAGACAATTATAAATTTAAATGAGTTATCTTTGTTTCTTTCAATTAAAATTAACAATTGAAGTTTACATGCTGGATCATAGCATTGTAACAACTGTACTTCTTCTTGATGATTATCTGGTCATTTCATACAGCAAAGAAAACGTTTTTTCAATGGTTGTTAACCAAACAAATATCTTATAAACCTTATTTAAAAAAAATAAAAAAAATAAATAATATATATAGTTTATTGTAGTTGATTATAAATTATTTTAAAATTGCATGCTCTACCTGAATCATGAAAGAAAGCCATTTTGTTCAGTGTCACTTTAACTTTCTTTATGTCAGGATTGATTATTTAATTCTTACTTTATTGAGTTTAATTTATATATTAAATGAATTTTATTCAATGAAGATACAGTTTAAAAAAAGGACTCTAAAATTATGTAATTATTATTTTTATTACCGTAAATCAACCCAGACATGCATAAAATAATTGTAATGAACACAAAACATTATTTCAAAATTCAAAATATAAATATTTTTTTAAAAATAAAAATAAAATTATTATTTTTAAAAACATGTAACCACTTTTTTTTTCTTTTACATCATAAATATTCAAAAATATACTTTAAAATTTAAAAAAAATAAGAATAAAAAAATATATATATTTTTTTTTAACACAACATTTTTTCAATCAACAATCATTTCAAAAGCAGGTCCATCGTCTTCTGGATAATGGAATCCGACATAAATGTTATCAGGCACAGGAAATGCCCTTCTTATACTATTTACCACACAAGAGGGTATAGGTATTCGGTTTTTTGGTCCAAGATAATGATGAATGAAGCATGTGTATGCTCTGTATGCCAGTTTCGTATACGCCCTATTGAAAATAAAAATATATTATACAAAACAGTGTTTGTTTCATTAGGCTCCTGGTGACAAAGCCACTGTCTTGATGATAAAATATTTGATATTAATAGATTAATTAATAATAAGCAAGTATTATACAATTATCAATTTTTAATGTACTTTTTAAATATCTCAACTTACACAACATCTATGGATCGCTTTTATAAAAAAAATTGCAAATATCAGTCTACAGTTTTACTTTGTTGACAAACATTACACTTTTACTGTACAAAGGGAGGTGATCTACTACTTGTAATTTTGTTTTTAGTGTTTAAAAAGTTTATTGTCTAAACAATAGTATGCCATATAGCAAATCTTGTTTAATGTATATATCAATGAACTATTATAAAAAATTAACGTAGAAATTTTATTTTCATGCTTAATTATTGAACTTAAATTGACCTTTCTATAACAATAGGGTTGACAAAAAAAAGGATCTATCAATTTTCATTTTATAAATAAAAAAAAGGAGTTTCAAAATGGAGTGTCTTTGTTTTTTAAGAGTCTACAATATTTAAAAATTTATATTTTAATACATTAATCTAAAGATATAACATTGTTATTTAATGTACATCTTATTAAAAAAAATATATACCTTTCTGTTAGATTTTCACCACCTTGGAAATGCATTGGTCCATTACTATTAGTTATTCTAGACATCTGTAACAAATAAACTTTATCTGTAATAGACTGTTGATATTTGTGGTCAGTGATACATGTAGCACCATCAGGAATTTTTTCAACCACTTTTTCACTTTCCCTGCAGCAAATGCTTTCCACTACTGTTGGCATTAGACCACAGTTTCCGCACATACACCAATCCAATTTTTCTAATCGTTCTCTGTCTTGAGTATCATCAACATTATCTTGTGATTCATTGGTTGAATCGTCATTGTCAGTTTCAATCTCTCTTGGATGTCTTCGTGGATCCCATTCATGTATCCGTGGTACATCAAAGAGCAAAGGCTGAGAGTATTGTTCTTCAAGTAATTGAGACATCTGTGTAATGTTATATAAAAAAATAAAAAATAAAAAATTTTTTTTACATCAAATATATGAAAAGAAATATAGAAAATAAATCACAATATAATAAAATTAATAAAATACCATTGATTTGTATTCCTCTTCATCAAGATCCATCATAGTACGTACAGATTCACTCGAAGAAGCCATTCTGTACAAATAATGTTAAATAAATATTATATGTAACAATTATATTGTTTTAAATATTTTAGAAAAATGATTATGTTGATTGTTAAAGTGATGGTAAACTATCCCCTTTTTGAAAAAAGATTTTTAATATAACCACTATTTTTATGGAATTTAATTCATTAGCTGTAAAGAAGAGGCAGTATAACATGATTTTTAATATAGATATGACATTCAAATACTGCCTGCTCCTCACCCCACTTAAAAACTATAATTATCAGTGATGAAAGAGATTGAATTGTTGTCCAATGCTCTTGCCATATGGCAATTTTATTGTAGCTATAGAATTGATTGTAGTGTAATTTAATTATGTCGCTGAAATGAAATTTTAGTTTTGAAGTGGGCAGAGGTGCATGCACTATTTGATTTTCTTTTTTATATTAAAAAGCATGTTATACTGCCTCTTAATTACAGCTAATGAATTAACATCCATATATAATAGCGCTTAAAATTACAGATATGATTTTAAAAAGTGGACAGTCTACCATCAATTTAATTATAACAAAATTAAAATGTATATAAAAATATACGAAATATATATATTTTCATATATATACATATATATACACACATATATATCTCTCTATATATATATAGAGAGAGAAAGAGATAGAGACATATATATATATGTGTATATATATATATCTATATATATATATATATATTTAAAAAAATATATATATATATTTTATGTGTATATATATATCTATCTATATATATATATATATATATATATATATATAAAGAGATGGGAACAGAGATGTGCACTCTCACGCACAAATCAACTAACTTGGTGATATTATGTATCAATTTATTATTTTAAATTTATAATTATTTTAGTTTTATTTAAAAAAAAAATCATTATTGATAATAATAGTGGTGTTTAAATTATAATATATAAACTACCTTAGACAGTGGATGGTTATATAATATCATATAAACATCACTATAATCAGAAATAACAATTGATTTATTTAAAATTACAGTGGTTGAAAGTTAGTTTAAAAACTATATATATATATATATATATATATATATATATATATATATATATATATATATATATATGTGTGTGTATATAATATATATATATGTGTGTGTGTATATATATATATATATATATATATATATATATATATATATATATATATATATATAAACACACACATTAACTATCTAAAAATTAAAAAAAAATATTATTTTTTTAAATAAAAATAAAAATATATTGAAAAGTCACAATAATGCGCAAATGACACTTTGATTCAATATGTGTGTTTTCTGTGTTTGTGTGTGCTTGCATATTTTTTTTTTGGCTCGACTGTCATTCTTTTTTTGTTGGCCGGCTGTGTAGATTGTCTGTGCTCTTTGTATGTTGGCTTGCTGTAATTGTGTGGGCTAGATGTGTGTGTGTGTGTTTAGTCCGGATATATGTGTGTGTGATGGCTGTGTGTGTGTGTGTGTGTGTGTGTGTGTGTGATGGTGCTCTGTGTGTGTTTGTCTTTGTGTGCTGGCTGTGTGTGAGTGATGACTTTGTGTGTTTATACATGTGTGTGTATGTGAGGGAGGACTTGTGGTGTGTGTGTGTTTGTGGGGTATGTCTGACTGTTTGTGAACCGGCTGTGGGTGTTGGAGTGTATGTGTGTGTGTGTGTGGCCTGGCTGGGTGTGTGTGTGAGTGATGGTGCTCTGTGTGTGTCTTTGTGTGATGGCTGAGTATGTGTGTTTGTGCTGACTTTATGTCTTTATATATGTGTGTGTATGTGAGGGCAGACTTGTTGTGTGTGTGTGTTGGGGGTGGTCTGTCTGACAGTTTGTGGACCGGCTGTGTGTGTTGGTGTGTGTGTGTGGACTGGCTGTGTGTGTGTGTGTGTGTGTGTTTGTGTGAGTGATGGTGCTCTGTGTGTGTGTGTCTTTGTGTGCTGGCTGTGTGTGTGTGATGACTTTTGGTGTTTATACATGTGTGTGTATGTGAGGGTGGACTTGTGGTGTGTGTGTTTGTGGGGTATGTCTGACTGTTTGTGACCCGGCTGTGGGTGTTGGAGTGTATGTGTGTGTGTGTGTGGCCTGGCTGGGTGTGTGTGTGAGTGATGGTGCAGCTGGGTGTGTGTGTGAGTGATGGTGCTCTGTGTGTGTCTTTGTGTGATGGCTGTGTGTGTGTGTGCTGACTTTTTGTGTTTATAAATGTGTGTGTATGTGAGGGCGGACTTGTGGTGTGTGTGTGTTTGTGGGGTATGTCTGACTGTTTGTGACCCAGCTGTGGGTGTTGGAGTGTATGTGTGTTTGTGTGTGTGACCTCTCTGTGTTTGTGTGTGAGTTATGGTGCAGCTGGGTGTGTGTGTGAGTGATGGTGCTCTGTGTGTGTCTTTGTGTGATGGATGTGTGTGTGTGCTGACTTTGTATGTTTATATATTTTTTAGTGTATGTGAGGGCGGACTTGTTGTGTGTTTGTGTGTGTGGGGGGTCTGTCTGAATGTTTGTGGACCGGCTGTGTGTGTGGGTGTGCGGTGTTTGTGTGTGTGTGGCCTGGCTGGGTGTGTGTGTGTGAGTGATGGTGCTCTGTGTGTGTCTTTGTGTGATGGCTGTGTGTGTGTGTGCTGACTTTGTAATTTTATATGTGTGTGTGTGTATGTGAGGGCTGACTTGTTGTGTGTGTGTGTTTGGGGGGGGGTCTGTCTGACTGTTTGTGGACCGGCTGTGTGTGTTGGTGTGTGTGTGTGTGTGTGTGAGAGAGAGTGATGGTGCTCTGTGTGTGTGTCTTTGTTTGCTGGCTGTGTGTGTGTGTGCTGACTTTGTAATTTTATATGTGTGTGTGTGAATGTGAGGGCTGACTTGTTGTGTGTGTGTGTGTTTGGGGGGGGGTTTGTATGACTGTTTGTGGACCGGCTGTGTGTGTTGGTGTGTGTGTGTGTGAGAGTGATGGTGCTCTGTGTGTGTGTCTTTGTTTGCTGGCTGTGTGTGTGTGTGCTGACTTTGTAATTTTATATGTGTGTGTGTATGTGAGGGCTGACTTGTTGTGTGTGTGTGTGTGTTTTGGGGGGGGGTCTGTCTGACTGTTTGTGGACCGGCTGTGTGTGTTGGTGTGTGTGTGTGAGAGTGATGGTGCTCTGTGTGTGTGTCTTTGTTTGCTGGCTGTGTGTGTGTGTGCTGACTTTGTAATTTTTTATGTGTGTGTGTGTATGTGAGGGCTGACTTGTTGTGTGTGTGTGTGTTTGGGGGGGGGGTCTGTCTGACTGTTTGTGGACCGGCTGTGTGTGTTGGTGTGTGTGTGTGTGTGTGTGTGTGTGTGAGAGAGTGATGGTGCTCTGTGTGTGTGTCTTTGTTTGCTGGCTGTGTGTGTGTGTGATGACTTTGTAATTTTATATGTGTGTGTGTATGTGAGGGTTGACTTGTTGTGTGTGTTTGGGGGGGGTCTGTCTGACTGTTTGTGGACCGGCTGTGTGTGTTGGTGTGTGTGTGTGTGTGTGTGTGTGTGAGAGAGTGATGGTGCTCTGTGTGTGTGTCTTTGTTTGCTGGCTGTGTGTGTGTGTGTGCTGACTTTGTAATTTTATATGTGTGTGTGTATGTGAGGGTTGACTTGTTGTGTGTGTGTGTGGGGGGGTTGTCTGTCTGTTTGTGGACTGGCTGTGTGTGTTGGGGGGGGGCAGTGTGTGTGTGTGTGTGTGTGAGTGATGTTGCTCTGTGTGTGTGTTTTTTTTGATGGCTGTGTGTGTGTGTGCTGACATTGTATTTTTATATGTGTGTGTGTATGTGCGGGCGGACTTGTTGTGTGTTTGTGTGTGTGTGGGGGGGTCTGTCTGACTGTTTGTGGACCGGCTGTGTGTGTGGGTGTGCTGTGTGTGTGTGTGTGTGGACTGGCTGGGTGTGTGTGTGAGTGATGGTGCTCTGTGTGTGTCTTTGTGTGATGGCTGTGTGTGTTTATATATTTTTTAGTGTATGTGCGGGTGGTCTTGTTGTGTGTTTGTGTGTGTGTGTGGGGGGGTGTCTGTCTGACTGTTTGTGGACCGGCTGTGTGTGTGGGTGTGCTGTGTGTGTGTGTGTGTGGCCTGGCTGGGTGTGTGTGTGAGTGATGGTGCTCTGTGTGTGTCTTTGTGTGATGGCTGTGTGTGTGTGTGTGCTGACTTTGTGTGTTTATAAATGTGTGTGTATGTGAGGGCAGACTTTTGTGTGTGTGTGTGTGGGGGGGGTCTGTCTGACTGTTTGTGGACCGGCTGTGTGTGTAGGTGTGCTGGGTGTGTGTGTGTGTGTCCTGGGTGTGTGTGTGTGTGTGTGTGTGTGTGAATGATGGTGCTCTGTGTGAGTGTCTTTGTGTGATGTCTGTGTGTGTGTGCTGAATTTCTGTGTTTATATATGTGTGTGTGTGTATGTAAGGGCGGATTAAAGACATGTAAAATAAATGTAAAACACAGCTTTGAATGCTGAATAGATATTTCTCTTGTTAAGTGTAGTCAGTCCACGGGTCATCCATTACTTATGGGATTATATCTCTTCCCCAACAGGAAGTTGCAAGAGGATCACCCAAGCAGAGCTGCTATATAGCTCCTCCCCTCACATGTCATACCCAGTCATTCTCTTGCAACCTAACTAAAGATAGGTCATTGTGAGAGGTCTGTGGTGTTTTTAAACTTAGTTTATTTCTTCAATCAAAAGTTTGTTATTTTAAATGGCACCGGAGTGTGCTGTTTGTTTCTCAGGCAGCATTAGAAGAAGAATCTGCCTGCGTTTTCTATGATCTTAGCAGACGTAACTAAGATCCACTGGCTGTTCTCGCACATTCTGAGGAGTGAGGTAACTTCAGAAAAGGGGAATAGCATGCAGGGCCCCCCTGCAAACGAGGTATGTGCAGTAAATTATTTTTCTAAGCAATGGAATTGACTGAGAAATTACTGCTGATACCAATGTAATGTAAGTTCAGCCTTAAATGCAGTGGTAGCGACTGGTGTTAGGCTGAGGAGTGTGTGTACACTGAAGTATTTTTCTAGGGAATGGAATTTGACTCAGAAAATACTGTTAATACTGAAGTAATGTGTGAGCCTTAACTGCAGTAAAAGCGACTGGTAGCAGGCTTATTAATAATACTTCATAACTTTTAAAATGTATGTTTAAAACGTTTACTGGCATGTTAATCGTTTTTTGTGAGGTACTTGGTGATAAAACTTATTGGGGCATGATTTTTACCACATGTCTAACTTTTGTTTCTGCATAGAAACAGTTAACTGAGCTTCCCCACTGTTGTAATATGAGTGGGAGGGGCCTATTTTAGCGTTTTTTTGCGCAGTAAAAATTCAGTCACAATCTTCCTACTTCATCCTCCATGATCCAGGACGTCTCTAGAGAGCTCAGGGGTCTTCAAAATTCATTTTGAGGGAGGTAATCAGTCACAGCAGACCTGTGACAGTGTGTTTGACTGTGATAAAAATGTTAATTATTAAATTGTTATCCGTTTTAGGGTATTAAGGGGTTAATCATCCATTTGCTGGTGGGTGCAATCCTTTGCTAACTTAATACATTTACTGTGAAAATTTGGTTGCTATAACTAATTTGGTTCATTGTTATTTCAACTGTGACAGCTTTTTGTGCTTCTTAAAGGCACAGTAGCGTTTTTTATATTGCTTGTAAATTTATTTGAAAAGTATTTTCCAAGCTTGCTAGTCTCATTGCTAGTCTGTTTAAACATGTCTGACACAGATGAATCTGTTTGTTCACTATGTATGAAGGCCAATGTGGAGCCCCATAGAAGGTTGTGTACTAAATGCATTGATGTAACTTTAAATAAAAGTCAGTCTTTACATGCAAAGAAATTATCACCAGACAACGAGGGGGAAGTTATGCCGACTAACTCTCCTCACGTGTCAGTACCTTCGCCTCCCGCTCAGGAGGTGCGTGATTTTGTGGCGCCAAGTATATCAGGGAGGCCCTTACAAATCACTTTGCAAGACATGGCTACTGTTATGACAGAAGTATTATCTAAATTGCCAGAATTAAGAGGCAAGCGTGATAGCTCTGGGTTAAGGACAGAGCGCGCTGATGATGTGAGAGCCATGTCCGATACTGCGTCACAATTTGCAGAACCTGAAGACGGAAAGCTTCATTCTGTGGGTGATGGATCTGATCCAGGGAGACTGGATTCAGAGATTTCTAATTTTAAATTTAAGCTTGAGAACATCCGCATATTGCTAGGGGAGGTATTAGCGGCTCTGAATGATTGTAACACGGTTGCAATTCCAGAAAAATTATGTAGGTTGGATAGATACTATGCGGTACCGGTGTGTACTGACGTGTTTCCTATACCTAAAAGGCTTACAGAGATTATTAGCAAGGAGTGGGATAGACCCGGTGTGCCTTTTTCCCCTCCTCCCATATTTAGGAAAATGTTTCCTATAGACCCCACCACACGAGACTTATGGCAGACGGTCCCTAAGGTGGAGGGAGCGGTTTCTACTTTAGCTAAGCGTACCACTATCCCGGTGGAGGATAGTTGTGCCTTTTCAGATCCAATGGATAAAAAATTAGAAGGTTACCTTAAGAAAATGTTTGTTCAACAAGGTTTTATCTTACAGCCCCTTGCATGCATTGCGCCCGTCACTGCTGCGGCAGCATTCTGGTTTGAGTCTCTGGAAGAGGCCATTCGCACAGCTCCATTGGATGAAATTATGAACAAGCTTAAAGCACTTAAGCTAGCTAACGCATTTGTTTCTGATGCCGTTGTACATTTAATCAAACTTACGGCTAAGAACTCCGGATTCGCCATCCAAGCCCGCAGAGCGCTATGGCTTAAATCCTGGTCAGCTGACGTGACTTCTAAATCTAAATTGCTTAATATTCCTTTCAAAGGGCAGACCTTATTCGGGCCCGGCTTGAAAGAAATTATCACTGACATTACGGGAGGTAAGGGCCATGCTCTACCTCAGGACAGGGCCAAATCAAAGGCCAAACAGTCTAATTTTCGTGCCTTTCGTAACCTCAAGGCAGGAGCAGCATCAACTTCCTCCGCTCCAAAACAGGAAGGAGCTGTTGCTCGTTACAGACAGGGCTGGAAAACTAACCAGTCCTGGAACAAGGGCAAGCAGGCCAGAAAACCTGCTGCTGTCCCTAAGACAGCATGAAGAGAGGGCCCCCTATCCGGAAACGGATCTAGTGGGGGGCAGACTTTCTCTCTTCTCCCAGACTTGGGCAAGAGATGTCCAGGATCCCTGGGCGTTGGAGATCATATCTCAGGGATATCTTCTGGACTTCAAAGCTTCTCCTCCACAAGGGAGATTTCATCTTTCAAGGTTATCAGCAAACCAAATAAAGAAAGAGGCGTTTCTACGCTGTGTACAAGACCTCTTACTAATGGGGGTGATCCACCCAGTTCCGCGGACGGAACACGGGCAGGGATTCTATTCAAATCTGTTTGTGGTTCCCAAGAAAGAGGGAACCTTCAGACCAATCTTGGACTTAAAAATCCTAAACAAATTCCTAAGAGTTCCATAATTCAAAATGGAAACTATTCGAACCATCCTACCCATGATCCAAGAGGGTCAGTACATGACCACTGTGGACTTAAAGGATGCCTACCTTCACATACCGATTCACAAGGATCATTATCGGTACCTAAGATTTGCCTTCCTAGACAGGCATTACCAGTTTGTAGCTCTTTCCTTCGGGTTAGCTACGGCTCCAAGAATCTTTACAAAAGTTCTGGGCTCACTTCTGGTGGTACTAAGACCGCGAGGCATAGCGGTAGCTCCGTACCTAGACGACATTCTGATATAAGCGTCAAGTTTTCAAACTGCCAAGTCTCATACAGAGATAGTTCTGGCATTTCTGAGGTCGCATGGGTGGAAGGTGAACGTGGAAAAGAGTTCTCTATTACCCCTCACAAGGGTTCCCTTCCTAGGGACTCTTATTGATTCTGTAGAGATGAAAATTTACCTGACGGAGGCCAGGTTATCAAAACTTCTAAATGCTTGCCGTGCCCTTCATTCCATTCCACACCCGTCAGTAGCTCAGTGCATGGAAGTAATCGGCTTAATGGTAGCGGCAATGGACATAGTACCATTTGCGCAACTGCATCTCAGACCGCTGCAATTGTGCATGCTAAGTCAGTGGAATGGGGATTATTCCGATTTGTCCCCTCTACTAAATCTGGACCAAGAGACCAGAGATTCTCTTCTATGGTGGCTTTCTCGGCCCCACCTGTCCAAGGGGATGACCTTTCACAGGCCAGATTGGACGATTGTAACAACAGACGCCAGCCTTCTAGGTTGGGGCGCAGTCTGGAATTCCCTGAAGGCTCAGGGATCATGGACTCAGGAGGAGAAACTCCTCCCAATAAATATTCTGGAGTTAAGAGCAATATTCAATGCTCTTCTAGCTTGGCCTCAGTTAGCAACTCTGAGGTTCATCAGATTTCAGTCGGACAACATCACGACTGTGGCTTACATCAATCATCAAGGGGGAACCAGGAGTTCCCTAGCGATGTTGGAAGTCTCAAAGATAATTCGCTGGGCAGAGTCTCACTCTTGCCACCTGTCAGCAATCTACATCCCAGGCGTGGAGAACTGGGAGGCGGATTTTCTAAGTCGTCAGACTTTTCATCCGGGGGAGTGGGAACTTCATCCGGAGGTCTTCGCTCAACTGATTCATCGTTGGGGCAAACCAGATCTGGATCTCATGGCGTCTCGCCAGAACGCCAAGCTTCCTTGCTACGGATCCAGGTCCAGGGACCCGGGAGCGGTGCTGATAGATGCTCTGACAGCCCCTTGGATCTTCAACATGGCTTATGTGTTTCCACCATTTCCGATGCTTCCTCGACTGATTGCCAAGATCAAACAGGAGAGAGCATTGGTGATTTTGATAGTGCCTGCGTGGTCACGCAGGACCTGGTATGCAGACCTAGTGGACATGTCGTCCTGTCCACCATGGTCTCTGCCTCTGAGGCAGGACCTTCTAATTCAGGGTCCTTTCAACCATCCAAATCTAATTTCTCTGAGGCTGACTGCATGGAGATTGAACACTTGATTCTATCAAAGCGTGGCTTCTCGGAGTCGGTTATTGATACCTTAATACAGGCTAGGAAACCTGTTACCAGAAGAATTTACCATAAGATATGGCATAAATATTTTTATTGGTGCGAATCCAAGAGTTACTCATGGAGTAAGGTAAGGATTCCTAGGATATTGTCTTTTCTACAAGAGGGTATCGAAAAGGGCTTATCCGCTAGTTCGTTAAAAGGATAGATTTCTGCTCTGTCTATTCTTCTACACAAGCATCTGGCAGAAATTCCAGACGTTCAGGCTTTTTGTCAGGCTTTGGCTAGGATTAAGCCTGTGTTTAAGACTGTTGCTCCGCCGTGGAGCTTAAACTTAGTTCTTAACGTCCTGCAAGGCGTCCCATTTGAACCCCTTCATTCCATTGATATTAAGCTGTTATCTTGGAAAGTTCTGTTTTTGATGGCTATTTCCTCGGCTCGAAGAGTCTCTGAGTTATCTGCCTTACATTGTGATTCTCCTTATCTGATTTTTCATTCAGACAAGGTAGTTCTGCGTACTAAACCTGGGTTCTTACCTAAGGTAGTTTCTAACAGGAATATCAATCAAGAGATTGTTGTTCCATCATTGTGTTCTAACCCTTCTTCAAAGAAGGAACGACTTTTGCATAATCTGGACGTAGTCCGTGCCCTGAAGTTCTATTTGCAGGCAACTAAAGATTTTCGTCAAACTTCTTCCCTGTTTGTCGTTTACTCTGGACAGAGGAGAGGTCAAAAGGCTTCGGCTACCTCTCTCTCTTTTTGGCTTCGTAGCATAATACGTTTAGCCTATGAGACTGCTGGACAGCAGCCTCCTAAAAGAATTACAGCTCATTCTACTAGAGCTGTGGCTTCCACCTGGGCCTTTAAAAATGAGGCTTCTGTTGAACAGATTTGGAAGGCTGCGACTTGGTCTTCACTTCACACTTTTTCAAAGTTTTACAAATTTGACACTTTTGCTTCTTCGGAGGCTATTTTTGGGAGAAAGGTACTTCAGGCAGTGGTTCCCTCCATTTAAAGTTCCTGCCTTGTCCCTCCCTTCATCCGTGTACTTTAGCTTTGGTATTAGTATCCCATAAGTAATGGATGAACCGTGGATTGACTACACTTAACAAGAGAAAACATAATTTAT
This sequence comes from Bombina bombina, assembly GCF_027579735.1. Lineage (NCBI taxonomy): Eukaryota > Metazoa > Chordata > Amphibia > Anura > Bombinatoridae > Bombina > Bombina bombina. The sequence goes on from NC_069502.1 coordinate 577,851,717, forward strand.
GCTTACCTGATAAATTTATTTCTCTTGTAGTGTAGTCAGTCCACGGCCCGCCCTGTCTTTTAAGGCAGATCTAAATTTTTAATTAAACTCCAGTCACCACTGCACCCTATGGTTTCTCCTTTCTCGTCTTGTTTCGGTCGAATGACTGGATATAACATGTGAGGGGAGGAGCTATATAGCAGCTCTGCTTGAGTGATCCTCTTGCAACTTCCTGTTGGGGAAGAGATATAATCCCATAAGTAATGGATGACCCGTGGACTGACTACACTACAAGAGAAATAAATTTATCAGGTAAGCATAAATTATGTTATTTCAATATCAACTTTTTATTTTTACATAACTATTGTAATGTTGCACTATATATGAATAAGTGTCATAGTGGTTATGATACTAATATCTATTGATTTACTATTGAATAAAAAAACCATGTTATGATGAATAATCATCTTCATACTAATTACATGAAGAATGCATTGAAATTTATTAGCGCCTATTCACAACAGTCACATGCATTTAAAATTAGATTATAAATCAAAAAATTACATTTGTATTAAAAATTTAAAATAACACTATTAACATTTAATCATTAATCATTATATTTTTATTAGTATCAACAGTTTATTAGATACCAAAAAAAATAAATATTTTGAAAGTAATTTATTTATCGCTATTTACTTTCATTTTAATTTTATTAATTATACCTAATTATACTATATAAAATAATATATTTTAGAAAATAGAACAAAAAATTAATATAATAAAATGTTATATATATTTTTTAAATCCTATCTTAAAATTTATGTTAATAAAAAATAAAAATATATAATTTTTTTAATATACTAGACTTACTAACGTTAGTGAGTGATTGGAATACTAACATTAGATGAAAAAATTATTAGAACAACAAATTATATTATTTATTATGTATGTACAGATGTAGTTTCACTGTTAAATATTGATGCTGCACGATATAAGCAAAGTATGCTTATAAATATAGGGTGTAATCAAAGAGTAAAGCAAATTGAACAAGAAAATTAAAAGACGTACATAAATTTTCTTTGAATATTGTCCCGAATACAATGTATCCAATTTGCCTAGCTTGAAAATGAACATGCACAAAAATCGCGGTGAGACAGAGATTAGGATGTGATTATGGAGCTAGGGCATGCGCAGAATTGAATAAGGGTGTTTTTACTTAGAGCTGATTCCCCGAGTGGCCTGTACTGTAATTGGATAATAAAAACACGTGACGGAAGAAAAAACAATTGCGGACGATCGACGGGAGGAGGATGAATATTAGTAAGGTAGGAAAATAATATAAGATAGCGCACAAAATAGAATTAATATGGCGAAATGATGAATGAAAGTCACATTATTTTGGTAGTTACATTAGGATCGCAAGATGTAGTTAGTCATACTTGACCATCACTTTAAATGTCTCTATTTTATTCCATATTCTTTAGACATTATGGGCTCCATTTATCAACTGGCAGGCAGGATTTGCTGTCATAACCTTGTTTTCCTGGGCGTGCTGATACAATTGCCTTCATTTTATGGTCTTATTTTTTTAAACATACCTAGGTAGGCTCAGAAGCATACACATGTGTCCAGTATTATTACTATTAGACTTAGGGTTAGAAAATGCTATACTAACAATGAAAACCATTGAATATATATTTGTTGAACATCCCAGAGTACCGATTTTCAAATATCTGCCCAAAATACATAAATCTCTAACCAATCCCCCAGGGAGACCGATTATTTCAGCTATTGGCTCTCTGGGGGAACGATTAGGAGAATGGGTTGATGCACAGTTGCAGCCAATTGTGCAATCTTTGCCAGGCTTTCTCAGAGATACTAAACATCTGCTTAGACTAACACAAAATTTGGTATGGAAAAAGAATTACCAGTTTGTAACCATTGATGCAATCTCTTTATATTCTTGTATCCCTCATGAGTTAGGGATCAACTCTGTAAAAAGGATGCTTGAAAGGTACTCAGGATATGATCATAAGCTGATAGATTATATTTTACAGGCTATTTCATTTTTGCTCTATCATAATTATTTTGTTTTCAATGGGGAGTTTTTTCCTGCAGATGAGAGGAACAGCGATGGGGGCAAAATTTGCCCCCTCATATGCGAAACTGTTTCTGGCGGATTTCGAGTTAATCAAAGTTTTTGGTGAAGACAACAGGTTTAAGCATTGCATTAAAATGTACACCCGCTACATCGATGATATTTTGGTAGTTTGGGGGGGCACTAGTGACGAATTGACAGACTTTGTTGGTGATTTGAACAATAACAATGTCAATCTTGGTTTCACCTTTAGTGCCTCACAGAATTCCATACCTTATCTTGATGTACTGTTAGGTCATGACGATCAGGCTATGGTGACTGAAGTATTTAGAAAATAAATCTCTGGCAATACTATCCTACGTGCTGATTCCCTGCATCCTAAACATCTGAAAAAGGGTATACCGAAGGGACAGTATATTAGGCTAAGGCGTAATTGCACAAACTTAGAAAGTTATTGGAAACATGCCAATAGTCTAACTATACGTCTAACAGAGAGGGGCTAAGATCAAGGTAGTCTTAAAAAACTATCCTCTATGGTAGCAGGTTTTGATAGAACTAAACTATTGAAAGATAAGGAACATAATTTAGCAACAGTGACAAATCAAAAAGGGTTGAAATTCATAACTAAATATAGCTCACAATTTAATGACATCTGTAATATTATCAGAAAGAGGTTACCACTGTTAGAGAGAGATGAGGATTTGAGGCTGATCCCTAAAAATTGTAAATTAATTTCCTGTAGATCGGATACGATTGGAGATAAGATCAATAAAAACTTTAGCTCTAATACAGGAGATAGAAGTACCACCCCTAGGTCTTGACTACCAGGTAGAATAGGCTTCCACAAATGCGGAGGTAGACCATGCAAAAGCTGTGAATATGCACTAGTGGGTGAGACATTTACCTCCAGAAGTACAGGTAAAATTTATAAGATACGTGAGCGTATGAATTGTAAATCTGACTTTGCTGTTTATTTGATCACGTGCACCTGCTGTAATTTTCAATATGTGGGACTCACCTCTAGAAATCTAAAAGACAGGATCAGGGAACATTTGTTGTCCCTTGAGGCAGAAGAACCTAAAACACCGGTGGCTAAACATTTTTTCAATCATGAAGAAAAGTTTAATCACTTTAGGTTCCAAGGAATAGAACAGGTTAAACTAGGATTAAGGGGTGGAGACAGGTACAAAGCTCTTAGCAAAAGAGAAGTATTTTGGATTTATACACTTAGAACTGGAAGTCCACTAGGTATAAATAAAATCAGCAATGTCAAACTTTTTATTGATAGATAAATATGACCTAGGTTTTACATTGCTTGATAGTCAGAGTTACTATTCTAGTTGCCTATTTCTCTTAACCTGTCTGACATAATTATAATGGTATTTTGATCTGTCATGTTTGAATTTAAGTCACTGACAAGTTTAATTATAATTTTGCTCTGCTTGATCTTGATTGATAGATATCTGTTCTAAATATTCATTGGCTAATAACACTATTTCTATTATATATTTATAAAAGATAAAAATGATGGATTTGCAATGAAATATTAAAGTAATTGAATTTTCACTAATTGCTCTTCATCAAATGTTAAAGATTGAACGATTCAGAATAGTTCAGAGTAGTTGGTCTGAAACCCACTGTGATTATAATCATGTCCTTCACCACTTAGTGTCTAGTTGAACACGTTTCGTAGCAGTTAACTTAGTGGCTTTTGCTGCTCTTGTCTGCCTGCAATAGCTTTCTATATGGTCAGTTTGCATTTAACTTTTATATCCAAGCTACATAGATTGCGGCTGACATGGGCAGCGCTACTGGCTTTATGTTAGGAAACGTGAAGTGGAACTTTTTCTATATTTATTTATTTGTTAACAATCTATCTAAAGATATGGTCCCAAGCGCTAGTAATGTCTTAACTTTTAAGAAAACTAACTTTGTTTTTAAATAAGAGTGTGTTTTTTACCTTTATCTGTTATACATACTGTTTGGTAAAGTAAACATGGAGTTAATGTGTGTGTGTCTCCATTTGAACATGTTGATTGGTTCTTTTGTGAGACACATCCTAGATTTAACAGCTGTGTTTAGCGCTCTATCCTGTGCTCTGATGAACTGCCCGTGAGGCAGGAAACGCGTCAGCCGTGGATTCTGACAGTGTGCTGTGCCTTTGTACGATTTTAATGCAAGTATAATAAAGACTAACTTTTAAATGGATGCTTTCTCTCCCTGCCTTTCTTTACCGGTACTGTGAAAGTGTGTGATATTGATGTCTGTTCCTTGGATGGAAGAATAGGGGCATTGGAGAGCCCTAACAGCACTGGAGAAGTAGCAGCATTCTACCTGCGTGACGTAGCAGGTAATTTACCTAGGCAGCACAGGTGTTTTTTCTGCCGACATTATTGTGTATACACAACAAGCTGCACGCTCTCATTGTGGCAGCGTGGGAGAGACTTTCTCAACAGTCAGTGGGATCTACTGTGCGGTAAGCCTGAGTGATTTACAGTACTTCTATTGTGTACACATATTTCGCATAACCTTGGTGTAATCCGCGAATGTGGGATTCCTGTGTGGAGTTGTTTTCACCAAGTGATTTATATATTTTACAACGAATATATTGTCTGCGTGTATCTCCACAAAGTTGGTATTGAATATATGTTTTTACTTAGGGCTGATTCCCCGAGTGGCCTGTACTGTAATTGGATAATAAAAACACGTGACGGAAGAAAAAACAATGGCGGACAATCGACGGGAGGAGGATGGATATTAGTAAGGTAGGAAAATAATATAAGATAGCGCACAAAATAGAATTAATATGGCGAAATGATGAATGAAAGTCACATTATTTTGGTAGTTACATTAGGATCGCAAGATGTAGTTAGTCATTCTTGACCATCACTTTAAATGTCTCTATTTTATTCCATATTCTTTAGACATTATGGGCTCCATTTATCAACTGGCAGGCAGACAAGATTTGCTGTCATAACCTTGTTTTCCTGGGCGTGCTGATACAATTGCCTTCATTTTATGGTCTTATTTTTTTAAACATACCTAGGTAGGCTCAGAAGCATACACATGTGTCCAGTATTATATGGCAGCGATATTCCAATACATATAATAAAGATATTAACTCCTAAAACACCGCACTCCCACCTAGCAAACATTAGTTAAATATTATTAACCCCTAATCTGCCAGCCCTAACATCGCCACCACCTACCTACATTTATTAACCCCTAATCTGCCGCCCCCAACGTCGCTGCCACTATATTAAAGTTATTAACCCATAAACTTAAGTCTAACCCTAAACCTAACACCCCCTAACTTAAATATAATTTAAATAAATCTAAATAAAATTACTCTCATTAACTAAATTATTCCTATTTAAAACTAAATACTTACCTGTAAAATAAACCCTAAGATAGCTGCAATATAACTAATAGTTACATTGTAGCTATTTTAGGATTTATTTTTATTTTACAGGCAAGTTTGTATTTATTTTAACTAGGTAGAATAGTTATTAAATAGTTATTAACTATTAATAACTACCTAGTTAAAATAAATACAAAAGTACCTGTAAAATAAAACCTAACCTAAGTTACAATAACACCTAACACTACACTATAATTAAATAAATTAACTAGATTAAATACAATTAACTAAATTAAATTAAATTAGCTAAAGTACAAAAAAAACCCCACTAAATTACAGAAAATAATAAACAAATTTCAGAAATTTAAATGAATTACACCTAATCTAATAGCCCTATTAAAATAAAAAAGCCTCCCCAAAATAAAAATAAAATGTAGCCTAAACTATACTACCAATAGCCCTTAAAAGGGCCTTTTGTGGGGCATTGCCCCAAAGTAATCAGCTCTTTTACCTGTAAAAAAAATACAAACAACCCCTCCAACAGTAAAACCCACCTAGCTAAAAAAAAACGAAGATCCCCATTGCCCTGAAAAGTGCATTTGAATGGGCATTGCCCTTAAAAGGGCAGTTCGCTCTTTTGCCGCCCAAACCTTAATCTAAAAAATAAAACCCACCCAATACACCCTTAAAAAACCTAACACTAACCCACTGAAGATAGACTTACCGGGAGACGTCTTCATCCAAGCCGGGCAGAATGGTCCTCCAGATGGGCAGAAGTCTTCATCCAAGCCGGGCAGAAGTGGTCCTCCAGACGGGCAGAAGTCTTCATCCAGACGGCATCTTCTATCTTTATCCATCCGCGCGGAGCGGGTCCATCTTCAAGACATCCGATGCGGAGCATCCTCTTCACCCGATGACTAAAACAGAATGAAGGTACCTTTAAGTGACGTCATCCAAGATGGCGTCCCTTAGATTCCGATTGGCTGATAGAATTCTATCAGCCAATCGGAATTAAGGTAGAAAAAATCCTATTGGCTGATGCAATCAGCCAAAAGGATTGAAGTTCAATCCTATTGGCTGATCCAATCAGCCAATAGGATTGAGCTTGTATTCTATTGGCTGTTCCAATCAGCCAATAGAATGCAAGCTCAATCCTATTGGCTGATTGCAACTTTCTCATTTACTTCATTTATCACATTTTCTTTGTTCTCCTGATTTGTTGAAAGGTAGGGATGTTATTCCAGGAGCGTGCACATGTATGGCACCAGTTTTGCAAGAATGTTATCCATGTGCAAGATCACTAGATGGCAGCATTATTTCCTGCCATGTAGTGCTCCAGAAATCTACATAGGTATCTCTAAATACAATTAACTAAATTAAATTAAATTAGCTAAAGTACAAAAAAACCCCCACTAAATTACAGAAAATAATAAACAAATTTCAGAAATTTAAATGAATTACACCTAATCTAATAGCCCTATTAAAATAAAAAAGCCTCCCCAAAATAAAAATAAAATGTAGCCTAAACTATACTACCAATAGCCCTTAAAAGGGCCTTTTGTGGGGCATTGCCCCAAAGTAATCAGCTCTTTTACCTGTAAAAAAAATACAAACAACCCCTCCAACAGTAAAACCCACCTAGCTAAAAAAAAAACGAAGATCCCCATTGCCCTGAAAAGTGCATTTGAATGGGCATTGCCCTTAAAAGGGCAGTTCGCTCTTTTGCCGCCCAAACCTTAATCTAAAAAATAAAACCCACCCAATACACCCTTAAAAAACCTAACACTAACCCCCTGAAGATAGACTTACCGGGAGACGTCTTCATCCAAGCCGGGCAGAATGGTCCTCCAGATGGGCAGAAGTCTTCATCCAAGCCGGGCAGAAGTGGTCCTCCAGACGGGCAGAAGTCTTCATCCAGACGGCATCTTCTATCTTTATCCATCCGCGCGGAGCGGGTCCATCTTCAAGACATCCGATGCGGAGCATCCTCTTCACCCGATGACTAAAACAGAATGAAGGTACCTTTAAGTGACGTCATCCAAGATGGTGTCCCTTAGATTCCGATTGGCTGATAGAATTCTATCAGCCAATCGGAATTAAGGTAGAAAAAATCCTATTGGCTGATGCAATCAGCCAAAAGGATTGAAGTTCAATCCTATTGGCTGATCCAATCAGCCAATAGGATTGAGCTTGTATTCTATTGGCTGTTCCAATCAGCCAATAGAATGCAAGCTCAATCCTATTGGCTGATTGCAACTTTCTCATTTACTTCATTTATCACATTTTCTTTGTTCTCCTGATTTGTTGAAAGGTAGGGATGTTATTCCAGGAGCGTGCACATGTATGGCACCAGTTTTGCAAGAATGTTATCCATGTGCAAGATCACTAGATGGCAGCATTATTTCCTGCCATGTAGTGCTCCAGAAATCTACATAGGTATCTCTTCAACAAAGAATACCATGGGAACGCAGCAAATTTGAAAATAGAAGTAAATATAAAACATTTTTAAAAAGTTGTGTGCTCTGTCTCTTTAAGAATTGAGCTTTCTTTGTTTTGGCTAATTGTGCAGGAAGTTAGCAGGGGATGTCTTGGAAGATCATAGTTTCTATAGAGAAAGCACTGGTAAATATGTATATAGTTGGCAGTCTTTTCTTACTGTTGTTGAAGTTTAGGGGATATGAAACCAAAAACATTTTCTTTCATAATTCAGATACAGCATACAATTTTAATCAAGTTTTCAATTTACTTCAATCATTTGATTTGATTTGTTCTCTTGATATCATTTGTTGAAAAGAATACCTGGGTAGGCTCAAGTGCAGCAATGCACAACTGACAGCTAGCTGCTGATTGGTGGCTACACATATGACTCTTGACATTGGTTCACATATTGGGCCGTTTTATCAAATGCCGGACAGACATGATTCGTTGTAGTGAATCATGTCCGCCTGGCATCACTAAATGCTGACAGCATTTCTGGTCAAATGCTTGTGCAATGATGCCCCCTGCACAACTGCGGCCAATTGGCCACTAGCAGGGGGTGTCCGTCATCCCAAATGTAAAAGGTGGCGGACGAGTTAAGGAGCAGCGGTGTTATTATCATCTATTATTATTTTTTATTTATGTGTGCATTTCTATTGGCACTGCCTATTTTTTAATTGATTGCTAAATTATATTTTGATTCATGTCAAATATTTTTTTTCCTTTATTAAAACATGCATTTCTATTTGTTTACTTTTTTTTAGAATAACTTACTTTTTCCATTGTAGGATGAAAGATCTGAAGTCGCTTCAAGTTTGCAGGAAGCTCTTCTTTTTCAAGTGCAATTACTTGGCAGCCTTGCAATCAATACTCATCTGAAGTTAATACGGTGATTAAACACCCCTATTTTTATTTCCTTATATATTGGACCTCCTGTAATCTTGATTTAATGTCATCTTGAAGCAAAGATAAACAGAGGATTAAGATCACTAGTGTGGTACCTTGCAGACCATAAATCTTACAGCTGTGTATTTTCTCATTTTTAATCAAAATTCTAACATCCAATCACAATTTTTGCAGATTACTTAGAAAAATCTTGAAAAGGCTTATAAGAAGACAAATGTGTCACATGACCTACTGCATGACCCTAATTTAGGTGCAAATCCAACATATGCTTGTGAATATTTGGTATTATTGAAGGTTAATTTTCTATAATACACATAATGCAGGTTCTGCTGACCAGTCTATTCATCAAATGACAAATACAAAACTAATAAAAATATTTGCTATTGCCTTCAAACATTATATGCACAACCCATATTTGTGTATTGCAAATTACTGTGAATGGAATTTCTAAATCAAAAACTGCAATACTCATTTGATTGGTACCGAAGACTGGTACTGATTTGAATAGTGAGAATAACTTTCAGCCATGTTACTACATTTATTTTAAGTGAGCTATAGCAATAGTATTTAACCCATTATAACTGCCAAAAACATTACTATTATTATTATTATTATAAGTTTGTTGTTAGTTAGTCCTAGGGGGTTTATTTCTCAAAGCGTCAAACTCAATGCATTCGCTGGCATCAATACGTTCGCCAGACATCGCTGATGCGGATCTGAATACGATACCTTTATTTATCAAAAAAGCCCACATCAAGTACGGTGCGAAGAGCATTGGATTGTTGTTAACTAACAGTCATCAATGTCACGGTTATTCGGGTTTATCCCAACTTTATTTATACAATTTAATTGCTAATCTTTTATTTTTCAACTGTTAATGTCTAAGAAATAGCTACATTTATACCTCAACAAACAATATCTCATAGAAAGTTATTTTTATATTTATTTGTTATACAAAAAAATCTGTTATATGATACTTTCACATAAATTAATGTGTATTTGTATTACTAGAAGTCATGATATGCTTTTATCTCATATTTTTTATAAATGATTATTAATGCTAGAATTTGTACATATAACTTTGCTCATACTTTATTTAAGCTATTATCTTAAGATTATATTGAATCAAACATCAATTCAAATTTTAAAATCCTTGTCTAAAACATTACACTGGGTGTTCTAATGACAGCATCAATGTTTATCTTTAATACTAATTTCACATATATATACTTTCAAAGTATAATACACAATGTAACAAATGGCACTTACATGCTCTGATGAGTGATCAATGACACAAGTATCGAGCATTCTGATTCGTTAGTGATAGTTTAAAATGTTTATTTGAATCAGATTGGCTGATGTCACAAATCATGTGATTATGCATATTCCAATCAAAAGTGGTTGAAAAATTCACTAATGTGTGGGATTTTTAGGAGTTTGCGTCATAATTGGTGCGAAAAGTGTTGATTCAAAATTGGTGCAAAGTAAAGAGTGGGACTTGTATTACATGGCTTAAACATGGTGCACATAGATTTTTCACAAAAAAAAAAAAGTTAGCTATATTATGTTGTGTATTTATTTCATTTTTATCTCTATATCTATTAGTGCAACAAGCTTGGGGCAAAACTTTTCAAAATATTTTTATAAATAATATTGTCCCCTTGCTTTGTAATGAGAGACAAATTTGTAGCATAATCCATAAGTAGTAATGTATTTTTCATTTTTATCCCTATATCTACTAGTGCACCAAATGTGTAACAATAATATTGTTTGATTTAGAAAGGGTATACAAATGTAATAAAGTTTCTAACTTACTTTTATTATGTAATATACTTCATTCTCTTGCAGCATCGAACATAAGCTTTCTGTGATTTCAGACTCCAATAGAGTTCTATGGCATCCGCAACTTCATGGGTGGTGGATTGAAAACTAGGTACGCTGCGTCAGAATACACGCAAGCGTACCTGTTAAATGTTTGATAAATTGGGAAAAGTGTCAAATAGAGTCAAATGTAAATTCAAAACATCTGTAATGACACAAGCATCGATCTGTGTCAGATTGAGATCGCAGGATTGCATTTTACGTCACAAATTTCATCATTTGCTGATCTTGATGCTTTGATAACTATGGCGGATCAATCTCACAACAAATACGATGCATAATTCAAGCATATTTTCAGTTGATGCTTTGATAAATTGACCCCCTAATCTTACCTTTAAAAAAAGAAAACCTAACATTACAAAAAAAACTACCATTATAAAAAAAAACTACCATTTACAAAAAATAAAGACGCTACCATTAAAAAAAAACAACAAACAAACACATTACAGAAAATAAAAACCAAAATGACCAAAAATAAAAAAATGAATCCTATTTTAATACCCCTTAACCCCCCCAAAAAAAAAATATTCTAAAAATAAACTACCAATATCCCTTCCAAGGGCCTTTGTCCAGCTCTTTTGCTTTAAAAAACACTAACCCTCTAACATTACAACCCCCCATCTCACTAAAATAAAAAAAAACTAAATTACCCATTGCCACGAAAAGGGCATTCAGCTCTTTTGCTGCCCAAAATAAAATAAAATATCCCTAATCTATAAAAAACACCCCAAAAATAAAAAACAAAACACTAACACTAACCCCAAAGTTGGTACTCACCGATGATGAGAAAAAAACTTCTATTCTACTGGCTTATTTTAACTTGAATAGGATTGCAAGGGTACTCCTATATAAAAGGGGTACCTTGCAGTCACTATTCAGTGTGCGGCTGGAGAATGCATGAATGCGGAGCTCCGTGTTGAAGATCTGAAGAGGACCACCGACATCGCCGATGACCTTGCCGCCAACACCGAAGTTAGAAGATGGAAGAAAATGGACCAGCGATGAAGATGGATGAAGATGAAGCGCCGCTGGGATGAAGATGGAGCATCGCTCATCATCATCGGTGTGTATAAACTTTGGGGTTAGTGTCGGGGGGGGGGTTGAGTTTTTTTTATGGATTAGCATTATTTATTTTTTGGGCAGCAAAAGAGCTGAATGCCCTTTTTTAGTTAGTTTTATTTTTATTTTGGGGGGTTGTAATGTTAGGGGGTTAATGTTTTTTAAAGCAAAAGAGCTGATCCCTTTAGGGCAATGTCCTACAGTAGGCCCTTTTAAGGGATATTGGTAGTTTATTTTTAGAATAGTGGGGGGGGTTGTTTTTTTTAAGTAGAATTTTTTATTGTTTATCGAATCGATACTATCGAAAAAATATAACAGTTACACTGACATCATATTAGAGTTTGACAGTCAATTTACAGCATCTTTAAAACAAAACGAAAATACTCAGATATAATGAATTTCCTTTTAGGAAAACAAAAGAAGAGAAGACAATCAAATGAAATACAATCCTGTATATCAGTTAAACAGAAATAATTATGCAATTATAGACTAATTCCCTTAGTATTATGTATAATAACATTAAAAAAGAAATACAAACAAAATTGTTCGAAGTCGATAAACTAGAATAGTGTTTTTTGGGGTGTTTATTTTATGGGGTATTAGAATAGAATTTTTTTTTGTGGTAATTTTGTTTTTTATTCTTTGTAATAGTAGGATTTTTTATTCTTCAGTAATAGTAGCTTGTTCTAGCAGTAACAAAGTTTAGTTAATGGTAATCAGGCTCCCAGGCACCCTGAAAAAGTGGCCCCTACATGCCAATAAGGTCACATGACACAGCAGGAAAGTAGCCACTGCTATCCATTAGGCTCCCAGCACCTTGGGAAAGTGTCCCCTGCTCAGAGCCTATTTGTAAGCGAGGGCCACTTTCACAGGGTGCTTGAGAGATTATTGGTGAGCAGAGGTCACATTTCTGAGGTGCCTGTGAGCATATTGGCAAGCAAGGGTCACTTTACTGTGGTGTATGGGAGATTATTGGTGAACAGGGGCTACGTTCCCAGGATGCCAGGGAACATATTGGCAAGCAGGGGCCACTTTCTCAGGGGAGTCTGGTAGCATATTGTCCAATAAGGGCCACTTGCCTGGGGGGCCTGGGAGCCTATTGAAGAGCAGGGGTTGCTTTCCTAGGGTGCCTGGGAGCCTATTGGCGAGCAGGGGGCACTTTCTCAGGGTGTCTGGGAGCCTATTGGCAAGCAAGGTCCACTTTCCCAGGGTGCCTGGGAGCATATTGGCAAGGAGGGGCTATTATATTGGTGCCTGTGTGTCTATTGGTGAGTAGGTGTCACTTACTCAGGGTGTCTGGGAGCCTATTGGTTAGCAGGGGCCCCTTTCCTAGACTGTCTGGGAGCTTATTGGCAATCAGGGGCCAACTTCCTAAAGTTCAAGGGAGCCTATTGGCAAGCAGGGGCCACTTTTCTGAAATGCCTGGGAGCACTTTGGCAAACAGAGGCCACTTTCCAGGGTTGTATGGAAGCCTATTAGCGAGCAGGATCCTCTTGCCTGGCGGGCCTGGTAACTTATTGAAAAGCATGTGTCACTTTCCCAGGGTGTTTAGGAGCCTATAGGTGAGCAGGGGCCACTTTGCCAGGGTGCCTTGGAACATATTGGCAAGAAGGGGCCACTTTCCCAGGAGGGCTGGGAGCCTATTGGTGAGCAATGGCCACTTTCCCAGGGTGTTTGGGAGCCCATTATTAAGCAGGGGACTACGTTATGGGGGTGTCTGAGAGCATATTGAGCAAGCAGGGGCCAATTTCCTGGGTTACATGGAAGTCTATTGAAGAGCAGAGGCCACTTTTCTGGGGTGTCTGGGAGCCTGTAGGCAATCAGGGGACACTTTTTGCAAGCAAGTGACACTTTTCTGGATGCCTGGGAGCCTATTAGCAAGCATGGGCTACTTTCCTGGGAGGTCCTGGGAACTTATTGGTGAGCTGAGGCTACTTTCTCAAGGTGTCTGAGAACCTATAGGTGAGCAGGGAGCACTTTCCCCAGGGTGCCTTGGCTTTGAAAATAATTTGACTTTCTCAATAACTATTTGCCTAAAAAGTAGTTAGGCAAAATGCTTTTAAAGCTTAAACAAAGTTTCAAAAACGATTTGCCTGACATTACTATTTGCCTACCATATACATTTAGGAATTAACTTATTTATTCAAGATGAAGATAAAAAGCTATTGTTTTGTGGATATAAAGAGGATTTCCCTGATGTTCGGATCACAATAATGTTGGCTTCTATCATGGAATCAAAGAAGGAGCAGCCATTGTCTACTGATTTAAAAAAAAAAGTTGGTTAGATTAGGAAATATAATATGTTTAATTTTTTTTAGTAATGCTAAAATCATTTCAATCATGGTAGATAGATTGCTTAAAGGGACAGTCTACTCCAGTATTGTTATTGTTTAAAAAGATTGATAATCCATTTATTAACCATTCCCCAGTTTTGCATAACCAACATGGTTCATATAATTTTTACCTCTGTGATTACATAAATAATTCCACAGTAGTGAGCACAATGTTATCTATGTGGCACACATGAACTAGCTCCATCTAACTGTGAAAAAATGTCAAAATAGTGACAAGACATCGCTGATGCGGATCTGAATACGATACCTTTATTTATCAAAAAAGCGCACGTCAAGTACGGTGCGAAGAGCATTGGATTGTTGTTAACTAACAGTCATCAGTGTTACGGTTATTCGGGTTTTTCCCAACTTTATTTATACCATTTCATTACTGTCCATGAACAAGCACATTTATCTAAAGCTAATCTTTTATTTTTCAACTGTTAATGTCCAAGAAATAGCTACATTTATACCTCAACAAACAATATCTCATAGAAAGTTATTTTTATATTTATTTGTTATACAAAAAAATCTTTTATACGATACTTTCACATAATTTTTTTTTTTTATTATTATTACTTTTTATTGTACAAAAAAAAACAAGAAAAACACAAACATAACACACACTTCTACATACAATGGAGATTACAGCATAAAAGAAAGATATATAAAAGAAAAAAGCTCAAAGCATACAAATCAAAAACTTCTACTCATCTCAAGTATAATAACAAAAACCTTTCCCGGACAGTCCCAAAGAGAAAGAAAAAAAAAAAAAAAAAAAGGAGAATTTTCCCTCTCTCCTCTCACCCCCCCCACCTGTATCCCTCAACCCCTCCCTAATCTAGTTTGATGTTAATAATTTGTTCTATGTATTGTACAAAGTCATTTCCCTGAAGACATACAAAAACCTTCCACTTTCTACAAAATTTTTCTCTTAAGGGCCCCCCTAATTTTGATTCATACGCAGCCTTAATTGATGAATCTAATAATACTTTCCTCACTTCTGAAATGGTAGGTGTCTTACAGGAAATCCAATATTTAAAGAAAAGTGTTCTAATAATTATTAATGCTATTAATATAAAGTCAACATCTTTGTCCCAAGAAGCATGGGATCTTAAGAAAAGGATAGAGTCTCTTGTTAGCTGAATCTTCTTCTTTATTATATTAGAGAGAAAATATTCCACCTTCATCCAGAATCAATTTGCCTTAGGGCACCCCCAGAATAGATGAATCAAGCCAGGATCCTGAATGTGGCATTTAGAGCAGATATTAAGCACATTTTTATTCCACTTAGCCACTCTCTGAGGAGTTAAGTAATCTCTGTGTATCACCCTGAATTGAATTTCCCTATAGTAAGATGAGGAAAACAACCTCTGCGTAGTCTTCAAACTCTTTAAAAGTATTGTGTCAAGATCAGGTGAATCAACCAGTGTTGACCACTGGGAAGTCAAATCTTCTACAACCGATGTTTCTTCCAAAGACAATAAGAATTTGTAGATAAAAGATAACAGTCCCTTCCTAACCTTTACCACATCAACCAACGGGTGTTGTTCAACATCTGGGGATCCAGATTCGCTAATTTAAGAATATAGCTTTTCGCTTGTATAAAATAGAATATATGTTTTTTCTGTGCTTCCGGGAAAATCTCTTGAAATCTATCAAATGTATATACTTTATTTGAATTGAAATCATAGAAGTCTTTCACTATCAATGGTCTCTCTGGTGACCATTTTTTAAAAATGTCCACCATATTGCCTAGAGGAAAATGTATATTGCCAGTTATCAGCAACCATTTTTAAATATTCTGCCTCATTCCAACAGATTTAGATAGCCTTCTCCAAACTGTTATTATATCTCTATACAGAGGATGTTCCAATAATCTCTTTCCTAATTCTTTATTTGAAGCAAACAGAACATAGTTTAAGGAGAGCGGGGCACAAACTTGATTCTCAAGAGTCTCATCCGAGTATACAAAGGATCTTGTTAACCAGTTCATAGGGAATCGTAAAATAGCAGCCTGATTATAGCTTTCTAAATTGGGTAAAGCGAGCCCGCCTTTAACATAAGGCTGATATAGCTTGGCTAATTTCAGTCTCGGTTTTCTCCCACTCCACTCTTAATGCTTGATTAAAGAGCCGTAAATCAGCCTTGTTTATCAAAAGAGGAAACATCCTCAAAGTATACAGAATCTTAGGAACAATGAACATCTTATAAAGAGCTATCTTTCCTGTCAGGGAAACCGGGAGTGAAACCCATGATTTTAATCTCTCTCTGCTTTCCCTCAGTACTGATACAAAGTTATCTTTATACCAATCTGCTATGTTAGCGGAGATCTTCAACCCCAGATATTCCAGCGTGTTGGTTTCTATAAACTGAAAGGGTTGCGATTCCTCTGGGTTACTCTTCAGCCACAAAATTTTAGATTTTGAGAGATTTGTTTTGTACCCTGAAGCTCTACCATACTGTTCAAGCAGCCTAACAATTGCACCAATCTGATTTCTTGGCTCGGCAACGAATAGCAAAAGATCATCTGCAAATAAAGCAGTTTTAAATTTTACCTGATCTATATTAATCCTGATCAACACATTTCTTAATCTAATAGCCAGAGGTTCCATTATAAGATCAAATAATAGTGGAGACATCGGGCATCCCTGACGGGTGCCTCTAGTTAACTTAAATGAATCTGACATAGAATTATTGATCAATAGAGAGGCCTTAATATCTGAATAGACCTGAACAACAAAGTCCTTAAAAAGACCCCTAAATCCAAATTTCTCCAGTACCTGGATCAGGAAGGGCCACTCCACCCTGTCGAAGGCCTTCTCTGCATCCAAGGATAGCAGGAAGGCCTCCGGCAGGACAGAGCGATCCCCCCCATACGTACTGACGACCTGTAAAATTTTCCTTACATTCAGCTCAGTCGCTCTACCAGTGATAAAACCTGCCTGGTCCTTTTGCACAATCGCTGGTAGCAAAGGTTTCAATCTTTTAGCCAGGAGCTTCATCAATATCTTGTAATCAAGGCCAAACAGCGAGATGGGTCTATATGAAGTCATCTCCAATGGATCTTTATTGGTCTTTGGAATTAAGATTATATTAGCCCTCTTAAAGTTCTCCGAAATTTGCTTTTTTTGTTCCATAGTATGTATTGTAGAGGTCAGTCAATACTTTGTTCGCAAGATTTGATAGAATTCAACCGGTAGACAGTCTGGGCCAGGAGCTTTTCCTCTAGCCATTGAATTGATGGTTCTTTGAATTTCCCTCTCTGTTATTGGTTGGTTCAGACCCTCACAGTCCTCTACTGAAAGAAATTTTAGGGAAATAAATCTCTTCCAAAAACTTTTCAATATCCTCTGGGTTTGGACACTGCGATGTATATAAATCAGAGTAAAACCTCTGAAATAGTTGCAATATTCGACCTTGATCTATATGTACTTGATCCTTCTCTCTTATCGCTGCTACCGATTTCCTCCTAGATTGTCTTTTAAACAAAGAGGCCATATATTTACCAACCTTATTTCCATATTTAGCAAATCTGGCACTGTTCTTATGTAAGAGTACCTGTGCCTCTCCCAGGAGGAATGTCTCTCTTTCTTTCTTTACCTGGAAGTAATTGTCTGTATTCAGCTTACAAGGTCTTTCCCTAAACAAAATATATGCCTCCCTTACTTTATCTGAGAGGTTTTTGTCTTTCCTCAGGTTCTCTTTTTTTAACTTTGCCAGATAGCTAGAAATTTCCGCTTTCAGATAAGCTTTAGCAGCTTCCCAAAAGAGCTGAGCATCGCTTCTACAATGACTATTAAAAGAACTATAATCTTCCCAAGCTTTAGTTAAAAAAGCTTTAAAGCTAATGGAATCTCGCAGATATGTCAGAAAGAAAAAGGAGTTGAATGAGAATCTCCATTTTGCCGCAATAGATAGAGTAACCGGAGCATGATCCGATAAACTAAAGTCTCCAATGCTACATTTCTCAACTTTAGGAACTAACACATCCGAAATCAGAAAAAGATCTAACCTTGACAACGTATTGTGGGTCTTGGAGCAACACGTATACTCAAGACTATTAGGATTTAACAATCTCCATATATCAACTAACTTTAGTGAATTGTGGAGTAGATTAAATATTTTCTTTTCGAAGTTCATTTGGGAAGATTTAAAGTGCTGAAGTCTTTAAACCTCTTAATCTTGTGCAAGATATTTCTTTTCCCACTAACCCAACTTCACAAAGCATATTCCAAGTGTATGAAAAAAAAACAAAATGTGTATTAACCTTTTACGTTCAAAAATCATATATTGTTTTACACATACCTATAATAAAAAAAAATTGTGTATTAACATTCTTTAACCTCTTGTGTTCAGAATCGTACCTTATTTTGACTATATTTTCTTTCTATCCATACAGATATTAATAGTGTCTATCTAAAAAAAAAAAAAAAATAAGAACCTCTACTGTGTATTCTAATATCCCTTGTCCCTAAAGAGGACCCCATGATAAACCAATAAAGCCTCATTATTATAGTCATACAATATAACCAATTTCTATAACTCACAAACATTTTCAGCACAAAAAATATAGACAACCAAAAAGTAAGTGCTGAAGTCTTTAAACCTCTTAATCTTGTGCATGATATTTCTTTTCCCACTAACCCAACTTCACAAAGCATATTCCAAGTGTATTAAAAAAAAAAAAATGTGCATTAACCTTTTACTTTCAAAAATCATATATTGTTTTACACATACCTATAATAAAAAATAAATAAAAAAATAAATAAAAAAAATTGTGTATTAACATTCTTTAACCTCTTGTGTTCAGAATCATACCTTACTTTGCACATGACTATATTTTCTTTCTATCCATACAGATATTAATAGTGTCTATCTAAAAAACAAATAAGAACTCTCTTAGGCCTATACACAATTCTTCTCTAACTAAAAGAGTAGCCTTGTTCCTCATTTGTCTTAATACTACAATGATACAAAACATATTACAAACATCAGGGGAAATGTGTATTAACTTCATGTGTTCGAAATCATATATTACTTTATACATAACCATAATTTCTTTCTGTTGCTCTATAAACCTTATTTGTATCCCAAAAATAAGAAATCTCTTGAGATAAACTCAAAGAGAGAGAAAAAAAAAAATTACCTCACGTTTGAGAAAAAAAAACAAACCCCCCCCCCCCTTCTGTTCAAAAAAAAAAAGGAGCCTCATAGATAAAACTAAAATCTCACAGAGGAGGGGAGAAAAAAAAATAAAAAAAAAATGACCTCATATTTGAGAAAGACAAAAAAAAAACTTTTCCGTCCGGGAAAAAAAAAGAAGAAGCTGGTTAAAAAAACAAAAAAAATATTTGTTAAATAACATACTAGACACACACAAACAATTACAAAAACAATAAAATGTAAAGAAGACTCTCATGAAACCATCCCCTTCTTTGATTCATTCTCCAAGAAGGAAAAAGCTGCTTCTGGGGAATCAAAAAAGAGGAAGTCCGTGCCAGATTTTATCCTGAGTCTGGCTGGATACAGCAGGGAGAAAAACCTATTTTCAGCCACTAGGCGGGAGCAGATAGGCGAGAATTGTTTCCTTTTCAATGAAACTTCAGTGGAAAAGTCCTGGAAGAGCAGGATCTTTGCTCCTTGATGTGATAAATTATGTTGTTTCCTGTAAGCTCTCAGGATCTCACTTTTTCCTTGGAAGTTTAAAAACTTCGCCATCACTGGCCTTGGTCTCCTATCAGTTGTTGTTGATTGATCTCTCTCTCTTCCCATTCTGTGTACTCTTTCGGTTGTGAAGATATTCTCCTCTGGATTTAGACCCAATAACTCAGGAATAGTCCGTTCCACAAACTTTTTTAGATCCTGGGATCTAAATGATTCAGGGATACCAATCAAGCGCAGATTGCTCCGCCTAGACCTATTTTCCATCTCGTCAATTTTGTTAAACAGAGATAGATTTTGCTTCAACAAGGCCTCCATCTGGAGTTGTACTTTAATCTGGGTATCTTCACAATTCGAAATCCGTTGTTCCATTTCCTTTATTCTCTCTGTCTGGTTTTTTAACTCCTCCAAAATTGTGTTCAATCTTATATGGATCTCTTCCAGTTTAGGCCCTATCAAAGCCGAAACCAATGTTGCAATTTCCCCAGCATAGGAAGTGTCAGGAGTCTTCTCTTCCCTTAGTGATTTATTCGGGGAGTTGATTGAATTGGCAGTCTTGTTACCTTTTTTATCTGCTTGTTTCATTTTTGCAGACATTTTACCTTGATTGAGGTATTTCTCCATATATCTGCTGAATTGATTCAGGCTCAGAGCTGCTGGCTCAAACTTATTATCAGCACAGATCAGAATACCATCTCACAGGCCTCTTTCACACCAATTACACTTTGCAACCAGATCTCTTTTTCTTTCTTTTCTTATCTTTTAGCCAAAAAGAGAAAGGGATTTAAAGAATAAAGGAAAAACGTATACCAGTCCCAGGGGAAGTCCAATTCTTGTCAATTTCAAATTTTTGAACAGGGGGATTTGGGGAAGGTAGGAAAAAAAAAAAAGAAAAGAAAGTTCCAAGGAAAAAATAAGCTAAGCACTTATACTTTCTGGCTCAGCACCCCTCCTTAACATAGGAGGGACAGACAGAGGAACAAAAATAGCAACAGTTCTCCTATTGTATAAGTCATTAAGCAAGTTCCTACCTTCCCATGTTTCTCCTTTTCTCCTCCCTTTGCTCTGCTTCGCCCACAATCTTTCTGGGCCTCTCTCCTTGCTCCTTTCTTTCAGGGGGTTAAAGGCCTCCCCTATGGAGGCAACTCTGTGGCTTCCAAGTGCTCCACTCGCACCTTTTGCACCAGGAAAAAGGCCTCAGGGTTGATCGGCGCCCCAATAGAACCCAGGCCACTAGACCCTTTTCGTGTCACTGTAGATAGTAGCTTGTCACAGCCTCACCCTTGCCGTCCCCTGCGACGGATATGCCAGACCGGGTGTAGCCCACAATTTGAGCCGCAGCACCTCCTAACAGTCCTGGCAGAGAAACTCCCAAGGGCCCACCACACCCCAGACTCGGCACTGGAAGAGGATTCCTCTCCACCGCTAACGTGTCTGTGCTTCTGCCTGGGCTCGCACTGTGCTGAGCTACGTGCTGACGTCACAGCGCACCTCCCCCCTCGGAGGTCACTTTCACATAAATTAATGTGTATTTGTATTACTAGAAGTCATGATATGCTTTTATCTCATTTTTTTTTATAAATGATTATTAATGCTAGAATTTGTACATATAACTTTGCTCATACTTTATTTAAGCTATTATCTTAAGATTATATTGAATCAAACATCAATTCAAATTTTAAAATCCTTGTCTAAAATATTAAACTGTTTATCCTAATGTCAGCATCAATGTTTATCTTTAATACTAATTTCACATATATATACTTTCAAAGTATAATGCACAATGTAACAAATGGCACTTACATGCTCTGATGAGTGATCAATGACACAAGTATCGAGCATTCTGATTCGTTAGTGATAGTTTAAAATGTGTATTTGAATCAGATTGGCTGATGTCACAAATCATGTGATTATGCATATTCCAATCAAAAGTGGTTGAAAAATTCACTAATGTGTGGGGTTTTTAGGAGTTTGCGTCATAATTGGTGCGAAAAGTGTTGATTCAAAATTGGTGCAAAGTAAAGAGTGGGACTTGTATTACATGGCTTAAACATGGTGCACATAGATTTTTCACAAAAAAAAAAAAGTTAGCTATATTATGTTGTGTATTTATTTCATTTTTATCTCTATATCTATTAGTGCGACAAGCTTGGGGCAAAACTTTTCAAAAAATTTGTATAAATAATATTGTCCCCTTGCTTTGTAATGAGAGACAAATTTGTAGCATAATCCATAAGTAGTAATGTATTTTTCATTTTTGTCCCTATATCTACTAGTGCACCAAATGTGTAACAATAATATTGTTTGATTTAGAAAGGGTATACAAATGTAATAAAGTTTCTAACTTACTT
The DNA here is from genome assembly GCF_027579735.1 of Bombina bombina. NCBI lineage: Eukaryota > Metazoa > Chordata > Amphibia > Anura > Bombinatoridae > Bombina > Bombina bombina. Next base: position 577,873,827 of record NC_069502.1, read on the forward strand.
TTATTATGTAATATACTTCATTCTCTTGCAGCATCGAACATAAGCTTTCTGTGTTTTCAGACTCCAATAGAGTTCTATGGCATCCGCAACTTCATGGGTGGTGGATTGAAAACTAGGTACGCTGCGTCAGAATACACGCGAGATTACCTGTTAAATGTTTGATAAATTGGGAAAAGTGTCAAATAGAGTCGAATGTAAATTCAAAACATCTGTAATGACACAAGCATCGATCTGTGTCAGATTGAGATCGCAGGATCGCATTTTACGTCACAAATTTCATCATTTGCTGATCTTGACGCTTTGATAACTACGGCGGATCAATCTCACAACAAATACGATGCATAATTCAAGCATATTTTCAGTTGATGCTTTGATAAATTTTCTTTTTTAAAAAAAGAAAACCTAACATTACAAAAAAAACTACCATTATAAAAAAAACTACCATTTACAAAAAATTAAGAACCTACCATTAAAAAAACAAACAAACAAACACATTACAGAAAATAAAAACCAAAATGACCAAAAATAAAAAAATGAATCCTATTTTAATACCCCTTAACCCCCCCCCAAAAAAAATAATCTAAAAATAAACTACCAATATCCCTTCCAAGGGCCTTTGTCCAGCTCTTTTGCTTTAAAAACACTAACCCTCTAACATAGGCTGACCATATTGCTGCTTTAAGAAGGAACACATATGAAAAATACATATGTGAGGGTTCTTATAAAAATCATTTCTTTAAACAGCCCTTAAAACAGCCCTGACATATGTATTTTTCATATGTATTTAAGAAAAGAAGGCGCCAAACATAGGGTGATATCGTCACTAACTGCAAACACGCTCAGGTAACAGATAGAAGGGATACTTACAAACACGGCGGCACCAAGATGTGCCTAGCAAAACAGACCGGGACCTCAACCGTCGCCCGGAAGACCAACCAATGGCGTGTACCAAACGTCCCGCAGTCACGTGAGTGTTGCAGCCAATCCCGAATCCTTGGGCTCACACACCTTCCTTCCAAGTGTCCGATTGAGCAAAATAGCAACAGTGTAGACAAACCAATTTCAATCAATTTATCATCCCGTCCATTGTCAGACGACGAAATTAGGGTCTTAGGAAAAGGATTGTCATTTAGTCCTTCTAATACACACAACATGTTTTCCCTTTTTGTTGATCTAAATAGATTTACAAAAAATTTTTGCAGAGAAAAAACTAAAAGAGGAAACCATGTTGCCTATATTGTTGGACACTATGGACGCTAGGCTCAAAAGCCAAACTGTCCCCACATTTGAGCCTGAAGCTTTAATGGATCATTTATGCGAAGGTTTTATTCACCCTAATTTTAAAAATAAATCAAATTTCTCTCCCAAACTCCAAAATAATGCTCATATAGAAATCTTCAGACAATTGGTTACTGATGATTTAGACTTGATCCCAAAAAGTTTAAACAAAAAGAGCAATCTTTATTGGGATGAGAAACAGGCCCTCCAGTCCCTGAAAAATGACAAGTCAATCGTCATAAGACAAGCCGATAAAGGCGGGGGGACTGTCATTCAGGATCTGACAGACTATTTAACAGAGGCAAATAGAATCCTGGATGACAAAAATTATTATATCAAAATGTCATCTGATCCAACTATTAAATATTTGGCAACCTTGGGCGATATAGTAGAGTGCGCTTTTAAAGAAGGTATAGTAAATAAAAAAAAATAATCATATTCCATCAGCCAATCAGAATATTCCTACCTTAATTCCGATTGGCTGATAGAATCCTATCAGCCAATCGGAATTCAAGGGACGCCATCTTGGATGACGTCCCTTAAAGGAACCGTCATTCGTCTTTAGTCCGTCGGCCCAGCAGGATGTTCCGCGTCGGAGGTCTGCAAGATGGATCCGGAAGAAAGAAGATTGAAGATGCCGTTGATAGAAGACTTCATCCGGATCATGGACCTCTTCAGCTCCCGCTTGGATGAAGACTTCAGCCGGATCATGGACCTCTTCAGCCCCCCGCTTGGGCTTGGATCAGGACATCGGAGGAGCTCTTCAGGACGGATCGGTGAACCTGGTATGGTGAAGATAAGGTAGGAAGATCTTCAGGGGCTTAGTGTTAGGTTTATTTAAGGGGGGTTTGGGTTAGATTAGGGGTATGTGGGTGGTGGGTTGTAATGTTGGGGGGCTTGGGTATTGTATTTTTTCTTTTACAGGCAAAAGAGCTGAACTTCTTGGGGCATGCCCCGCAAAGGGCCCTGTTCAGGGCTGGTAAGGTAAAAGAGCTTTGAACTTTAGTTATTTAGAATAGGGTAGGGCATTTTTTTATTTTGGGGGGCTTTGTTATTTTATTAGGGGGCTTAGAGTAGGTGTAATTAGTTTAAAATTGTTGTAATATTTTTCTTATGTTTGTAAATATTTTTTTATTTTTTGTAACTTAGTTCTTTTTTATTTTTTGTACTTTAGCAAGTTTATTTAATTGTATTTATTTGTAGCAATTGTATTTAATTAATTTATTGATAGTGTAGTGTTAGGTTAATTGTAGGTAATTGTAGGTAGTTTATTTAATTCATTTATTGATAGTATAGTGTTAGGTTTAATTTTAACTTAGGTTAGGATTTCTTTTACAGGTAAATTTGTAATTATTTTAACTATTTTAGCTATTAAATAGTTCTTAACTATTTAATAGCTATTGTACCTGGTTAAAATAATTACAAAGTTGCCTGTAAAATAAATATAAATCCTAAAATAGCTATAATATAATTATAATTTATATTGTAGCTATATTAGGATTTATTTTACAGGTAAGTATTTAGCTTTAAATAGTAATAATTTATTTAATAAGAGATAATTAATTTCGTTAGATTTAAATTATATTTAACTTAGGGGGGTGTTAGTGTTAGGGTTAGACTTAGCTTTAGGGGTTAATACATTTATTAGAATAGCGGTGAGCTCCGGTCGGCAGATTAGGGGTTAATAATTAAAGTTTGGTGTCGGCGATGTTAGGGAGGGCAGATTAGGGGTTAATACTATTTATGATAGGGTTAGTGAGGCGGATTAGGGGTTAATAACTTTATTATAGTAGCGCTCAGGTCCGGTCGGCAGATTAGGGGTTAATAAGTGTAGGCAGGTGGAGGCGACGTTGTGGGGGGCAGATTAGGGGTTAATAAATATAATATAGGGGTCGGCGATGTTAGGGCAGCAGATTAGGGGTACATAGGGATAATGTAAGTAGCGGCGGTTTACGGAGCGGCAGATTAGGGGTTAATAATAATATGCAGGGGTCAGTGATAGCGGGGGCGGCAGATTAGGGGTTAATAAGTGTAAGGTTAGGGGTGTTTACACTCGGGGTACATGTTAGAGTGTTAAGTGCAGACGTAGGAAGGGTTACCGCATAGCAAACAATGGGGCTGCGTTAGGAGCTGAACGCGGCTTTTTTGCAGGTGTTAGGTTTTTTTTCAGCTCAAACAGCCCCATTGTTTCCTATGGGGGAATCGTGCACGAGCACGTTTTTGAGGCTGGCCGCATCCGTAAGAAACTCTGGTATCGAGAGTTGAAGCTGCGTTAAATATGCTCTACGCTCCTTTTTTGGAGCCTAACGCAGCCTTTATGTGGACTCTCGATACCAGAGTTATTTTTATGGTGCGGCCAGAAAAAAGCCGGCATTAGTTTTTCGGGTCGTTACCGACAAAACTCCAAATCTAGGCCATAGGTAGCATATCAATTACATCAGCCATTAATAATTACACAATAGATTACCTTTGAGAAATCATTAGCTGAATACATAAGAAGTAAAATACAAATAAGGAGCAAAAATATGTTATTTGGGTCAAATGTTATAGAATATATAATAGTTGATATAGCTTATATAGATACGTAGGCCTAGATTTGGAGTTTTGTCGGTAACGACCCGAAAAACTAACGCTGGCTTTTTTCTGGCCGCACCATAAAAATAACTCTGGTATCGAGAGTCCACATAAAGGCTGCGTTAGGCTCCAAAAAAGGAGCGTAGAGCCTTTTTAACGCAGCTTCAACTCTCGATACCAGAGTTGCTTACGGACGCGGCCAGCCTCAAAAACGTGCTCGTGCACGATTCCCCCATAGGAAACAATGGGGCTGTTTGAGCTGAAAAAAACCTAACACCTGCAAAAAAGCCGCGTTCAGCTCCTAACGCAGCCCCATTGTTTGCTATGCGGTAACCCTTCCTACGTCTGCACTTAACACTCTAACATGTACCCCGAGTGTAAACACCCCTAACCTTACACTTATTAACCCCTAATCTGCCGCCCCCGCTATCACTGACCCCTGCATATTATTATTAACCCCTAATCTGCCGCTCCGTAAACCGCCGCTACTTACATTATCCCTATGTACCCCTAATCTGCTGCCCTAACATCGCCGACCCCTATATTATATTTATTAACCCCTAATCTGCCCCCCACAACGTCGCCTCCACCTGCCTACACTTATTAACCCCTAATCTGCCGACCGGACCTGAGCGCTACTATAATAAAGTTATTAACCCCTAATCCGCCTCACTAACCCTATCATAAATAGTATTAACCCCTAATCTGCCCTCCCTAACATCGCCGACACCTAACTTGAATTATTAACCCCTAATCTGCCGACCGGAGCTCACCGCTATTCTAATAAATGTATTAACCCCTAAAGCTAAGTCTAACCCTAACACTAACACCCCCCTAAATTAAATATAATTTAAATCTAACGAAATTAATTATCTCTTATTAAATAAATTATTCCTATTTAAAGCTAAATACTTACCTGTAAAATAAATCCTAATATAGCTACAATATAAATTATAATTATATTATAGCTATTTTAGGATTTATATTTATTTTACAGGTAACTTTGTATTTATTTTAACCAGGTACAATAGCTATTAAATAGTTAAGAACTATTTAATAGCTAAAATAGTTAAAATAATTACAAATTTACCTGTAAAAGAAATCCTAACCTAAGTTAAAATTAAACCTAACACTATACTATCAATAAATGAATTAAATAAACTACCTACAATTACCTACAATTAACCTAACATTACACTATCAATAAATTAATTAAATACAATTGCTACAAATAAATACAATTAAATAAACTTGCTAAAGTACAAAAAATAAAAAAGAACTAAGTTACAAAAAATAAAAAAATATTTACAAACATAAGAAAAATATTACAACAATTTTAAACTAATTACACCTACTCTAAGCCCCCTAATAAAATAACAAAGCCCCCCAAAATAAAAAAATGCCCTACCCTATTCTAAATAACTAAAGTTCAAAGCTCTTTTACCTTACCAGCCCTGAACAGGGCCCTTTGCGGGGCATGCCCCAAGAAGTTCAGCTCTTTTGCCTGTAAAAGAAAAAATACAATACCCAAGCCCCCCAACATTACAACCCACCACCCACATACCCCTAATCTAACCCAAACCCCCCTTAAATAAACCTAACACTAAGCCCCTGAAGATCTTCCTACCTTATCTTCACCATACCAGGTTCACCGATCCGTCCTGAAGAGCTCCTCCGATGTCCTGATCCAAGCCCAAGCGCGGGGCTGAAGAGGTCCATGATCCGGCTGAAGTCTTCATCCAAGCGGGAGCTGAAGAGGTCCATGATCCGGATGAAGTCTTCTATCAACGGCATCTTCAATCTTCTTTCTTCCGGATCCATCTTGCAGACCTCCGACGCGGAACATCCTGCTGGGCCGACGGACTAAAGACGAATGACGGTTCCTTTAAGGGACGTCATCCAAGATGGCATCCCTCGAATTCCGATTGGCTGATAGGATTCTATCAGCCAATCGGAATTAAGGTAGGAATATTCTGATTGGCTGATGGAATCAGCCAATCAGATTCAAGTTCAATCCGATTGGCTGATTCAATCAGCCAATCAGATTGAGCTCACAATCTATTGGCTGTTCCGATCAGCCAATAGAATGTGAGCTCAATCTGATTGGCTGATTGGATCAGCCAATCGGATTGAACTTGATTCTGATTGGCTGATTCCATCAGCCAATCAGAATATCCCTACCTTAATTCCGATTGGCTGATAGAATCCTATCAGCCAATCAGAATTCGAGGGACGCCATCTTGGATGTCATCCCTTAAAGGAACCGTCATTCGTCTTTAGTCCGTCGGCCCAGCAGGATGTTCCGCGTCGGAGGTCTGCAAGATGGATCCGGAAGAAAGAAGATTGAAGATGCCGTTGATAGAAGACTTCATCCGGATCATGGACCTCTTCAGCTCCCGCTTGGATGAAGACTTCAGCCGGATCATGGACCTCTTCAGCCCCCCGCTTGGGCTTGGATCAGGACATCGGAGGAGCTCTTCAGGACGGATCGGTGAACCTGGTATGGTGAAGATAAGGTAGGAAGATCTTCAGGGGCTTAGTGTTAGGTTTATTTAAGGGGGGTTTGGGTTAGATTAGGGGTATGTGAGTGGTGGGTTGTAATGTTGGGGGGCTTGGGTATTGTATTTTTTCTTTTACAGGCAAAAGAGCTGAACTTCTTGGGGCATGCCCCGCAAAGGGCCCTGTTCAGGGCTAGTAAGGTAAAAGAGCTTTGAACTTTAGTTATTTAGAATAGGGTAGGGCATTTTTTTATTTTGGGGGGCTTTGTTATTTTATTAGGGGGATTAGAGTAGGTGTAATTAGTTTAAAATTGTTGTAATATTTTTCTTATGTTTGTAAATATTTTTTTATTTTTTGTAACTTAGTTCTTTTTTATTTTTTGTACTTTAGCAAGTTTATTTAATTGTATTTATTTGTAGCAATTGTATTTAATTAATTTATTGATAGTGTAGTGTTAGGTTAATTGTAGGTAATTGTAGGTAGTTTATTTAATTAATTTATTGATAGTATAGTGTTAGGTTTAATTTTAACTTAGGTTAGGATTTCTTTTACAGGTAAATTTGTAATTATTTTAACTATTTTAGCTATTAAATAGTTCTTAACTATTTAATAGCTATTGTACCTGGTTAAAATAAATACAAAGTTACCTGTAAAATAAATATAAATCCTAAAATAGCTATAATATAATTATAATTTATATTGTAGCTATATTAGGATTTATTCTACAGGTAAGTATTTAGCTTTAAATAGGAATAATTTATTTAATAAGAGATAATTAATTTCGTTAGATTTAAATTATATTTAACTTAGGGGGGTTTTAGTGTTAGGGTTAGACTTAGCTTTAGGGGTTAATACATTTATTAGAATAGCGGTGAGCTCTGGTCGGCAGATTAGGGGTTAATAATTCAAGTTAGGTGTCGGCAATGTTAGGGAGGGCAGATTAGGGGTTAATACTATTTATGATAGGGTTAGTGAGGCGGATTAGGGGTTAATAACTTTATTATAGTAGCGCTCAGGTCCGGTCGGCAGATTAGGGGTTAATAAGTGTAGGCAGGTGGAGGCGACGTTGTGGGGGGCAGATTAGGGCTTAATAAATATAATATAGGGGTCGGCGGTGTTAGGGGCAGCAGATTAGGGGTACATAAGGATAACGTAGGTGGCGGCGCTTTGCGGTCGGCAGATTAGGGGTTAATAAGTGTAGGTAGGTGGAGGCGACCTTGTGGGGGGCAGATTAGGGGTTAATAAATATAATATAGGGGTCGGCGGTGTTAGGGGCAGCAGATTAGGGGTACATAAGGATAACGTAGGTGGTGGTCGGCAGATTAGGGGTTAAAAAATTTTATTCAAGTGTCGGCGATGTGGGGGGACCTCGGTTTAGGGGTACATAGGTAGTTTATGGGTGTTAGTGTACTTTAGAGTTCAGTAGTTAAGAGCTTTAGAAACCGGCGTTAGCCCAGAAAGCTCTTAACTACTGACTTTTTTCCTGCGGCTGGAGTTTTGTCGTTAGATGTCTAACGCTCACTTCAGACACGACTCTAAATACCGGAGTTAGAAAGATCCCTTTGAAAAGATAGGATACGCAATTTACGTAAAGGGGATCTGCGGTATGGAAAAGTCGCGGCTGGAAAGTGAGCGTTAGACCCTATTTTGAGTGACTCCAAATACCGGCGGTAGCCTAAAACCAGCGTTAGGAGCCTCTAACGCTGGTTTTCACGGCTACCGCCAAACTCTAAATCTAGGCCGTAATGTTTTGATGTTTTAATAACTATATCATAAGACCATATGAGGTAAATTTGTAAATATTATCTGATATTATGAAATGCCATATAATGTGATGTTAGAGTATGTGAATCAAACATATGACATATACAGAATGTTTGAGGATTAAGGCAAAACTCGTGTACACTTTTTGAGATTGTATCTGAATATATTGTAACCGTATTGTATATAGAGCTCATATATTAACATCTAGTATACTTTAGAAGAAATCGAATAAAAATTATATAGGATATTTGGAAAGAGAATTTGTCACGCAATAAATTATATTGAATCAAATACAAGATACCAAAAATATAATAGAGGAACCTATAAAATATAATATCATAAGAACAAAACAAAACTCTTAGTATTTAGAGGATATAGATTGGTATCCCCATAACATAACGTAAGTTTAAGGATAATAGCATGAACTTCAATGGTGTTCGAAATAGATGTACTCACTGAGAACAATATATCTGCCCCCCTTAAAGGTGTGTTAGGTTTTAACTGTTGTGATTGGTTAGAAGAGGTACAAAAGCAGCGGGAATGTTACACTGTGTATTAAAGCCTGATGAAACGACCCTGTATGGTCGAGAAACGTGTTGCTGCTTTTAAAACATTTTAAATAAATTGTTTTTATAGTACCTCGTTGGAGTGGGTCATCTTTTTACCCTAGTATCATAACCAATCAATTTCCAGAAACTGCAGTGTATGGGACACCTGGTTTTTCTACACTGTTGCTATTTTGCTCAATCGGACACTTGGAAGGAAGGTGTGTGAGCCCAAGGATTCGGGATTGGCTGCAACACTCACGTGACTGAGGGACGTTTGGTGCACGCCATTGGTTGGTCTTCCGGGCGATGGTTGAGGTCCCGGTCTGTTTTGCTAGGCACATCTTGGTGCCGCCGTGTTTGTAAGTATCCCTTCTATCTGTTACCTGAGCGTGTTTGCAGTTAGTGACGATATCACCCTATGTTTGGTGCCTTCTTTTCTTAAATACAGATCCTCTCATCGTACTCAAATCTTTTGGAAGAGTGCCGCCTTTATTGGACATTTAATCTGATATATGCATCCATGAGCGCACCTCCACAGGGAGCCTTTAAACCCTGACACAATTTTTCATATGTGTCCCTTTTTAAAGCGGCAATATGGTCAGCCTACTCTAACATTACAACCCCCCATCTCACTAAAATAAAAAAAACTAAATTACCCATTGCCACGAAAAGGGCATTCAGCTCTTTTGCTGCCCAAAATAAAATAAAAAATCCCTAATCTATAAAAAACACCCCAAAAATAAAAAACAAAACACTAACCCCAAAGTTGGTACTCACCGATAATGAGAAAAAAACTTTTATTCTACTGGCTTATTTTAACTTGAATAGGATTGCAAGGGTACTCCTATATAAAAGGGGTACCTTGCAGTCACTATTCAGTGTGCGGCTGGAGAATGCATGAAGGCGGAGCTCCGTGTTGAAGATCTGAAGAGGACCACCAACATCGCCAATGACCTTGCCGCCAACACCGAATTTAGAAGATGGAAGAAAATGGACCGGCGATGAAGATGGATGAAGATGAAGCGCCGCCGGGATGAAGATGGAGCATTGCTCATCATCATTGGTGTGTATCAACTTTGGGGTTAGTGTCGGGGTTTTTTTTTTAGTTTTTTTTATGGATTAGCATTATTTATTTTTTGGACAGCAAAAGAGCTGAATTCCCTTTTTTAGTTAGTTTTATTTTGGGGGGGTTGTAATGTTAGGGGGTTAATGTTTTTTAAAGCAAAAGAGCTGATCCCTTTAGGGCAATGACCTACAGTAGGCCCTTTTAAGGGATATTGGTAGTTTATTTTTAGAATAGTGGGGGGGGGTTGTTTTTTTTAAGTAGATTTTTTATTGTTTATCGAATCGATACTATCGAAAAAATATAACAGTTACACTGACATCATATTAGAGTTTGACAGTCAATTTACAGCATCTTTAAAACAAAACAAAAATATTCAGATATAACGAATTTCCTTTTAGGAAAACAAAAGAAGAGAAGACAATCAAATGAAATACAATCCTGTATATCAGTTAAACAGAAATAATTATGCAATTATAGACTAATTCTCTTAGTATTATGTATAATAACATTAAAAAAGAAATACAACAAAAATTGTTCGAAGTCGATAAATTAGAATAGTGTTATTTGGGGTGTTTATTTTATGGGGTATTAGATAAGAATTTTTTTGTGGTCATTTTGTTTTTTATTCTTTGTAATGGTATGATTTTTTTTATTCTTCAGTAATAGTAGCTTGTTCTAGCAGTAACAAAGTTTAGTTAATGGTAATCAGGCTCCCAGGCACCCTGAAAAAGTGACCCCTACATGCCAATAAGGTCACATGACACAATAGGAAAGTAGCCACTGCTATCCATTAGGCTCCCAGCACCTTGGGAAAGTGTCCCCTGCTCAGAGCCTTTTTGTAAGCGAGGGCCACTTTCACAGGGTGCTTAAGAGATTATTGGTGAGCAGGGGTCACATTTCTGAGGTGCCTGTGAGCATATTGGCAAGCAAGGGCCACTTTACTGTGGTGTATGGGAGACTATTGGTGAACAGGGACTACGATCCCAGGATGCCAGGGAACATATTGGCAAGCAGGGGCCACTTTCTCAGGGGAGTCTGGTAGCATATTGTCCAATAAGGGCCACTTGCCTGGGGGGCCTGGGAGCCTATTGAAGAGCAGGGGTTGCTTTCCTAGGGTGCCTGGGAGGCTATTGGCGAGCAGGGGGCACTTTCTCAGGGTGTCTGGGAGCCTATTGGCAAGCAAGGTCCACTTTCCCAGGGTCCCTGGGAGCATATTGGCAAGGAGGGGCCATTATATTGGTGCCTGTGTGTCTATTGGTGAGTAGGTGTCACTTACTCAGGGTGTCTGGGAGCCTATTGGTTAGCAGGGGCCACTTTCCTAGACTGTCTGGGAGCTTATTGGCAATAAGGGGCCAACTTCCCAAAGTTCAAGGGAGCCTATTGGCAAGCAGGGGCCACTTTTCTGAAATGCCTGGGAGCAGTTTGGCAAACAGAGGCCACTTTCCAGGGTTGTATGGAGCCTATTTGCAAGCAGGATCCTCTTGCCTGGGGGGCCTGGTAACTTATTGAAAAGCATGTGTCACTTTCCCAGGGTGCTTAGGAGCCTATAGGTGAGCAGGGGCCACTTTGCCAGGGTGCCTTAGAACATATAGGCAAGAAGGGGCCACTTTCCCAGGAGGGCTGGGAGCCTATTGGTGAGCAATGGCCATTTTCCCGGGGTGTTTGGGAGCCCATTATTAAGCAGGGGGCTACGTTATGGGGTGTCAGAGCATATTGAGCAAGCAGGGGCCAATTTCCTGGGTTACATGGAAGTCTATTGAAGAGCAGAGGCCACTTTTCTGGGGTGTCTGGGAGCCTGTAGGCAATCAGGGGACACTTTTTGCAAGCAAGTGACACTTTTCTGGGTGCCTGGGAGCCCATTAGCAAGCATGGGCTACTTTCCTGGGAGGTCCTGGGAACTTATTGGTGAGCTGAGGCTACTTTCTCAAGGTGTCTGAGAACCTATAGGTGAGCAGGGAGCACTTTCCCAGGGTGCCTTGGCTTTGAAAATAATTTGACTTTCTCAATAACTATTTTCCTAAAAAGTAGTTAGGCAAAAGGCTTTTAAAGCTTAAACAAAGTTTCAAAAACTATTTGCCTGACATTACTATTTGCCTACCATATACATTTAGGAATTAACTTATTTATTCAAGATGAAGATAAAAAGCTATTGTTTTGTGGATATAAAGAGGATTTCCCTGATGTTCGGATCACAATAATGTTGGCTTCTATCATGGAATCAAAGAAGAAGCAGCCTTTGTCTACTGATTTAAAAAAAAAAGTTGGTTAGATTAGGAAATATAATATGTTTTTTTTTTTTTTTTTAGTAATGCTAAAATCATTTCAATCATGGTAGATAGATTGCTTAAAGGGACAGTCTACTCCAGAATTGTTATTGTTTAAAAAGATTGATAATCCATTTATTAATCATTCCCCAGTTTTGCATAACCAACATGATTCATATCATTTTTACCTCTGTGATTACATAAATAATTCCACAGGAGTGAGCACAATGTTTATCTATGTGGCACACATGAACTAGCTCCATCTAACTGTGAAAAAATGTCAAAATAGCAATAGGCGGCCTTCAATGACTTAGAAATTAGCATATGAGTTTACCTAGGATTAACTTTTGATAAAGAATAACAAGCGCATTTAATGATGAAAGTAAATTGGAAAGTTGTTTAAAATTGCATGTCTTATCTGAATCATGAAAGTTTTATTATAACTAGACTGTCCCTTTAACTTGGGAGGATATCCTATAAGAAAGTGTGGCCCAGGAATGTGGTTTTGAACAAACATTTCACAGATGATGAGCTATCAATCAAACTTTCAAATGGCTTATCCCCTTCTGGCAGTTTGTTAGATGCCATAGCACATAAACAGAGGGGGTGTCACCTTACACTAGTCTAAACAAGTACTTAAAGGGACAGTTTACTCAAAAATTTTCTCCCCTTTAATTTGTTCCCAATGATCCACTTTACCTGCTGGAGTGTATCAAATTGTTTACAAGTAGCTCCTTTACCCTTATATTGGCATTTGAAATTGTTAATTTAGCATGTGGTATCCCCACCTATTCTGAAAGTTTGTGGCCGCGCGTACCAGCTATAGATAAGCTTTGTAAACACAGCCAGCAGAAGAAATTACACTCCCAGTGCGATATAGCAGAGTGAAGGTAATAAAATGTTGATTTTCCATTGTTCTCTCAAAGTATTGGTGCTTGTTTTAAGGACAGATATAAGATAAAGAAGCAGGTATATGTGCACAATGTGATACAGTAATGAGATCTGATTATACCTACAAGCTCAACCTATTTTATTAGGCTGTGGCTTCAAAACACAAAATCAGAGCTTTAATATACAGAAATAAACCTTAAAAAGCTAATTTTCATACATTTTTTACTCTGCAGTTGGTAAAAAAAGCAATTGTAAACACATTAAGGGAAAAACTATTTTACAGTATACTGTCCCTTTAACCAGCTACTGCTGAGTGGTTAGTTGCAGTTGAGCTATTAGGAAATGTAAATTGCCATTAGTGGTAGTAATCCCTTTGCTTGTGATGTACCTTTGAGATATACTTAATTAGGACATTGGGCCTCATATACTAAGGCCAGTTCTAGTCAACGTTATTACAAATGGTTGATTACCATAGTGTACCACCTACATATGCTAGGTTAAAGTGATGGTAAACTCTCCCTATGCTCTATCTACAAAAAAGTGTTATATGGCACTGATTGGAGAACAATTCAAACCTTTAGCTCACAGAAAAATTGACTTTTGAAGTGGGCGGGGAGCGCGGTATATTTGAATTTCAAATCTATATTAAAAAGTTATAGCGCATCTTCGTTACAACAGATGAATGAAACATTCCGGATCTGATTTAAAAAAGGGAGAGTTTTACCATCACTTTAAGTCTTGATTGGACATTACAAGCCTGTATGGCTAAAATTAAAACTTAGTATTTAGCCTTCCCTAATATCAATCATTAGTAATACTATGGTAGGATTGGACAGGGGACAATGGACACATGAATGGTCAGACACCCTGGACATCATTACAAACAAAGGAGCTGATTTAGTCAAACTAAGCTCCCACCCCCTTTACTTGCCTATCCTGCACCTTTCTGCTGGGATCAAATGCATGAAAGAAAGAGTGAAACAATTTGTTTGAGCAGTAATTCATTCATCTTCCATTTTGTTCAATAGCAGATGGCTAATCTGGTATCAAACCAATTGCTGAATCATCTTAAATTTGGACAAATTTGTATTCATCCAAAGCCAAATGCACATCTCTAATGATTGTGTAATGTTTGCTTTATTCTCCTTTTAATCAGGATTTGAGTTATTCCTTCTATCTGAATCCATGTTTAACCCTGGAGTTATTTATATAGTGTATCCTTTTTTTTTTTGCAATAATTTTTTATTGTTTTTACATTATATATAACATCATCACATATTAACAAAACAACTAAAAAAAAAAAAAAAAAAAAAAAAAAAATCTACAATCAATACAATACAAATAAATTTGAGAAAAAAAAAAAATAATCTTAGTCTCTACGTAGCTTGCAATTTCCGCGATACATAAAAAAGAGAGAGGAAAAAAATATATATATATATATATAATTGGAGTTCTCCCTCTCTCATCCCCCCCCACGTCTCCCCCCCCCCACGCTACCCCAATACTCCCACCACGTCGTCCACCATTATGTCACTCCATCCAAGTATGCGGGAATACATTTAATAACATCAACTCTGCAAAACTCACTGTTGAAAAAAAAAGGGGCAAGAATTATCTTTTGCAACGGAATAGAGTATGATAAAATAACCGGCTACCATTTCCACAGAAATTTCTGCGTTTGTTTCTCAGTAGCATCATAAAGATGATATGATTCAAACACTAAATGGTCTTGTAATGTTTTAAAGACCATAGCTAAACCAGGAACACTCTTGGCTTTCCAATTTTTCAGAATACAATGTCTAACAGCTAATATAATTGTGTTTAAACTATTTATAGTATTACAATTAATCCTATCATTTGATGAAAAAAGAAAAATAACATCTTTGCCATCTAGTGCTATTGTTACTTTGTATAATTTATTGAACCAAAAAATAATTTTCAGCCATAATTGTCTGACCTTAGAACATGTCCAAAACATATGAAGTAAATCTGCCTTGCCATGTGCACATCGCGGACATAGGTCCACTGTAGTCGAATAAAATTTAGATATTTTCCACGGTGATAGATAGAAATTGTCGATCAACTTCATGTGCGATTCTTTCCAAGTTATGGGTATCTTACATTTACCCATGGCCTCAAAACTCTGATTAAATGAGTCAAGCTCTACTGAAGGAGATATAGATGCCCATGCCTTACATAGCTTGTCCAAGATAAGCTGGCTCTGTTTACTCAACAAGATGTCATACATCAGTGAAATCGACGCATCTCCTGCAATAAATTTTTGTACACATACCTTAATATCTGCCCAAATCTTTATGGGCGTAATACGCCACTTCTGTCCTACCACAAAGTGCCGTATTTAAAAATACGCAAATAAATCAGCCCTATTAATCCCGAATTTACTAAAAATCTCATCTGCTGATATTATATGACCACCTTCATCCAGGACTTGTTTTACATACAGGCCCATTTATCAAAGGGCTTGCGGACCTGATCCGACACTGCGGATCAGGTCCGCAAGACCTCGCTAAATGCGGAGAGCAATACGCTCTCCGCATTTAACATTGCACCAGCAGCTCACAAGAGCTGCTGGTGCAACGCCGCCCCCTGCTGACTCGCGGCCAATCGGCCGCCAGCAGGGAGCTGTCAATCAACCCGATCGTATTCGATCGGGTTGATGTCCGGCGATTCCTGTCCGCCTGTTCAGAGCAGGCGGACAGGGTTATGGAGCAGCGGTCTTTAGACCGCTGCTTCATAAGTTGTGTTTCTGGCGAGTCTGAAGACTCGCCAGAAACACGGCCCTTCAAGCTCCGTACGGAGCTTGATAAATGGGCCTGATAGAGTAAGCCTCTTCCTGCCCAATCTCTGAATGTTTTTTGGTAAAGCCCTGGTAGAAAACTCGGATTACCTACAATAGGTAAAAACTCAGAAAAGGAGAAATCCAGACCTAACAAAGAGCAAAATTTATGCCAGGCAGAAACAATATTTTTAATCGAAAAAAGACAACTAATATTCTGTGGCAACTTCTGTACTGGGGAATGTATAATAGCTTTTAAAGAGAATGGCGCAATTAGAAAAGAATCTATTTCTTGAGATGATACTATACTGGATCCTGCAATCCAATCTATCGCTATTTTTACCAATGCAGCTAAATTATAAAATGTGATATTAGGCAACACTAATCCGGTTGCGTCTACCTTTTGCATTAGTCTTTCCAAGCCAATTTGAGACTTTTTATTATTCCAAATAAATTTGGAAAAGACAGCATTAATTAGTTTCACATCCTTATTTAAAATAAATAACGGAAGATTCTGCAATGGATACAACAAACTCGGAAAAATAATGGCTTTAATTAGATTGACACGCGCTGTCAACGAAAGTGGAAATACTGCCCACACCTGTAAATCTGAAATAATTTTTTGAAATAGTGGCTCATAATTAGCTTTATACCAGCGACTAGGATTTCTATGCAGGAGCAAGCCCGGATATTTAATAGCGTCAACTTGTTTAAATGGGCTGTTGGGTACTGTAGTCTGAATGTTATTTAGCCCCATTAATTCACTCTTTTCCAAATTTATCCTATACCCAGAAAAGGAGCTAAAAATTTTCAGTGTATGTAGTATCAGCGGGATAGAGTGTTGTGTATTTGCTAAAAATAATAATACATCATCTGCGTATAACATGATTTTAAGAGACAGAGTGCCCAATGAGACTCCCGATAGAATTTTTCTAAACTGTATTGCTAATGGCTCCAACGCAATATTAAAAAGTAACGGGGATAAGGGACATCCATGTCTGGTTCCTCTTTGGAGTATTATTTTAGGAGATAACGTCCCATTGATCAAAAAAAAAGAGATAGGATTATGATATATTTTACCTATAAATTGTACAAATTCGCCTTTAAACCCGTATATAGTGTATCCTGTTAAATATAATCAATTAAGCAATATGAAGACTACTGATCATAATGCTCAAAATGAGGTATTCTATGTTTCCAGCTCGGAGCTAGCAGAGAGGTTAAGAAACAATAGTCTGAAGACTGCTGCTTTTTAACTATTGTCTGCAAGCACACTCATGCATCCTTGTACTGCAAAAGCCCGAAAGTTACATCCACAGCTTGATAAACAGAGTTCAAAAGTGTGATTGTGTTGTTTTAAATAAAAAAAGTAATGTTAAACTAAAATAAAATAAACGATCTAACCTCACTGCACAAATCTGGCTACCCATTAGTATTTAGTTTTAAAGTTAACAATTTAATTAACATATAGGGTTCAATATTTCAAGCTGCAGAGGCAGCTTCTAAGCTGGTCCACTATAGGCTGCCATAAGTAAGCCTGCAACCAATAGTAAAGAAGCATAAGCCTTAAGACTGCTATTTCTAACCTCCCCGCTACCTCAGAGGTGACAGACTAAAATCAACCCAGACTGATCTGACTAGGATGATTGACAATTAAATGTGCATGAGTAGGGTGCCCTATTGAATGAGCATCTGCTCATGCTGCAATGGTAAATGCGGGCAGTTAAAATAATTGTTCTTTTAAATTTTAAATTAAATAAAATTGCCTTTAATTGATATTGTAAATAAATTACCATCAATGTTTCACCAATTCTAGTCACCAGTGCATTATAAAAAAAAAATCATCTCTCTTTTGTCTAATGATATTTATGTTATAATCTGTGAGAGAGATATGTATCTCAATTATATATTGCTAAAGTAAAAGTGTAATGCAAAACTATTAGTGCTAACACTGCTCAAGATGAATCAATAGAGCTCTCATTCTTGTGCTCATATTACAAGTTGAAAGTTATCACTCTAGCAAAAGCCTCAAGCGGGCTAACATCTGATTACACATTTCCAGATGATAAACTAATATCTTATATCTAACTAATATTTTACCAGAAAATTTGTTGAGATAATTACATAAAATTGTCTCGTTAATGTTACAGCAATCTTGTGATGGAAACATTTTGCAGATCTATGCTTTTAAAAGACACTGATACTAGTGTCTCATCACCTAAGAATTGTGTTGTTGTTTTTTAACTGTATGTAGTTGTATTTACTTTCACCCTGATTATCTGGATTTTGTCCTTTGGTTTGATCTCTGGATTACCTTTTGTCTTCTGGACATCTGCTTGAACTTTTCCAGTTACTTACTGAACCATCTTTATCTCCTGTTTATGCTCTCTGGATTGTGGTTACATATACCTTTCCTGTGTGGACTGATTCTTTGCTATTGCTTTTGTGGGATTTTATACTGGATTTGACCTTGTCTTGTCTGACCAAATCACTACTCCTAAACTTCCTGATGGTTACTGATGCATCCTTTCTACATCTCCATCTACTGGTTATGGTGAAGGCTCCATCAAGAACCATCAGATGGTCTATAAAACAATGTCAACCTCAGTCTCTAGGCCTAATAATAAAATATATTTAGTGGAAGTTACAGGATATCCACATGTAATCTAAATTTAACATAAAAACTTAGCTCCTTCTCATTTTCCCCTTCATCTACTATCATTGATCCTCAAATCTTGATTATTGTCAGCACTTTCATCCCACATTTCAACTGCCAAAAATAATAATAATTTGGATAATTTCTGATACCTTAACCTCTATCATTTTTTCTTTTTAAACAACACACAACTAATATTCTAAACTTATTAATTTTAATGTCCCAATTTGACTAATGCAACTCTATCCTCTACCAAGCTACCATCAATCCCTGCTGCAATGCATCATGATACAATATGACAAATTAATCTCCCTTAAATTGTATATAATTATCTGCTGCATCTCCCTTCTGCCCCCCAATTACTTTCCTTATCTTATATTTTCAAAAGCTTTCCCTTACATTGCAGCACCTTCCTATATCTGCTCTTGTCTGGAAACAAAATTGCTCATCTGACTTCTTTTCTCTGCTCAAGAACTGATTCTTTCCTCATCTCTCATTTCTTCCTTGTACTACCATCTACGTGACATTTCTAGTTCTATTCTGTGATATTCCTTGCTCTGTATGAATTGCCTCAGAGTTTCAAACACCCTACAAATATATATGAAGCATACAAATGACATTAAGGGGATTCTGTGATGGTTCAGATTTCTCACCATGTACTTCCTCAAGCATGAAAACTCACCTTGTTTAAAGGTATTTTATTGGAAACAGTAATTCAAAAGCATGACTCTTTAGCTTTATTCCTTTTTGTAACTGTCTTTGCTTAATGTATTCTGCAGTCATATAACTAATGTCATTCGGCTAGATTACGAGGTTTACGGTATGAGTGAAAAAGCAGCATTAAGGCTCTTTTTCACTACCGCTGGTATTACGAGTCTTGCAGGTTTAGGGGCACCGCACACTTTTTTAGCCGTAACGCAACGTAATTACCGCAGCTTTAAAAAAGTCCTTTTTCAATGGGACTTCCTTTGCGTTAGTATTACAAGTCTGCCTGGGAGGCCAAATAGTGAGAGGTACACCCTATACCGCCAAGATCGATACTGTACACTGAAAGTCAGTAGTTATGAGTTTTACGCTACAAAGCTGTAACATAAAACTCATAACTAAAGTGCTAAAAAGTACACTAACACCCATAAACTACCTATTAACCCCTAAACCTAGGCCCTCCTGCATCGTAAACACTAAAATAAATGTATTAACCCCTAATCTGTTGCTCCGGACATTGCTGCCACTATAATAAACATATTAACCCCTAAACCACCACACTCCTGCATCACAAACACTAGTTAAATATTATTAATCCCTAATCTGCCACCCCTAACATCGCCGCCACCTACCTACATTTATTAACCCCTAATCTTCCGCCGCCACTATACTAAAGTTATTAACCCCTAAACCTAACCCTAACATCCACTAACTATATTGTAATTAAAATAAATCTAAATAAAACCTACTACTACAATATAACTAATAGTTAATCCTATTGGCGGATCCAATCAGCCAATAGGATTGAGCTCACATTCTATTGTCTGATTGGATCAGCCAATAGAATGAGAGCTCAAGCCTATTGGCTGATTGCAACAGCCAATAGGATTTTTTTCAACCTTAATTCCGATTGGCTGATAGAAATCAGCCAATCGGAATCTAAGCGACGCCATCTTGGATGACATCATTTAAAGGGAAATCTCATTCAGAAGAAGACCTCGATTGAAGAGGATGCTCCACGCTGGATGTCTTGAAGATGGACCCGCTCCGCGCCGGTTGGATGAAGATAGAAGATGCCATCTGGATGAAGACTTCTGCCCGGTTGGATGAAGACTTCTGCTGCTTCGTTGAGGACTTCTGTCGGCTTCGTTGAGGATGGATGTCGGGTCTTCAAAAACTGTAAGTGGATCTTCGGGGGTTAGTGTTAGGCTTTTTTAAGGCTTTATTGGGTGGGCTTTATTTTTAGATTAGGGTTTTGGGCGGAAAAAGAGTTAAATGCCCTTTTAAGGGCAATGTCCATCCAAATGCCCTTTTCAAGGCAATGGGGATCTTAGGTTTTTTTTAGTTAGGATTTTATTTGGGGAATTAGTTGTGTGGGTGGTGGGTTTTACTGTTGGGGGGTTGTTTGTATTTTTTTTACAGGTAAAAGAGCTGATTCTTTGGGGCAATGCACAGCAAAAGGCCCATTTAAGGGCTATTGGTAGTTTAGGCTAGGTTTTTTTTTATTTGGGGGGGGGGGCTTTTTTATTTTGATAGGGCTATTAGATTAGGTGTAGTTAGTTTAAATATCTGATAATTTCTTTTTATTTTGTGTAATTTAGTGGGGGGTTTTGTAATTTAGTTAATTGTATTTAATTTATGTAATTTATTTAATTGTAGTGTAAGGTTAGGTGTTAGTGTAAGGCAGGTTAGGTTTTATTTTATAGGTACATTTGTATTTATTTTAGCTAGGTAGTTAGTAAATAGTTAATAACTATTTAGTAACTATTCTACCTAGTTAAAATAAATACAAACTTGCCTGAGAAATAAAAATAAAACCTAAGCTAGATACAATGTAACTATTAGTTATATTGTAGCAAATTTAGGGTTTATTTTATAGGTAAGTATTTAGTTTTAAATAGGAATTATTTAGTTATTAATAGTAGGTTTTATTTAGATTTATTTTAATTACATTAAAGTTAGTGGGTGTTAGGGTTAGGGTTAGACTTAGGTTTAGGGGTTAATAAATTTAGTATAGTGGCAGCGACTTTGGGGGCAGTAGATTAGCGGTTAATATTGGTTGGTAGGTTGCGGCAACATTGCAGGCGGGAGATTAGGGGTTAATAACATTATGTAGGTGTCAGCAATGTTAGGGCAGCAGATTAGGAGTTAATAAGTATAATGTAGGTGTCGGCGATGTCGGGGGTGGCAGATTAGGGGTTAATAAGTGTAAGATTAGGGGTGTTTAGACTGGGGTTCATGTTAGGGTGTTAGGTGTAAACATAAATTTTCTTTCCCCATAGGAATAAATGGGGCTGTGTTACGGAGCTTTACGCTCCTTTTTTGCAGGTGTTAGGCTTTTTTTCAGCCGGCTCTCCCCTTTTATGCCTATGGGGAAATCGTGCATGAGCACGTAAAACCAGCTCACCGCAGCTTTCAGCAGCTCTGGTATTGGAGTGTGATATGGAGCTCAATTTTGCTCTACGCTAACTTTTTCGCTGCTAACGCCAGGTTTTTGTAAACCTGTACTACCAGCGCTGTAGGGAAGTGAGCGGTGGTATTAACTTGCAAGTTATTACCGAGCAGCTCTTACCGCAAAACTCGTAATCTAGCCGATAGTTATTTCAACAACACCAGAATTGCAATCTTTTTGGGAAATACCCACTAAATATTGCAAACCAGCTCAAGTGTTTGTTGATATATTTGCGTTTTTTATGGATTTCAACGTGCAACTTCCGAGTTTTGGGAAAAATCTCATTAACACTGAGATATTTAAAGCATCTATGTATTTTTTGTGATCCCAAGTAGGTAAATACAAAACAAGTACATAAAAACCTATAACATAATCATTTTGAAATAGGTTCTAATGAGGATTTAAGGATGCCTACCTAATATGTTTAAACACAGTTTTTTGTACATTTTGAAAAACAGTAAAACATTGGTATTCTGACTGACTGGAATAGTTGTGATGAATTGTCACCATGCAAGGTACAGGGAATATTTAACTAGGTCTAATGCAATAGAAAGTTTTAAAGGGACATTAAACACTAAATACATGCTAGATAGAATAATGCATTCAAAGAAAAGATTAGTCCATGACTAGCATGTAGATGTATTTTTTAAAGTTTCATCAGTTGTTTAAAAAGTGACAAAATAAGTGTAAAGTTTTAGTGTCTATAAAACACTGGGAGCTGCCATGTTGTAACTTGTGTTACCTTCTCTGCTGTGGCCAATTAGGATCAGTTATAAATAGGTCACTAGAGTGTGCAGCCAATGGTTGTGCTGGATTTAACAGTGTTCTGCACTTCCATTTCTAACAGGAACTGAAAAGGTCACAATTTCAGAATGGAATTACAGGCAAAGAGGACAAAATAAATAATGAAAGTATATTGCAGAGTTGTTTTATTATATACAATTTATCATTTTATATTACCATCTCAAAGTGTTTAATGTCCCTTTAAGGATTGTATGGTTGAGTGGCATGGTTTTGCATTTTAAAAATCCTTGATAAGCAATCTGATCAACACTGGCATTTCAAACTGGATTAGGGTTTCCATATTGCTCCTTTAAAAGTGGATCCTTCTGAAAAAATACTTATGTCAGAGGCCTTTTAAAGATATGGCATGACAATGTCCGGCTATAAGAAACGTCAAATAGTATTTTTCATAAGGGTCCTCTTTAAAGTGGCAATATGGCCACCCTAAATTAGGTGAACTGGAATTATCACCACATTCTGGTAGATGACCATGTTATTTATAGCTCTCACTATAGCTTATTCTTATAGCTCCCACTTACAATCTATAACTTTTCATCAAAACAACCTACATTGCTATTGCTAATCTCTCTTTTTTTCAATTATGTTTAAAACATTAGCAGGAATTACATGCAAGCCATGCCCCCATTTGTAATCGATTTAGCATTACAAATAGTCAGTGTAAACTAAATATTTATATATTTTGTACAAACTGTTTGGCATATAAAAAAAACATTTCCTTATTTAGTTTTCTTTTATAGAGCATAGACATTAAAGGGACAGTAAAAACACCAACATTTTTATTGTTAAAAAAAATTAGATAACCTGTTTCTAAGTCTACAGCCAGCCTCATATCATCTACTTTTTATTAGCTATTTAAAACAATTGACTGCTAATCCATGTGGGCCATATAGGTAACATTGTGCTCACATCTGTGGCGTTGTGCCTGACACTGCACTAATTGGCTAAAATAAAAAATGTCAACATTTAATTTTCTATAAACGAATTGACTTTTCGAATGCAACAGTGATATTACGATCAATTTCAGCCCAAACGACCCAAAATATCTGTATAGATTAAAAAAATAAAAACAAAATATGAATTTCATAAGAGAGCAATAATAGAGAAATGTATACCTAAATAGTATTAATATTTTCAAAACTATTGAAACAAAAGCAAAATACAGAATTTAATGTTCTTAAAGAGTGGCATAAAGTCAGGTGAGAACTTGGGATGATTGACAGCACCTGCTAGCGATTGGCCACCAGCAAGCAGGGGGCAGAATTGCACAAGCAAATGCGTGTGCAATGTTAAATGAGGACAGCATGTGCTGTCAGCTCACAAAGAGGTCCAGCCGACCTTTCATAAATAGAGCCCATTGTATTTTTTTCCACAATATTACCCCAAATTGTGAACATTTAATTTTCAATAAAATTAAATCACAAAATAAGAATTCAATTCTATCTAATTTCTATATTACATTTTTACAAAGAGCTAAGAATACAATTTCTTGTTCTTTGTGAATAAAAACTAGAAATTTAGCACATTCAGTCATCTTAGCATTGCATTATTATGCCCATTATTCAATATTGCTTTTCTTTGTTTAATATTATACATTTAATGATTAAAACCAAAATAGATAATATAGTTACAGCATTTGGTCAAATGTTGATAGGCCCAGGACCACGTCAAGGTCACTTCCATCCTGGGTCCTTAACTTACAGTCACACAATGCATGCCTTCAACCAAACACACTGAGATGCAAACATGCCCTTTGCCACCTCTCTAGACACATACAAAACAAGGAAATGGACTGCACTCTCAAACCAGGCTAAGTGCACATCCAATGCCACACATCCCCACTGCATACTGTATCTATCCGACTTAGCAAACTTGAATAGTGTCTGTAGATGGGGTGTGCTCTGTGGCTTGTCTACTCCAATATGGGTCAGTATAACTCTATAGTTATTTGCTGTTCAGGACCTGCATTTGTAGTGTGTGCTGGGCTTGCCCCAGCTTATCCCCAGCTTGGATTGGCTAAATGATTGGATTCCAGGAGTGTAGAGAACATTGCTTTCCAGAATTTATAGTGTGCTTGTGTTTTCAACAGAATCTTACAAACCCCAGTGCAAAAAGTGTTTGGATGTTCATTATATTGTACAGAAGATGGGTGGAGCCCTGGATCTTGGCTGTTTGTATGAACACCAGTAAAGATTCATTTAAAACAGTTGTGCTGGGTGACAGTATCAAAGACAGCAACTCTTAGATCACTTTACATATTTGTTTGAAGTGTCTTGTTTTATTAAAGGGATAGTTAAGTCCCAAAAAAAAGTTCATGATTCAAATAGGGCATGTAATTTTAAACAACTTTCCAATTTACTTTTATCATCAAGTTTGGTTTGTTCTCTTGTTATTCTTAGTTGAAAGCTAAATCTAAGAGGTTCATATGCTAATTTCTTAGACCTTGAAGGACACCTCTAATCTGAAAGCATTTTGACAGTTTTTCACCAATAGATGGAGTTAGTTCATGTGTTTCATATAGATAACATTAAGCTCACGCACGTGAATTTACAGAGGAATGAGCACTGATTGGGTAAAATGCGAGTCTGTTAAAAGAACTGAAATAAGGGGGCGGACTGCAGAGGCTTAGATACAAGGTAATTACAGAGGTAAAGCATGTATTATTATAACTGCGTTTGTTGTGCAAAACTGGGCAATGGGTAATAAAGGGATTATCTATCTTTTTAAACAACACAAATTCTGGTGTTGACTGTCTCTTTAACTTTGTATGTGTCTGGCTATTTTGTAGATTTATGCCTGTATTATATTTATATTTTTAGAGGTGATTTTGCCATTCACTCTTTACAATAAATATGAGATTTAAGGCAAGAGTGCTATAAGTCTATTTTTTCCTTTTTCTGTTTGTATTAATCCTAATATCTCTTATACAATTTATAAATGACTCATCAAACATATAAGTAGAAAATCACACCTTTTGTAAATATAAATGTACAGGTGTGATTTTCATTTTTTTTCTTAAGAAAAAACTTTATTGTTGTCCCTTCGTATTGCTGTATTATTGCAGAATATTGGAACAATAACAAATCGTTTTGCAGTTCATGTTGATATCTGGCAAAGTTTTATTACAGAAAGCAACTGCAGTACATCCCTGCAGAGCATATCTCATAATTAGACTGGGAGTGAAACATGTGTTTCAGTTTTCTGCCCTTCCTTTGCTCTAGGTGAAAGGGTAGAGACTGAATCTCTTTTTCTGATAAAAACATATTAAATATGATATTTGTGTCTTGCAGTTTCTGTCTTCTCTGGAGATTCCTCCTTTTAACAACCTTCAATTTGACAGATAAAGCACAAGGTAGTAATCATTACTGAAATGGATTTTCTAGCACAACTGGACATCACTTCTAAAAATCAATAATCATTTGAAAGTAACAGAGTGATTAAATGGTGCTTATATTTTCCTTCGCATCAAGTTGATTTATTTTTATTTTGATATAGAGGAACACATAAAAAAACTACCCAAGACACATTATCACCCCTAATCAATCAAACTTTAGAAATAGGAAGTTGCTACATTACTTCTCATTAGAATATTCAATGAGGTTCAGCATTTGTTAAATGTTTGATTTTAAAATATTTGCTATTACTTCTGTATGAAATAAATATGCTGTTTTTTAGCTTACAGTAAGCAGGATCGCATGAGCAAGCGTAAATTGCTGGGGCTCCAGAAAAGCCTTTGCTGCTTAGTTTATGTTTATTGTTACTTTAAGAGACACTAACATTATATTACATTTAATATGTATATGTGTGTGTGTAATACTTTATTTTATCATATTATATGACTTTTTATGCTTTTATTCTAGACCTATATTTTTCAGCTCTATTATATGTTAAACTCACTCACAACACATATTTGCCACCCTGTAATATTTAAAGGGACACTGAACCCAAATGTTTTCTTTTGTAATTCAGAAAGAGCATGCAATTTTAAGCAACTTTCTAATTTACTCCTATTATCAAATTTTCTTCGTTCTCTTGCTATCATTATTTGAAAAAGAAGGCATCTAAGCTTTTTTTTGGTTTCAGTACTCTGGACAGCACATTTTTATTGGTGGATGAATTTATAAACCAATCAGCAAGGACAACCCAGGTTGTTCACCAAAAATGGGCCGGCATCTAAACTTACATTCTTGCATTTCAAATAAAGATACCAAGAGAATGAAGAAAATTTGATAATAGGAGTAAATTAGAAAGTTGCTTAAATTTCATGCTTGGTAGAAATTCAGATAAGAAAGACCTATTACATCGCACTAGATGTATCTTTTATAGACCTTGTTAAGCACAGCCTCTTGGTGGGCGAGGGGAATGACTCGATTAGGAGGGGGACCCTTTTTTTTTTTTTTTTTTTTTTTTTTTTATTACTTCTCTCTCTTTCTTCCTCTTCTCTTTCTTCTCTCTTTTTCTCTTTCTTTGTTTCCCTATTGCTATTAAGATAGGTTGTATAAGTTCAAATTAATAAAATATTCAAGCTCGACTATAAAGTAACCTTCTTTTTCAAATGCCTAAATTGCGTCCTGCGTGGCGCAACAAACTGTTGCGGTCGAACTGTAGACCATAATTGTTAAATATTTAAAATACGCCTTGCATGGCGTAAACTGTTGGAAGTTATTTTTTCTTTTGCTAAATAAAAAAAATAATAAAAAAAAAAAAAAAAAATTTCATGCTCAATCTGAATCACGAAAGAAAATTTTTGGGTACAGTGTCCCTTTAAGTATAAGGTCTGCCTAAAAAAAATGATAGCCTAGCTAACATTCTCCAGTCAATATATTTTGTGCCTGACCTGGTCGTGATATGGATAGCATACCCTGTGATATTAATAAGGCTCCATTTGTAATTTAGGCTTTAAGGTTTTGCTATGAGTAGTGTACAAATTAGAGGCTTTAATGAATTACACTATTTAGTCTTTGCACTATAATGTCTCATAAAAAATAAAATAATATATCAAGTATATTTAAAAGGTTAGTCTAGTTAAAATTACACTTTCATGATTCAGATATTGCATGCAATTTTAAACAACTTTCCAATTTACTTTTATCGTCAAATGTGCTTTGTTCTCTTATTATTCTTTGTTGAAAGCTAAACCTAGGTAGGCCCATATGATTTCTAAAGCCTTGAAGGCTACCTCTTATCTCAGTGCATTTTGACAGTTTTTCACAATTCGAAAGTGCTAGTACATTTGTGTATCATATACATAATATTGTGCTCACTCCAGTGGAGTTATTTGTGAATCATCACTTATTGGCTAAAATGCAAGTCCGTCAAAAGAACTTAAAGGGACAGTCTAGTCCAAAATAAATTTTCATGATTCAGATAGAGAATGTAATTTTAAACAATTTTCCAATTTACTTTCATCACCAATTTTGCTTTGTTCTCTTGATATTCTTAGTTGAAAGCTAAACCTAGGAGGTTCATATGCTAATGTCTAAGCCCTTGAAGGCCGCCTCTTCTCTCAGGGCATTTTGACAGTTTTTCACCACTAGAGGGTGTTAGTTCACGTTTGTCATATAGATAACACTGCGCTTACGCATGTGGAGTTCCAGTGAGCAAGCTCTAATTGGCTAAAATGGGCAGTTTGCATATGCTTAGATACAAGGTAATCACAGAGGTAAAAAGTGTATTTATATAACTGTGTTGGTAATGCAAAACTAGGGAATGTGTAATAAAGAGATTATCAATCTTTTCAAGCAATAAAAATTCTGGTGTAGACTGTCTCTTTAAGTAATGGGGCAGTCTGCAGAATCTTAGATACAAGGTAATCACAGAGGTAAGAAGTATATCAATACAATTGTGTTGGTTATGCAAAACTGGGGAATCAGTAATAAAGGGATTATCTATCTATTTAAACAATACAAATTCAGGAGTAGACTATTCCTTTAACTTACAACTTACAGTATAAGTTTGAACTTGATTTTGTAATATTTTATATAAGAGAAATTAAAATTCAACTTCAGGGGTGAGATTACATATGAGGCGCAGGCTTCAGCCTAACTGCTGAAACCTTCCGGCAGTTCATAAAGTGCCGTAAATCGGATAAACTAGCGATGTCCAGAAATGTGCATAAATAAAAATTTCTGGAGTCGCCAGTGACTTACGGCACTTTAGAAACTGCTGGCACATAAGAAAAAAAAAGTTAAATCTCCCATAAAAGTCTAACACGATCCGCACACATCGCAACTAATAATAAAAGTATTAACCCCCTAAACTGACAACCCCCCACAACGCAATATGCCTAATTAAACTATTAGCCTCTAATCCGCCATTCACCCACATCACAATCTACCTAGTAAAAGTATTAACCCCTAAATCCGCCAACTCCAACATCGCAAACTACGTAATAAATATATTAACCCCTAATCTGCCATTCACCCATATCATAAAGTCCCTATTAAAACTATTTACCCCTAATCCGCCAAACCCCCACATTGCAAGTACCCTAATTAACCTTTTAAACCCCTAATCCGCCAAACCCCTACAATGCAAATAACTAATTTAAGTCCCCTAACCTAACACCCACTAAATTAACCACAAATTACATAAAATGATAAAATACTAAATTAGAATTAAAATAAAAAATCCGAAAATAAATTAATCTAAAATTACCAAAAATAAAAAAGTCAAACATTACAGAAAATAATAAACAAAATTATATAAAATAAAAAATTAAACCTTATCCCTATGAAAATAAAAAACCCTCCCAAAATAAAAACACTTCCTAATCTAATGCTAAACTACCAATAGCCCTTAAAAGGGCTTTTTACAGGGCATTGCCCTAAATTAAACAGCTCTTTTGCATTTAAAAAAAATCCCCCCCTATCAATAAAACCCACCACCCACCAAACCCCCAAAATAAAAAAACCTAAACTACCCATTGCCCCTAAAGGGGCATTTGTATAGGCATTGCCCTTAAAAGGGCATTCAGCTCTTTTACTGCCCTTAAAAGGGCATTCAGCTCTTTTACAATTGTCCATTAAAAACCTAATCTAAAAAAAAAATCCTAACTCTAACCCCCGAATAGGTACTCACCGTTCCTGAAATCCAGGCAGTAAAGTCTTCTTCCAATCGGCCGACATCTTCTTCCAAGCGAGGACCTCTTCCTTCTTCATCTATGACCATGGCGGCACGGAGCGAAGATGAGCGCGGAGCAGGACCGGCGACATCAGAGCGGTGGAGCTTAGAGGATCCTCTTCGTACAATCGCCGCCATACACTGAATAGTGAATTTAAGGTACGTGTTTAAATATGGCATCCCTTGCATTCCTATTGGCTGATTTGATTCTTCAAATTCAAATCAGCCAATAGGATGAGAGCTACTGAAATCTTATTGGATGATTTGAACAGCACAACTCCACTCCGCTCTGGCTTGGTTCTGGATTAAGAAGGAAGAGGTCCCCGATTGGAAGAAGATGTTGGCCACTTGGAAGAAGACTTCACCACCTGGAACAGGACCTTCTCCGCCGAACTTCAGGAATGGTGAGTACCTTTTTGGGGGTTAGAGTTAGGATTTTTTTTTTTTTAGATTAGGTTTTTAATGGGCAATCATAAAAGAGCTGAATGCCATTTTAAGTTCAATGCCCATACAAATGCCCCTTTAGGGGCAATTGGTAGTTTAGGTTTTTTTAGAGTTAGGTTTATTTATTTTGGGGAGTTTGGTGTGTGGTGGGTTTTACTGTTGGGGGGAACTTAGAATTTTTTTAAATGCAAAAGAGCTGTTTATCTTAGGGAAATGCCCTACAAAAAGCCCTATTAAGGGCTATTGGTAGTTTAGCATTAGATTAGTGGAGCTGAATGCCATTTTAAGGGCAATGCCCATACAAATGCACCTTTAGGGGCAATGGGTAGTTTAGGTTTTTTTAGAGTTAGGTTTATTTATTTTGGGGAGTTTGGTGTGTGGTGAGTTTTACTGTTGGGGGGAACTTAGAATATTTTTAAATGCAAAAGAGCTGTTTAACTTAGGGAAATGCCCTACAAAAAGCCCTATTAAGGGCTATTGGTAGTTTAGCATTAGATTAGGGTTTTTTTTTATTTTGGGGGGGAGCTTTTTATTTTCATAGGGATTTTTTTATTTTGGATAATTTTGTTTATAATTTTCTGTAATGTTAGACTTTTTATTTTTGGTAATTTTAAATTCATTAATTTTTTTTTTTTTTTTAAATAATTTTTTATTTTTTGAAATAGATAAATGAACATAAGAGCTTCAAGAGCATATATGTAACTGACAAAGGTACATAATACGGCACTTGTAAAACATTACAAAGTATGGAACAATTACATATAAGAAAAGCATAATAGAAAATGCTGGGTGTCAAGGTCCATTGTCTGTTAATCTCCCAAACTTTCCCGCCACCTCTCAGGGTGGGAGTGTTAGAGGCCAGAATCCACAAGGAGACAGACATTGTTTTAGTAGTCCAGAAAAAAAAAATCAGCATTTTCCTGTGTAATATAAAGGTTATGTCATAGCTGTTCACCTCAAAATCACAAAATAACCATTGGATATTGGAAATCAAATATATTAATCAACCATACTGAGATTATATCAAGTTGTTAAACAGGAAAAAAGAAGAAAAAGAAAGAGAAAAAAAAAAAAAAAAAAAAAAAAAAAAAAAAAAAAAAAAAAAAAAAAAAAAAAGGGGGGGGGGGGAGTGGGGTGTGTGGGAGGAAGGTTGTGGGGGAAGAGGGCAGGGGGGAAAGGGGTTCATTCGAGGGAAGGGAATAGGAGGCTGGATGGACAAATTTGGTCATGTAGTGTTAGAAAAGACCAGGGGTAGGGAGCCATGGGTCTCCCGCACTTTTGGTAGTGAGAGTCATTTCGGGCCGTACGCCCAGATCTTGACCTGGAGGTCCATTGAACCATGAATGTGGGAAACATAGGATTCCATTTTCTTGATAAAATGTAAGATGTCAGTCACTTGCTCCCAGGAGGGTGAAACGCGCTGTAGCCACATACGGGCCATAGCTAATTTAACGGCCAGGAATAGGTAAATACAGAACAGTCTTTGCGGCAGGGGCAGCTGCCTGGGCAAAATGTGAAAGAGACAGATACTTGGTGATATGGGTAACTTAATACCCTCTGAAGAACAAAACTGGATTGCCTCTTGCCACAACGGCTGGATATGTGGGCAAGACCACCAGATGTGTTGGGGGGTTCCCAAATCCTCGCATCCCCTCCAGCATTTAGGTGAGTGAATAGACGAGATTTTAAAAAGGCGGACTGGAGTCATGTGCCATTGGAGAACAATCTTGAGGAACAACTCGTACAAAGTTGTACAATGTATAGCTTTTTTGGTGAGTTGGACTGCAACTCGCCATTGTTGTGGTTCGTGCGTAACCGCTAAGGAGGATTCCCATCGTCGGATTGGGGGGGATTTGTAGAAGACTGGGGGATTCATGAGTACAAGATATGAAATAGATAGTAGTCGAGCAGGGGGGGACGAGGAGTCCCATCTTACCTCCCAACTAGTTTTGGTTCTCGGAGGGCCTTTATCAAAGCCCCATGAGATGATGAGGCTGCGTAGTCTCCAGAACTCAAAATGCAAGAGGAGGGGTGGATTATACTTCCGAATAAAATCTTGAAAAGTGAGCAGTTTATCTCCTACATAGAGGTCTGCTATTTTGGTTAGATTCAAAGCAAGCCATAAATTAGGATGAGAATCCGGCAGTGCTAGTAACAACCCTCTCAATGAGTGAGATGGCGAAGGGTGAGGTGCTATAGACGGAAGGTTGCGGATCTTGTCCCAAAATTTCAAATTTGATTTTACAATAGAGTTAGCCAAAAGGGTAGAAGGCCTGGAATGTCTGGGGATCCACAACAGATCTCTCAGGGTGTACCCTGTTGGAAGGGATGCCTGTTCAATTTCGGCCCACCGGCTCTCCAAGGTCGCGTTCCATTGAGTTACGTGAGACAATCTGGCTGCTTCATGGTATTTTAAAATATTAGGGGCAGCTGCTCCACCCGCCAGCAAAGGCTGTTGTAGGATGTTAGTAGCTAATCTTGGGATCTTGTTACGCCATATGAATTTATTGCACAACTGCTGAAATTTGTAGATTGTAGGTCTAGGGATTGGGATAGGTAACGATCGAAATAGATATGTAAGTTTCGGGAGGAGGCTCATTTTGAAAGCTGCTATCCGGCCCAGCCAGGACAATGATGGAACATTCCATGTACCAGTAGTTTTTTCGATGTTAGATAATAGGGGGGTAAAGTTTAGATCAATCATCTCTAGGATATTATGGGATAAATAAACCCCAAGGTGTTTAATATGTGATGTAGACCACGAGAACTTGTATGTGCTCTTTAGCACATTGAGGGTCTCTTCCGAGATGTTGATTGCATAAGCTTCTGTTTTGAGAACATTTAGCTTATAATAGCTAACTAGGGTGAACTTATCCAACAGGGAGAACAAGTGGGGGAGAGAAGCAAGAGGGTCAGATATAAGTACTGTTAAATCATCGGCGAACAGAGCCGTCTTCTGCTCTGTGTGGTGTATACTGACCCCATTAATTTGGGGGCAGGATCGGATAGCTTCAGCTAGGGGTTCCATCACAAGGGCAAATATGAGTGGGGACAATGGGCACCCCTGTCTCGTGCCATTCGTTATCAAAAAAGATTTGGAGCAGAATCCCAGGCCCTTAACCACTGCCGACGGAGTAGAATACAAAGCCGCAACCGCCGTGATAAAAGGGTCCGGAAGACCGAATCTTCGTAAGACGGCAAACATATATTCCCAGTTCACCCTGTCGAAGGCTTTCTCAGCGTCTAACGACAGGGTGACACAGGGTAGGCGCGATCTATGGGCCTCAAAGTAGATATTCAGGAGTCTTCGAGTGTTATCCGGACCCTGACGTTGCAGGATAAAGCCCACTTGGTCAGAGTCAACCAATATAGGTAGTAAAGAGTTAAGGCGCGCTGCCAAAATCTTGGCATAAAGCTTGACATCGAGGTTCAGCAATGAGATTGGCCTATAGCTTCCGCATAATGTCGAGTCCTTCCCTTGTTTCGGAATGGTGATAATAGTGGCCTGTAAGAATTCAGCCGGGAAGGTTCCCCGCGCACTTGCCAGTGAAAAAAGACGTCTCAAGATAGGGATCAGCTGGGCTTGAAATTTTTTATAGAATAAGTCCGAAAAACCATCCGGCCCCGGCGATTTGAAAGCTTTGAGGGATTTGATAGCCCTCTTAATTTCCGTTAGTGAGATGGGACTCTGTAAGGAGTCAATGCGGTCCTGAGGTACCGAAGGAAGATTTAATGAGGCTAGGAATGTGTCAATAATTTCAGGCGTTGGGGGGAGAGTCGAGTCTCCCTGATTCAAATTATAGAGGGAAGCATAATAGTCCGCGAAGGCGTTGCCAATGTCTTTAGGTTTTGTAATACATTGCCCGTTCACCTTCAACGAGGGGATACGTGCTGCTGCGGTTTTTTGGCGTAGCCTATTAGCAAGTAGTCTGTCGGCTTTATTACCTTTGTGGTAATAGATTTCTTTAAGCCGCAAGAGCCTCATGGCTGACCTCTCGGTCTCCAGTGTAACTATCCGTGTCTTGAGGTCCGCTAACTGTTTAGTCAGCGCAACTGTGGGATTTATCTTATGCTCCTCAGAGATCTTGCGGAGACTTATAGTGAGCTGTGCCAGGGTTTCCCCTCTATGCTTTTTCTCGGCTGCTGCTATTTTTATGAATGACCCCCGAATGTACGCCTTCAACGCGGCCCACAAAGTGAAGTCATCTACTTCATTGGTATCATTTAAAGATAGAAATTCCGCAAGCTCCCTGGCAATAGAGGCTTCTATTCCAGGAGCAGTGAATAGATGAGGGGGTAACCGCCACGTTGAGGAACGATGGAGTTCCGTAGGGGAGCGTAGACTAAGATACACAGGGTCGTGATCTGACCAAGAGCATTGGGGGATCCAGGCTCGAGTCACACTGTCCAAGAGAGTTGGATCGCAAAAGAAGAAGTCTAATCGCGAATAAGAACGGTGCACCGACGAAAAGTAGGTGTAGTCGCGAGCCGAAGAATTAAGGGCACGCCATGCGTCAAACAGATTAAACTGAGAAATCAAGTTCCTAAATTTGTGCGATAGTTCAGCAACTGGTTTTATTGATTTGCGGGTCGTATCCGACCGCCTATCTAAGTGGGGATCCCACACAACATTGAAATCTCCAGCGAGAAGCAACAGACCATGACGCAAAGCCTCCAATTTCTGGAGAAATTTACGAAGTGAGCGGATATGTTGTTTGTTGGGTCCATAGTAAGAGGCCAATGTATACATAACCCCATCCAACTTACAAACCAGAATTAAAAATCTACCCTGGGGGTCAGAGTCAACAAAAATACTCTCATAGGAGATATCTTTATGTATGAGAATAGCTGTTCCTCTTGATTTCTGGGAAAAGCTAGCAGTCTCAACTATTGGGTATAATTTAGATTGGATGGGTATTTTTGCGCCCTTTACCCAGTGAGTTTCCTGGAGGAAAACTAGGTGAGCTCCGGATTTTGCTAGAGACCTAAGGCAGATACTGCGTTTAGTCGGGGAGTTGAGCCCCCGCACATTATGGGTAACACAGCAGAATGGCATCATTCACTGGTATTTCTACTTATTATGGGCAGGAGTCGAAGGGGTTATTTAGTGGAAGTCGAGGATTGTTATGAAGGAAGGGGTATTTAAGGGAGGGCTGGTAGGGTAAGGGGTGGGTAGGGGGAGGGGAAGAGGGAGAGAGAGAAAAAAAAAAAAAAAAAAAAAAAAAAAAAAAAAAAAAAAAAAAAAAAAAAAAAAAAAAAAAAAAAAAAAGGGTAGTTAGAACTCAGTACGGTCCAAAAAAGAACTTAAAGGTAAGACCAATGGTATGAGCAATATCTGGGAAAGAGAAAACAAAACAAGACACACAGAAAACAAAAATATGAGCACGAAGGATGCGGTATATAAACAAGGTAAACCGCATATGTAGCCTCTGGAACACACTTCCAGAGTACTTTAAGTGGGGGGGGTAGCCAACGTGAGCTGGTAGCTTCAGTTAGTAGCTGAACATGTGAGAGAGGGGAGTATGTAGCAAAGAAAAGGAGAGAGAGAGAAGTAAGGAGACAACAAGAGTCGAGGCAATGTGAGATGAGGGGAGGAGGGGGAGATAGCGTCTCTCCGGATCTAGGGAAAAAGAGCGGATGGGGGGGGGTTGAAAAGGGGAGAAGGAGAGAGAAAAAAAAAAAAAAAAAAAAAAAAAAAAAAAAAAAAAAAAAAAAAGGGGGGGAGATAGATAGCTAGTCTAGTAGTAAGTTGTCAAGATGAAGGGAAAAGGAATAAAGACATGGAGTGGAGGTTAAACGTGGGTTATGAACGCTAGACCCACACTAGCGACTTGTAAACATCAACATAGTAGTAATAACCAAGTGAAAAGAACACCAATGCCAGTCGCGCTACACCATGTCTCAGCGACGCTGCAATTTAATGAAAGGACACAAGCCCACTATAGGATAGATAGGCTTAATGGATTAGCAACGGCTAAGACAGTGTACGACACAAGATGGCATGAGTGTTGTATTATGTATCAACTAGGGTAAAATTAAATTATAAAACAGATAACATGTACAAAATAAATTCATTAATTTTAATTTAATCTTAGGTTTATTTTTTTTTAGTACTGTTAGGATTTTTTATTTTAATTGTAATTTAGTATTTTATTGTTTTATGTAATTTGGTGTTAATTTAGTGGGTGTTAGGTTAGGGTGCTTAGTAATTAAATTAGTTATTTGCATTGTGGGGGGTTGGCGGCTTAGGGGTTAATAGGTTAATTAGGGTACTTGCGTGGTGTGGTTTGGCGGTTTAGGGGTTAATAGTTTTATTAGGATTATTGTGTTGTGTGGGTTTGGCGGTTTAGGGGTTGATAGTTTTATAAGGTTTGTTGCGATGTGGGTTAATGGTGGATTAGGGGTTAATAGTTTTAATAGGTACTTTGCGATGTGGGTTAATGGCAGATTAGGGGTTAATAGTTTTAATAGGGACTTTGCAATGTGGGTGAATGGCAGATTAGGGGTAATATATTTTTTTAGTTATTGTGGTGGGGGTTGGCGGTTGACAGGTAAATAGATATTGTGCATGCGTTGTGTTAGCTAAAATTTTTAGGCAGTTACAGTGCTCACATTTTCAGCGTAAAGCTTGCTACGCCTGCATAGTGAGGTTAAAACAGAGTAAAATTTCTCAATTTTTACCATGTAAGTTCTTGCGCTAAATATGTGATACCGATTTGCGTCACGGTTCTATGTTCTATGCGGGCGACAGGTGAAATAGACACGCCACATTTTCATGCGGCGCTGTATATGTGATATCAAAACCACGTAAAAACCGGCGTCGCAGATGTAATCTTGCCCTCTCATACAATGAATAACTGTTTAGGATGTAGTCAAATATAATAAAAGAGATACTAAAACCAATTTTTTTTTTCTTTAATGGTTTAGATAGAGCATGCAATTTTAATCAACTTTCTAATTTACTCATACTATCAATTTTTCTTCGTTCTCTTGCTATCTTTATTTAAACAGCCAGATAATAGGAGTAAATTAGAAAATTGCTTAAAATTGCTTGCTCTATCTGAATCATTAAAGAAAAAAAATGGTTTAGTGTCCCTTTAAGGTTAAATCTATTTTCAAAAGACTTTTTAACACCTTTTCTAGACCAGTTTTGACTTTTCAAATTTAAAGGGACCTTAAACACTTTAAGATGGTAATATAAAATGATACATTGTATATATAAAAAAAAACCTATGTAATATACTTTCATTATTTATTTTGTCTCCTTTCCTGTAATTCCATTCTGAAATTGTCAGCTTTTCCGTTCCTGTTAGAAGTGGAAGTGCAGAACACTGTTATATTCCACACAGCCATTGGCTGCACACTCTAGTAACCTATTTATAACTGTCTCTAATTGGCCACAATTAGACTGCTGCCCCTTAACTTGTCCACCACCTTTTACGATATGATGTGGATGATTGACACCTTCTGCTAGCCCGCGAATGTGCAGGGGGCGGCATTGCACAAGCATTTCACAAGAAATGCTTGTGCAATGTTAAATGAGGACAGCGTATGCAGTGGGGATTTAGCGATGCAGGGCGAACATGATTCGCTACAGCAAATCATGTCCGTCTGGCAAATGTTGAAGAGGTTGTTCTTATTTAGGTACATTGGCACATCTATGGTGGTCTTGCCCCCTGATATATTGTTATTTGGAGAAATTTATCAAGAAGTGATTGAATTCAAATTTCCTTTAGATCCTCTAATTTTCCTTTTAAATAAATTACATTATTGTCTGTTCCAAATTATAGTTGATAGCGCTAAGGCCAGAAATATTGTTAATTATAGTATAGTTATAGTTCTCTCCACCATCTATAGTGGAATGGCAACAACAAGTTACTTATTTGCTCTCAATAGAACAATACCAATACATTCTACTCAATCTTATGCCCATTACCATTGTTTTAAGTTTCTTTGTGATGAATAAGTTACCCTCATTTAAATTATATTTTTGTTTGTTGTTTTTGGGATATTACTGGTGTATTTATTTGGATACAAAAAAGTGAAAAATATTGAAGGCGCCTGAGAGCAGAGGGTTATCTTTCTGTCCTTCAAATGAACATAATATTTTTGAATTATTCATAGACCTTAATAGGTTTATTAGGAAATTGTCATTACAACGTTACTTTTGTAATAAAAAACGTAAACAAGATAAACAGATATCAATAGTAACAGATGACATGACAGAGAGACCCTATACAGATATTATTTACTATGAACCTGAGGAATTATGTGATACCTTATTTGATGGTTTTGTGCACTCCAATTTAATGCTGAAGTCAAACTTTAATCCTCCAATTACTAGTCAAAGTATCCAACTCTTTCAAGATTTAGTCTTGGAAGAATTTGGTTCAATGAAGGATAATAGCAAGGCTTCTAATTTGAATGTCTTTGAACTTAGGGCTTTATCAAATCTGGCTAAAAATGACTCTTTGATTATCAGACA
The DNA here is from genome assembly GCF_027579735.1 of Bombina bombina. NCBI lineage: Eukaryota > Metazoa > Chordata > Amphibia > Anura > Bombinatoridae > Bombina > Bombina bombina. Next base: position 577,912,173 of record NC_069502.1, read on the forward strand.
GGCGGACAAGGGAGGTGGGATAGTATTGCAGGACTGAGGTGACTATATAAATGAGGCAAATCGTATTTTGCTTGATACTGATTATTATAAAAGACTTACATATAATCCCACAAAGGAATATATGATAGGCCTCATTAAACTAATAGATGATGGATACTATAAAGGTATCCTTACTAAAAAAGAAAAAGAATATCTTAGTCCAAATACCCCCAGTCTTGCATACTATTATCACCTCCCAAAAATTCATGAATGTAGAATAAATCCTCTTGGTCGCCCGATTATTTCGGGGATCGGTAACCTAACATGTAATCTATCTAAATATAGATTTATTTTTTAAAAAAGAAGTAAAATGTTTACCATCTTACATTAAAGATACACCAGATCTAATAAAGAAATGATTGAAATTACAAAATTTAGATAATAAAAATTTGTTATGGCTGACGTGTGACGTGTCAGCTTTATATTCCAACATAGCGCATGATCTAGGGGTCAAAGCGGTTGATACATTTTTAAGTAGAGACATTTATTTACCAGAACAGCAGAAAGCATTTCTATTGGATGCTATCTTATTTGTGTTGAGACACAATTATTTTGTGTTCCAAGAACAATTTTTTCTACAGATCAAAGGAACGGCCATGGGGACCAGGTTCGCCCCTAGTTTTTCAAATCTTTTTACGGGGATCTTTGAAGAAAGATATATTTATAATTCCCCACTTGGGGCGAACCTGGTCTTCTATGGCCGTTTTATAGATGATTTTGTATTCTTATGGAGTGGAACGGAATCCTCAGCTGCAGAGTTTGTAGAATCACTCAATAGGAATGATATGGGTCAAGAGAACAGATTGAATTTTTGGATTTGATTTTATATTGGGATACAAAGGGCTCTATTCTTACTAAAACTTTCTTCAAAAGTGTAGATACAAATAGCTACTTAAATTATAAAATTAACCATTATAGACCATGGAAAAAAAACATTCCATACAATCAGTTCTGCAGAATACGCAGAAACTGTACAGATATTGCAGTATTTGAAGAACAATCCACAATTCTAAAGAAAAGATTTGTGGAAAGAAACTATCCATTAAAACTAGTAGAAGATAGCTACACAAAAGCTAAATTAAAAGATAGATCAGAATTTTTCACTCCTATTGAACAGAGTCAGTGTAGTCTTACAGATACAACGATTTTGAAGTAAAAAAATAATAATAATCCATGTTTTATTACTAAATATAATAATAACCATGGTAAAATTAAGAATATTATAAAAATATATTGGTTCATTTTGAAAAATGATCCGATACTTAAAGAAATCCTTGATGATACCCCTATATGTACTTTTAGGAGAGCTCAAACCCTGAAAAACAAACTAGCACCGAGTAAGGTAGTAATGAAAAAACAGACCAATAAAACCAATAATAAATATAATATTAACAGTAATTTTTTGGGGACAAAAAAAATGGTTTCTTCAGATGTAGAAAAGCTAATTGTGGTCTTTGTATACAAAAAAATAATTCCAAAGTGAAGCAGCAGTTAAAAAGTTTAACAAATCCTTTATTCCTTTAAAACAATGCAAAGGCATACAGCAACATGGAGGTGATTCAAGCAAAAAAACTCTGACCGGTTTCGGTCATATTGACCGTAATCATAGAATAACACCTGTTAGGGGGTGCTCCCTTTTATGCTAAACACTCCATATTCATTGGTTAAAAACATTAAGTGTACTGCTAATCACCTTAACCCTGTTCATACCAAATTCCCTTTAAACATGGATAGGGAATAATACAGGACAATATATACATTAATAGGTAAATACAACGTTTACAGACAATGAAGATAAAGAGCAAAGTGTGGAAAGTACAATCTAAGAGGATAGTACAAGAAGGCAGGATACTAGTATAAATATCTAAGACAATAGGACTGTGGAATTAGATAAGTTATTTAACTTTATAACAAAAACAGTTATACTAACAGACTCACCACAGTCCTTTAAGGTTTAATCATTATATATGGTAAAAACCAAACAGCAGCGAAACTTTTGAGATAGTCTATCTACTTTCATAGTTAAAAGAGGCAGAGAAAATATCTAACTGTCTCTTAGTATGTAGACAATTGACAAACAGAAATGAAAATGAAAATGAATATGAGAATGTACATAGACAAAGCAATAGAGAGGAGCAAATATTCAATTATTTTTAGACAAATCTAAAGTAATCAAACAGATAAACAATAACCCTGTTGATAGATAACTAAAAACTCTATCGAAACGTGCATTAAGAAGTAGAGTTTGCCACTAAACTACATGGAAATTACTGATTTATCTATGTGTTTAACCCTTATAGATCAATAATTAATGGATTTTAAACTCATTTACCTATTGGAGAAATCTCTTATATTCACTAATCTAAAAAAGAAGTATTTCATATAAATTCCAGCTGCTTGTCTATTTATTTCTGCCAGTAGTTTATGATGTCATATTCTGAGTTATACCCAAGTGGTAGTAAACATTGAGTTTTAAAAATCCAATAGGTCTCTTGTTTGCACAATATAGATAACTTATCACCACCCCTAGGTGGTGCGGTAATCTGTTCTATAGCTTGCCATTTAAAAGAACTGACATCCTGATGGTGAAAATCAATAAAATGGGCAGAAAGCGCTGAACAAGGACGTTTTTTGGAAATATAAGAGAGATGTTCTCTTATTCGTTTGCCTACTTTTCTAGTCGTCCTCCCTGTATATTGTTTTTTGCAAATAGAGCACTCAATTATATAGATCACAAATGTACTTTTGCAATTGACACAGCCTTTAGTATTGAATTCTTCTCCTGTTACATGGGACTTAAATGTTTGAGAAACATTTATATGGTCACAAGAGGTGCAGACTCTCTTACCACACTTAAATGTGCCATTATGTTTCAACCAGGATGATCCTGATTGCTTGTCACTCCTTAACATACTCGGGGCTAGAATGTTACCTAAGGTCACATTTCTTTTTGGGACAAACATACATCCCTGTTCAACTGTGTCTCTTAGCTTCTTATCCCCCCTTAGTATTGGCAAATTCTTTTTAATGATTTTGCAAACATCATCATATTGAGATGAATATGAAGTGATAAACTTAAGTTTATGTTGTGAATCTGTGGAGTTAGATGTTGATTTTTCTAATGCATTGGCCCTACTGATGTCCTTAACCTCAAAAAATGCCTGCTCTCCACTCGAAACGCATTCTCATATGTGCAATTTCTCTTAGCCCGCAGGAATTGACTTTTCGCAATTCCTTTGAACACAGGTTTTGGATGACAGCTGCGGGCATGTAAGAGACTATTGCCAGAGATGGGCTTCCGGTAGAGAGCGGAGATAATAGTTCCTTCCTTAGCATCACCTGTGAGGGATATGTCAAGAAAATTGATACTCTTTTTTTGGCAGTCATGGGTGAATTGTAATCCCACCCTATTATCATTGAGGGTAGTAACAAACTCTTTGGCAGCTGTAGAGTCAGATGACCACACAATCAGTAGGTCATCAATGAACCTGACATATTTTACTATATGCTCACACGGGGCTATACTACCTCCATAGACGTGGCCCCTCTCCCACCAACCCATGTATAGGTTGGCATAGGAGGGGGCAAATTTAGCCCCCATAGCGGTGCCACGTCTCTGGAGGTAGTAAGTCCCCTGAAGCATAAAGAAATTATGTTCCAATAAAAACCTCACAATTCTTACAATCAGATCTTTAGATTGAACTGAGAGGTCAGTGAGCATATCCAAGAAAAAACCCACGGCCTGCAAACCCTGGGTGTGAGGGATAGAGGAGTACAGGGACACGGCATCAATAGTGAGCCAACTGTACTCCTCCATCCAAGTCACTGACTCCAGGGTCTGCAGCGCATGGGAAGTGTCCCGTATATAACTGGGTAACAAGGAGACCATGGGCTGTAAAAAATCATCTATCCATTTGGATAGTGGTTCCATTAAGGAACCTATACCAGCCACTATAGGCCTCCCCTTAACCTCATGTATACTTTTGTGAACCTTTGGGAGGTGGTGGAAGATGGGTGTCACTGGATCAGTGACCATACAATGGTTAGCTGTATCCTGATCCATGAGACCCTCCTCCACCACCTCATCCAAAAGATGCGATAACTCTTTAGAGTATATCTCAGTTGGATTCCTAGGTAGAACAGTGTAAGTTTCCAAATCTCCAAGCTGTCTCAAAGCTTCATTCACATAGTCAAGCTTGTTCATGACTACTACACTCCCGCCTTTGTCGGACTGTCTAATCACAATCTCTTCATTCTTTTGTAAATTAAGCAGTGCTTCTCTTTCCTTGATAGTCAGGTTAGAGGGTCTGGAGTGTGAGGAGTCACTAAGTTTAGTAAGATCTTCAATCACCCTCTCATGAAACACTTCCAGAATTTTACCTCTAGCCTGAGTAGGATAGAATTGTGATTTACTTTTAAGTCTAGATGTGGTCTTTTGGATCTGTGAGGAATCAGTTCCACCACTTTCCATCCTAAGATCTTCAAGTGTAACCAATGCACATGTATCTTCAAATGATGTGTGTTTGTTAGCATTAGTATTATGTGTAGGGGAAATCATTGTTTCTGGTATTTGGTGTGCTTTGTCTCCATAGAACTTTCTCAAAGTTAAATCTCTTATCAATTTATTCAGATCTAATATGGTCTGAAAGAGATTGAAATTTCTAGAAGGGACAAAGCCCAAACCCAAATTAAGAAGTCTGGTTTCAATTTCTGTAAGCTGGTAGCTAGAAATATTGATCACAGTATTCATTGGTATTTTTTTATCTTGGAATTCTTCCTTCTGATTGGATATCTCGGTTTCTCTGCTGTTTCCTTGATATTTTTTGTTGTTACTGCGGTGACTCCACCCCCTCCCCCCTGGAATTGTCTGGGGACCTCTTGAAAAACCTGGGAGTTAGATTTCTGCGTTTGAAAATGACTTTGTGTAGGGGCACTGGTTTTAGTTCTAGCTCCCTGTTCAGTGTGTGTCTTCAGAATGCCTTTGTGTGTATTAGTTCCTGAATTTAAAATAGCTATAGAATTAGCTGATTCATCTATTTCTGAGAGGGCCTCATCCCCTGATACACACTCAAAACTGGATGCAAATCGGTCCTCATCTGTGAGGTCATTCTCTGAATCAGAAAATGTTACCTTTTTAAGGTTACTTGCAGTTTCCTGATTTACTTTCTGTTTTGTGTGATTATTTCGTTTGTATCTGCGCCTTCTATTCTTATTCTTATTTGTCTTATTGCTATATTGCAACTCCTCATTGTCTGACTGATTATACCATGACTTATTTCTCTGTTTACGCCTCCATACATAAACAATTCCTAGAGAATAATCCTTTTGATCCCTAAGGAATTTAGTATGTTTAGTTTGTATAACCAGTTTTTTTTATTCCTCTATAGTTTGTCTATAAATGTTGTCAAATTTTGTGTAAATCTCACAGCTAGTAAATCTAGACATTTCTAGTTCAATATTTGCAATTTTGGTTCTCGTTTCACACAGTAAAACATCCTTATACTCTATTAAAAGAGAAATTAATTTCAAAGAACACTCTGAAAGTGCTTGATTCCATCTATCTATATACTGCTGATCTTTAATATCATAGGTAGGAAACTTGTTGAGCCTAAGGCCCCTAGGAATCATTTTCAAACCTAAGTACTTAGTTAGTATCCATTTATCCCATTTTAATCTTTGTTCTTTAAGTTTTAGATACTCAAAGTCTTGAAATAAATCTCCCAGTTTGATATTGGGTGTGTCACAATTAAAGACATCCTCTAGATCTAAACAATCCAAATTGTCTTCATCAATGTCCTTGTATGTATGGGTATTATCCATGTTGAGTAAGTCCTGGTTGTTTAATGAGGTATGTAATATGCACAAATGTCCACTAGTATATAGACAATATAACACTTAAGTGCATATGAAATACAATTGAGCCTTTATGGTGTATGTGTAAAAGTCATACATTTAACAATATTGTTCTCCTAAACCAAAATACATTAGGAATTTAAACACCACTATTTAGGGATAAGTAGAAAAAATGTACAAGAAATTTGTAGTGGTGTTAATACGCTTAATACGTGATAGTAACCATTGCTGAATCCAATTAATTAGGACCGGAACTTATAAGTTCTTTCTCAGTAAAGTCCTAAGTAGCTCTGCAGATCAAAGTTTCCTTGGCTAAAGCTTAGAAAGAATAAAACGTATAATCCTTCTGACTTAAAAATACAAAAGTCTGTGTAGCACTTAGCACAGCACAGCAGCAACAGTTCTCGTATTTGTTTCAAGCTCAGCAGGTATGCACTCACCACTTCGGTCGTCTGGCGTGGATCCACTGTAAGCTGATATCCGATGTCCCTCTTCCTTTTTCTCACAGAAACAGCGTCCTTGCAGAGGCGGTGATCCGTTTCCTCATGCACGCTGTTTGTGGCGTACCACGTGACGAGGGATCAGCCAATCCTAGGACAACCAGGGTCCTTCCTTGATGATGAGTCAGATGGGTGTTTCCGATGGGCGTATCAATCACGCCAGGCAAAAGCAGCAAGTGTGTGTATTACTCCTCGATAAGGGAACACACAAATAAATAAACTGCCAGATCCAGTAGTCCTTATGTGGAGCACAGTATCAACATACTATAAACAGCATGTGAAGTCCCAAATCTGATATAGGGGGTGCATACCACGTAGAGAGCTTAGAGAGGTGAAAAATTAGGAGCAATAGTCCATAAAAGGCAGATAGTTGAGCTTCATATAAAGGAGTGGAATCCCCACATTCCACTATAGATACAAAAAAATAATTCCAAAGTGAAGCAGCAGTTAAAAAGTTTAACAAATCCTTTATTCCTTTAAAACAATGCAAAGGCATACAGCAACATGGAGGTGATTCAAGCAAAAAAACTCTGACCGGTTTCGGTCATATTGACCGTAATCATAGAATAACACCTGTTAGGGGGTGCTCCCTTTTATGCTAAACACTCCATATTCATTGGTTAAAAACATTAAGTGTACTGCTAATCACCTTAACCCTGTTCATACCAAATTCCCTTTAAACATGGATAGGGAATAATACAGGACAATATATACATTAATAGGTAAATACAACGTTTACAGACAATGAAGATAAAGAGCAAAGTGTGGAAAGTACAATCTAAGAGGATAGTACAAGAAGGCAGGATACTAGTATAAATATCTAAGACAATAGGACTGTGGAATTAGATAAGTTATTTAACTTTATAACAAAAACAGTTATACTAACAGACTCACCACAGTCCTTTAAGGTTTAATCATTATATATGGTAAAAACCAAACAGCAGCGAAACTTGTGGTCTTTGTATGTATACGGTAGGGAATAAAATTTAATTTATTTCACACTCCACTAAAGAAAGCTTTAATATAGCATCCCATTTCACTTGTGATTCTGCATTTGTGGTATATTTATTACAATGTAAATGTGGGGTTCAATACATTGGGAGAACATCAAGACCCTTAAAAAAGAGGTGGGGGGGAACATTTAAGGAATCTAAAGAAATCAGTTGTAAATCATAGTGTGCCTCGTCACAAGGAGAGATATCATGCAGGAGAAATAGATACCTTTAAGATTTTCCCAATTGAGTATGTAGCACCCAAATGGGGTACAAATAGGTTTATTTATTTACGGTAACGTGAGACATACTGGATATGGAAATTAAAAACTCTTAAACCACATGGTCTAAATGAAAATATCGATATGGCTGCATTTAATTGAGTTTTTTATATGTGAATTATACATTTGTTTCAATCAAGAATATGTAAAGGTGTATGAAACAATAGTCTACCTCTGAGCCGGTTATAGTCATTAGAATTATTGGGAAACTATAATCAGGTCCTACATATTTTGGGTACCCCTTGTTATGGAGCTATTTTTCAAATTTTAAATTTTTGATAATAATTTTTCACAATTCGTTACAGTTTGTCATATTCACCCAATTATTTATTTATCAATAATAAATAATTTTCTATAGGATGTACTTTCTTAATGGATGTTAATTCCCTGATTGATAGCTCATTGTTGTGAGCATATATGTTATCACCCTTTTATTATAAATGAGAGGCTAGTTATATATTGATAGTAATCTTAAGGGGCCATAACACTCTTAAATACAAATATGAGATCATTATATTACATTATCCCAATGGATGATTATGTATCAGTATATATTTTTAATATAATCTTGTTTTTGTAGGTTTTATAATTGTCCTTATATATATTGATTATTTCTTTTATATATATATATATATATATATATATAATCTTGTTTTTGTAGGTTATATAATTGTTTACACCTTAGTTGGTATATATATATCGCTTATTTCCCTTATATATATTATTATTTTGCATTGCGGATTGGTAGATTTAATAATCCCTTTTCTTATTATTATTTTTATGTCTATTGTTTATCAACGCATTATATGATTTATAATGATGGTATGTTTTTATAGTCCTGACATAGAGTTGTTTTACACTTTGGTATATATTTTTTACCCTGCTAGTGAGCTTATCATCTACGAACGAATAGTGGCTAATGTTAAAATGAAATATAATTTAAACATATATTTTTTCCACATGATCCATACATGGACCAGTATTTTGTGGGCAGCTTATGTTGTGGCGATCATCTGTCTAGTGTAAGTGATCAGACACTAGGAGGAGATATACTGTTATTCGGCTGTTCCATTATGTAACACGCATCCCAGCGATCAGCTGTTATATCAGTGGCGGTTAGCAAAATCAGCTGCTGGAGGGATAGGGAACACACCCTTATTCAACTAACCTATCACTATCTAGCCGGCCCTTTGCAGGGATTCTATTGGTTCATAATCCTAGTGCGCATGCGCACTAATCGGCTGGAGATGCCGAATTTGTTTTATAAGTCATGATGGCATTTGAATACTATACACCTGATGAAACGGTTGTTGAACTTGGAAACGTGTTGTGTATATGGTTTTTAATAAACTTTTATTGTGTTTTATAAAACCTATTGTCATCACAAAGTCTTTACTGCACGATCTCATCTGTTGCAAGTCTGCTGGATTTATGAAAGCGGGTTATCAGAGCAGTTGCTGACTGAGACATTAAGGTCGTGAGTGATGCACATGAGACTGAGACGCTGAAATCTGCTTGTCGATCTGCAGTCTGTGGAGATAGCTCGCTGGGCAGCTATTAATAGTCCAGCGTGTACCTGTGGCACTTCTCAAGTGCTTTATATCTAGTAAGTGATATTCACTGTTTGCGTGGGGACACTATACCACGGATTTCACACTATTGTGGTGCCTTCTCTTATTTTTTTCTAGTATTTATTTGGATATTTTCCTTAGAATTATCTTTCCTATTTGATTGCTTATTCTTATTTTTTATGGTAATGATAAATTGTTACTGCTACTCTGTCTTTGGGAGAATTGTGTCTCTGGCGGGCTATTTTCAAGTTGACTTTAATTTGTGTTGTGTTTGTCCTATAAAACCTTTAATAAAACAAAACAAATACAAAAAGAATATGTTTATATAAATAGTCTGAGTCTTCCTAAATAGAAAACCTTCTAATCTTATCTATCTCTTTAAACATTAATGTCTCCTTATTGTATCTTCCTGACTTGACACATAACATCCGCTGCTTATTAAATCTCCCCCATAATGTTAAAATAATAGTTTGGGTTTCATCAGGTGGACATATGGGGGCCGATTTATGTAGCCGTGAATGCAGCTGTTTCCGCGCGAGCCTTCAGCCTTCTTAAGACCGCTGCTCCTTAACTCATCCGATTGGCCGCAAATGTTCAGGGGGCGGCATTGCACAAGCATTTCACACAGAATGCTTGTGCAATGATAAATGTTGACAGCGTATGCTGTCAACATTTATTGATGTCCGCCAACATCTTCATAAATTGACCCCATAGGGTTAAATTCATTGAAATTTCCTATGCTGTCAAGGGCCTCAATGTTAAAAGAAATGTCATGTTTAAAGTTCAGAGAGGCTTACTTCACCCATCTACTCTAGGGACCGATGATCAAAGCTTTGCCGGGCAAGACATGAAAAACCCCGTTGATACTCACAGGGCAGCCCTTATGGAATAATATAAAAAAGGTCTGTCCCTGAGAGTGGGAAGATGTTTCACATAGAATGTAATGAACCTTATCGGAAAGGGAAGATTTGCTATGGAGCACACATTTAGCAGGGAGCATTAAAAATGTAATCCTGTTGCTAATACAGATCAGAGAATGCTGTTTTTAGTGTATATTATCTTACAATCACCTCTATTTTTGGATACATGTGTTTTTCTAAAAGGGTAATAAGTGTTTTGTGTATTTTGACACAATCTTGTCACATTTTACTTTGCAAGAAAAAAAACAGCGAGATTTGCAGGGGGAAATGTTTAGATAATATGCTATACCTGGAGGAAGAATTTCAGCTACGCCAATAGAAAGCCTCTGTTCATCCTTCTAGCAGAAGTGGAAAAACTTCATATTATGAATACAAATTTTGCAGTGTTTTTTTGTATGTGCAGTGTAGTTTTGTTAAAATTTCTAATGAGCACTTTAAATAATTTTTTTCACTGCTTAATATCAATACAATTTAAATTTTTCCATGAAATACGATTTTTGCAGTATTGATTGTGCGATATGTGACATGAATTTTACTGGGATTCAGCGTAAACACCCTATCTAACATGCAGATATTAGAGCATCCTGGACTATCAAGATCTATAAAATAACTTTGGATTATGAGTTATATGAGTACGAAATTAAAGCTTTATTGATTACGCTTGAGCATTGTTAACACACAATAGCGTTAATATTTTTGCACTCCCCTTGTAATGTTCATGATCTTAACTCAAAGAGTTGCAGGGTAAAAAATAATTTGTGGAACCACTTCTTCAAACAATGGTTGATTCATGGAAGGAAACTTCCTTTAGAGGTGTTAAAGCTAAAGATTGTGGGTGGGGGGGGGGGTCAAAAAGCCTGGAATAACCTGGGCTAATCACTCGTTGAATTATTTTAGCTTACATTTTATAGGATATTTGGGCAGGCTTTGGGCCTATGGCTCTATGCATCTCCCATAGCAAATGAGAAGCACCAGTAATGCAGACATTAAATAATTAGAACTACTAAACAAAGGCAATATGCTTACAAAATGTGTTTTGTAAATGCTTGACATCGTAAAATATGTGCATTTATGGTTTATAGCGTACTCCTGCTGGATAGAACACAAACAGTTTAAAGAATCTCTTAGACACAAACTAGAGGCTGTCCATGGGTGTTCAAGGCCATTCTAGAGGCTTTGTTAGGGTTTTTCATCTAAATTTCAATCAAGCATTTACAATTCATAAATATTGTATTGCCCTTATTCCATCATCAAGTCATCAAGGATGTCCCATTTTTATTTTATTTCTCTTGAACATTTTCTTTTGTGCATCTGATCAATTGTAATGTTTTACAGAGGATGTTGTTTTCTTCATTTTCTAATGTTATTAAGGATTTTTTGTTATGCTAGTATCTTTCAGAGTAGAATTTGTTCTACGAGGTGAGAGGTTAATGATTACGAGACAGAAGACCTGTTCATTCATCTTTGGACAAATAAAGATTTGTCTGATTTTTTTATGGATTCAGGCATTCATCAGAATGTTGACTTTCCAAATGAACCTGGGAATAAAACAGATGAGGAACGAAATAATGAATTGCTTGTTAGTGTCATTTGTTTTGTTCATTCTGCAACAAAACAAAGGGACAGGTTAACTGACAAAGGGGGAGGAGCTGAGATCATTTGGCTAATCAGCTCATTTGTTTGCAGTCATGTATAGGGGATTTGACCATTCATGCGTTCAACATCCATTATCCAATTCTGACAGAGTATAACTAATGATTGTTGAGCAGGGATTTCTGTTTAATTATTTTAATTATGAGCATCAGTTTGAACATTTTATTTATCATTTGTATTGCAGGAGGGATTATTTGACTGTCAGGGCTCTTGTCTGAGCCCTGCCATTAATGTATATGTATTAAATATATATATATAAAAAATAGTTGCTGGGTATTGCACATACATACATACACACAAAACACAGAAATGAACTTGAATGTCAGACTGGATTGGGTACACATTATATGTTACTGTAAAACTCACAGCCCTGTACAGCTCCAAGCAACTGAGGGAAAAAACAAATAATGGCACTCTCTTTTACTACTGCTAGGATTCAAATGATTTGTGCTGTTGTTGCAGTGGGTGGGGTCCTGGAAGTTTTCTCTACAGCAGAGCTTTCCAAACTTTTCATGTTGGTGACACACTTTTTAGACCTACATCATTTCGCGACACAGTAATTAAATCAGTTGTACTAGCAAAAAGGAGGTTAAACTAACTTGTTTTAAGAGATACAGACACATACATAAATGATATAATAATGAAATTTACAAGTAACAGTATGTATGTGCAAGAATTAAAAAAAAGTTTAATAACACCAATAGCTACTTACTATTTTAATGGGATGTATGAGGTTGATGGGATGAACACAATTTCTGAATATTTGGTGGAATATTAGATAAAGACACTCACATTTCATCATCAAGCAGTTTTAAGTTTCCACTTCCTATCCATATATCAAGAGCAGGAGCAGCAATGCACTACTGGGAGCTAGCTTCAAAAAAACAAAACACTTTGACTTCTGACTTCAGCTCAGCGTTTAAGCTGCCGCCCTCAGAGCTTGGTGAGTCCGATTGACTACTGCCCACGCTGCAAACACATTGCTGTCCCGCTCAATGACTACACATGCAGTCACGAGCCAATTAAGGAGACTACACATGCAGTCAGGAGCCAATGTGCCGCCAAAGCCGCCAATAGGAATAGTTTCAGTTCCCACTGAGCTGCGCCAATTGGTTAAGATGATCTGTGACCCACAAGGTATCAATCACGTGTCATGTGATATGCGTAGCAGGCAGATGGAAAGTCAGAAACCCAAAAAATAAATAAATTTAAATAAAATTGTGCTGAAGCAGGGACACACCAACACACTCCTGTCGACACACTAGTGTGTCCCGACACACAGTTTGGAAAGCACTGCTCTACAGGGTAGCCTTTGTCATCTAGCAGCATATTTTTAATTTTTTTTGTTCAATAAATAATAATAGTTTCTTAGTGGCTGGCAATTGCACACAGTGTATATAGCTAAGAAATAGTATCATTGCGATAATTCAAGTAATTTTTTTTATTGTAGTTGGGGCATTATACTTACTACTGATACTGAAGTTCCCTGTCTGTCTCTTTGGTAGGCATTTATTTCAATATTTTTAAGTTCACACCATCCCATAAATCACCTTTTTGTGTGTCAGATAGCCCAAGAACAAACAACTAGCACATACAGTATTATATTATTCTGTAATAAAATTTCTAGTCAGTCAGAGAGTACTAAGTTTGTTACTGCCACCATCAATACCACAACTAGTATTACCACTATCACTTGTACCATCACTACCAGTACAGAGTCTGTGTTTGCTTCTATTTATCTAATAAGCAGAAGTGGGACAAGCTATGTGTCCTCTGCTTCATAGAGTGAAATATCATTTTTAAGGTCATTGTCTTCTGCTCCAGCTCAAGTATCTAGAGGAGGGGCTGTATCAGCAGCAGGGTCATCTTCAGCATCTGCTGTAATAGGAATACCAATGTCCACCAGGAGAAGGAGATATGCAGGGCCCACCACTACCAGGACAGTAGCAGCATAAGTAGCACTAAGGGTCATCTAAGTCCACCCATAAAATACATTTTGGACACTGTAAATTTTTTGGGGCCAAGCCTAGTGGTAGGATTGTGTGGCGGTCCAAGGTTACAAAGCATCCTCTGTGTATAGCTCTTTAGAAAGTCTACTCCCAAAATCACCTGCACCTGTGTTTGCCCCAGTGAGACCATCAGTTTTACTAATGCCAGTACCACCACTGTCCAGATTCCCTCCATATTTTGTAGCAGCCATGTCGGTTTATCAGAATCCGAAAGGTCTCTCAGCAAAAAGGTCTATCTCCATTACCACCATCATCACCCACTACCCATGTTGCCTACTCTACTAGTATTGCAGTCTCTGTCAGTACTAGCAGCACTATCAGCTCCACCAGTAAAAGAGAAAAAGTGTATGGGACAGCTTTGCAGATGGGCCTTTTGCTAAGTGCAAATTGTGTGGTTAAGAAGTTAGCCATGGGAGAGTGTTGGGTAATCTCACCAGCTCTGGGATGAACCAAAGTATCTTCATGCACCACAAAGGGGGACACAGTGATGATGGCAGTCAGCAGAGGCAGGTACCACTTTCAATATCGCAATAACATTTGTTATAATGACTATTAAAGGGACAGTCAACACCAGAAATGTTGTTGTTTAAAAAGATAGATATTATTTATTATAATTTACTATTATTTATTAACCATTCCCCAGTTATAATAATACAATTGTTATCACTGTGATTACCTTGTATCTAAGCTTCTGCAAACTGCCCCCTTAGTTCAGTTATTTTGACAGACTTGCAAAATGATAAATGGAGTCCTATCTGTTAACATGTTGGTTCCGAGCTCAGCTGAACATTATTACTTATTTGTTTTGTAAAATATTTATAATTATAAAATATATTTTCTCTTAGGTAAAATGTAACTAGTCTTCTAGCTACCTAGAATGGGGTTTATGCCCCAGTGAAAATTCAATTTGAGTATTTTAGGGGCCGATTTATCATGCTCCGTATGGAGCTTGATGCCCCTGTTTCCGCACGAGCCTTTAGGCTCGCCGGAAACAGCAGTTATGAAGCAGCGGTCTAAAGACTGCTGCTCCATAACGTCTCTGCCTGCTCTGAGGCCGCGGACAGAAATCAACCGGATTGAATACAATCAGGTTGATTGACACCCCCTGTTAGTGTCCGATTCTGCAAGGGGTGGCATTGCACCAGCAGTTCACAAGAATGTGCAGCGGAAGAATACCCTACATTGTAATCATGTCGGCTCGCACTATGATAAATCTACCCCTTAGACTCAAGTGCATCATCTGCTTTACAATTTATCCTCAGTTATTGGTTTTACAGACGTTGGAAAACTCTGAAAATCACAGAGAATTTAGCTACTGCAATTACATTTTACCAATATGTTATGTTAGGAAAAGAGAGGGGCAGATTATGTTTTCTTCACCTCTAAAACATATTGGCCTAGATATAATATGTGTATCTTACATATAACTGGAAAAAAGCACTATATCAGGCAGTTTTAAACATGATAAATAGACATGTGGTTAAGGAAATATTCTCACTTTCTGGTGAAATTGAGTGTCCATATGGTGTTAACAGATGGTCAGCACTATCTGAGAAAACTGTTCATGAGTATACAAGTAGTAACAATTGTATTTATATAACTGTGTTGGTTATGCAAAACTAGTGAATGGATAATAAAGGGATTATTTATCTTTTTAAACAATAACAATTCTGGTATAGACTGTCCCTTTAAGACATGCACTTGCAGTGAATACTTGAGAAAGCTCAGAGTGTTATCTTGGTGGAAGCTACTAGGAAGTTGTGTAATCTTAGCTTACAAATAGGACATAACATTTTGTACTAACATATTTAATTTTGGCAAATTCAAAGGCTAATTGCTATAAAAGGTAAAAAATAATATAAATAGATTCCCTAGAACTTAGAGAAGAAGGTGTGTGTTTTTGTACAAAACATGTTAGATCCACTGGTGGTAGCCTCATTACGTGCACATACACACACACATCTTATTAACATGATTTACCACAGTTGAGCAAGTTAAATTTGAGGCTATAATACTGGCAACTGTAAGGGGCAGGTCCTGGATGGCATTGCTAAGCAGGCATTACCAGCATGGCAGCTTCTGAACACATGCACATGCTACTTGAGGGGTGAGGCCAGGAAATGAAGCCAACCACCTGTGTTTCCTCTGATATACATATGCTTACTGCTCACTGGAGAAACATGTAAATCACTGATGAGTCCTCTGGACATTGATTAGTTGTTTTGTGTTTATAATGCCCCTGACATCTTGTTTGCTTTCTGTTTGACTTCACCTGTTTGGTATCTCTTCTGGCCCTGACTGCTCTCCTTGCTTGAACCCCTGCCTTGTCATTGGACTTTGACTTGGATTCTGCTTTGGTACATGCAACATGAATTCAGTATTAGTGTTTTGCAATAGAATACAATTTTGGTTGCAGACTGATTTGTGTAATTTCCCCGCTGGGTAAGAACATGCAGACTAAAACACTCATATAAGTTGTGACGACCAAGGTTAACCAACCCTGAGCTAGTCACTTGTTTGGCACATAAAGGATTATCAGACCCCTTCTACTGTCACTACTCTGTCATAGTTTATCCACTCCAAGCAAGCCTGTGACTTAGTTCAGTGGTTGCAGGGGTTAACAACACTCTCATTCTGTGCTAGACGTAAAAGAAATGCCCAAAACACCACTTTAACACCACCCACACTAAACTAACACTATATCTAGCTACCACCACTTAATATTATATGAATATTATTAAAAATTACAAATTGAATCCCAGATTACAATTTAGCAACAAAACTAACATAAAATTACATTACTAATACTACCAGTATCTTTCAGTAACGTGGTTCAAATATTAGACAAAGGCAAAAACTTATTAACTGAATTATTTATTATTCGAAAAATTAGCACAATGCATTATTAAAGGGACAGTAAACAGCAGAATTTGTGTTGTTTAAAAAGGTAGATAATCCCTTTAATATACAAAATTATCTATACAAAATATGCTAGATGTTACAGCAAATATTGGTACAGAATTGACTGGAATAATCCCTTTATTACCCATTCTCCAGTTTTGCATAACCAACACAGTTATAATAATATACTTTTTACCTCTGTTATTACCTTGTATCTATGCCTCTGCAAACTGCCCCCTTATTTCAGTTCTTTTGACAGACTGGCATTTTTAACAAGTCAGTGCTGACTTCACGTGCCTGAGCTCAATGTTATCAGATTACAAGTTGAAAGTAAATGCAAACGTGGGAGCACCATCGCCTTTTACGCTCGTCGGGTTGGCGTGTCTCTGGTTAACTGTTATATAAGATAAAAAAAAGTTAAACAAAATACTTCAAAAATATATTTAAAAGTACATTTACAGTCATATTAACAGTGTCTGATAAAAATAATTAATAAAAAATATTGCACAAAAAGTTATAAGGGCTCAAAGATATGAGGTCTCAGGTGTTAGAAAAAAAGGACGGCAAAGGGCTTTAATTACTCACGTCTAAATATGTATGTATATATACAGTATATTTATATATATTAAATGTGTGCACATATGTATTTATGTATTTATATGTGAATATATGTATTTACAGACACATATAAATACATAAATGCATACTGTATTTAATACATTTATAGACATATTGTTCACAACATACATGATAGATAAATAAAATGCATAAGCAATAAAATAATGTATTCAAATATTTTTATTAGTTTGTGAACATTGGTAAGAAATTTGATTATTTAAAGATATACAAAGGTTTGTGATTCTTTCTTTTTTCTGTAGCAAAATGTTTAGCGTAATACCTGCCTATGACATTTCAAAGTCATGTCCTTTGAATCTGAATTTTCAGATGAAACCTGCTCTGGTTTAAAAATACTTTGCTTTTAACATGAAAAGGATAATATAGCTTTGAAGTCATAAATGAGATGCATGAACTTTTGCTACATAAGTTTCTAGGAAACCATGTGACGTTATCCTCTTCATAACTTATTCCACTGTAAAAACACTAATTGATTTTATAATAAGCCAGTTATCAACTGTAACAGAAATGTAAAATGACAAAGAGTTTAGGTCAATTTTATAAATCAAAGTTATTGATAATTTTACATAGTGTTTTCAGAATACTTTTAGAAATGTTTTTTGTTTTGTTTGTTGTACTTTGTGACAGATTTGTTATATTGCTGGGAATAGAAAAATTCTGGTGAAGGGGAGCTGCTCCCAATTCTAAGAATAGCACTGTGTTCAAAAATGTCTTACTACAACCCTACAGAGTAATCCTCTTGCAATTTCCAAGTGGTAACAATGTTACCCACACAATATAAGGGGGGGGGGGGTTATAGACTATTGAATATTGGTTTTCACTCTGTGGAACTTTCTATGCATTTGCTCAAACTGTTAATTTAATTCATTGTTTATGTTGTATATCTATTAACCAAGCTAATATTGAGTTTTTTATGTATTTTTCTTTTATTGAGGCTTGAAAAGCTGTTACAATACAAATAAGAATTGTCATAACACAGTAAAGACATTCACCTAGATTACGAGTTTTGCGTTAGAGGCTGTGCTGTGCTAACGAGCAGTTTATGCTCACCGCTCACTTACAGACAGCGCTGGTATTACGGGATTTTACAAACCAGACAAGAAGTGAGCGTTGAGCAAAATTTTGCTCATTACCGCACTCCAATACCAGCGCTGCTTACGTTAGCGGTGAGCTGGTTGTGCGTGCTCATGCATGATTTCCCCATAGGAATCAAAGGGGAGAGCCAGCTGAAAAAAAGTCTAACACCTGCAAAAAAGCAGCGTAAAACTCAGTAATGCAGCCCCATTGATTCCTATGGGGAAATAAAAGTTATGTTTACACCTAACACCCTAACATGAACCCGAGTCTAAACACCCCTAACCTTACACTTATTAACCCTAATCTGCCGTCCTCAACATCGCCGCCACCTACATTATAACTATTAACCCCTAATCTGCAGCTCCGGACACTGCCGCCACCTACATTATACTTATGAACCCCTAATCTGCTGCCCCCAATGTTGCCGCCACCTACCTACACTTATTTACCCCTAATCTGCTGCCCCCAACATCGCCGCCACCTACATTATATTTATTAACTCCTAATCTGCCGCCCCCAACGTCGCCGCCACTATTCTAAATGTATTAACCCCTAAACCTAAGTCTAACCCTACCCCCCTAACTTAAATATAATTTAAATAAATCTAAATAAAATTCCTATCATTAATTAAATTATTCCTATTTAAAACTAAATACTTACCTATAAAATAAACCCTAAGCTATCTACAATATAACTAATAGTTACATTGTAGCTCTCTTAGGTTTTATTTTTATTTTACAGGCAAGTTTGTATTTATTTTAACTAGGTAGAATAGTTACTAAATAGATATTAAAGGGACACTGTAACCAAATTTTTTCTTTCGTGATTCAGATTGAGCATGAAATTTTAAGCAACTTTCTAATTTACTCCTATAATAACATTTTCTTCATTCTCTTGGTATCTTTATTTGAAATGCAAGAATGTAAGTTTAGATGCCGGCCCATTTTTGGTGAACAACCTGGGTTGTCCTTGCTGATTGGTGGATAAATTCATCCACCAATAAAAAAGTGCTGTCCAGAGTACTGAACCCAAAAAAAAGCTTAGATGCCTTCTTTTTCAAATAAAGATAGCAAGAGAACGAAGAAAAATTGATAATAGGAGTAAATTAGAAAGTTGCTTAAAATTGCATGCTCTTTCTGAATTACAAAAGAAAAATTTTGGGTTCAGTGTCCCTTTAACTATTTAATAACTACCTAGCTAAAATAAAGACAAATTGACCTGTAAAATAAAACCTAACCGAAGTTACACTAACACCTAACACTACACTATAATTTAATTAATTCCCTAAATTAAATACAATTAAATTCAATTAAATAAAATTAGCTAAAGTACAAAAAAAACAAACACTAAATTACAGAAAATAATAAACAAATTACAAGATTTTTTAACTAATTACACCTAATCTAATCCCCCTAACAAAATAAAAAAGCCCCCCTAAAATAAAAAAGCCCTACTCTACACTAAATTACAAATAGCCCTTAAAAGGGCCTTTTGCGGGGAATTGCCTCAAAGTAATCAGCTCTTTTACCTGTAAAAAAAATTACAAATCCCTCCAACATTATAACCCACCACCCACACAATCATACCTACTCTAAAACCCACCCAATACCCCCTTTAAAAAACCTAACACAAACCCCTTGAAGAAGAAGTCTTCATCCAACAGGGCCGAAGTCCTCAACGAAGCCGGGAGAAATCTTCATCCAAGCCGGGCAAAGTGGTCCTCCAGACGGGCGGAAGTCTTCATCCAGACAGCATCTTCTATCTTCATCCATCCAGGGCAGAGCGGGTCCATCTTCAAGACATCCAACGCAGAGCATCCTCTTCATCCGACGGCTACCACTGAATGAAGGTTCCTTTAAATGATGTCATCTAAGATGGCGTCCCTTCAATTCTGATTGGCTGATAGAATTCTATCAGCCAATTGGAATTAAGGTAGAAAAAATCCTATCGGCTGATCCAATCAGCCAATAGTATTCAGCTGCCATTCTATTGGCTGTTCCAATCAGCCAATAGAATGCCAGCTCAATCCTATTGGCTGATTGGATCAGCCAATAGGATTGAACTTCAATCTTGTTGGCTGCTTGCATCAGCCAATACGATATTTTCTACCTTAATTCCGATTGGCTGATAGAATTCTATTAGCCAATCGGAATTGAAGGGACGCCATCTTGGATGACATCATTTAAAGGAACCTTCATTCAGTGTTAGCCGTTGGATGAAGAGGATGCTCCGTGTCGGATGTCTTGAAGATAGTCCCGCTCCACGCCGGATGGATGAAGATAGAAGATGCTGTCTGGATGAAGACTTCTGCCCATCTGGAGGACCACTTCGCCCGGCTTGGATACAGACTTCTCCCAGCTTCGTTGAGGACTTCGGCCCGGTTTGATGAAGACTTCTCCCGGTAAGGTGATCTTCAAAGGGTTAGTGTTAGGTTTTTTTAAGGGGGTATTGGGTGGGTTTTAGAGTAGGGTTGGTTGTGTGGGTGGTGGGTTTTAATGTTGGGGGGATTTGAAATTTTTTTTACAGGTAAAAGAGCTGATTACTTTGGGGCAATGCACCGCAAAAGGCCCTTTTAAGGGCTATTTGTAATTTAGTGTAGGGTAGGGCTTTTTTTATTTGGGGGGGCTTTTTTATTTTATTGGGGGATTAGATTAGGTGTAATTAGTTTAAAAATCTTGTAATTTGTAATTTCGTGTTTTTTTTGTACTTTAGCTAATTTTATTTAATTGTATTTAATTTAGGAAATTAATTTAATTATAGTGTAGTGTTAGGTGTTAGTGTAACTTAGGTTAGGTTTTATTTTACAGGTCAATTTGTATTTATTTTAGCTAGGTAGTTATTAAATATTTGATAACTATTTAATAACTATTCTACCTAGTTAAAATAAATACAAACTTGCCTGTAAAATAAAAATAAACCCTAAGATAGATACAATGTAACTATTAGTTATATTGTAGCTAGCTTAGGGTTTATATTATAGGTAAGTATTTAGTTTTAAATAGGAATAATTTAGTTAATGATAGTAATTTTATTTAGATTTCTTTTAATTATATGTAAGTTAGGGGGGGTTAGGGTTAGAGTTAGACTTAGATTTAGGGGTTAATAACTTTAGTATAGTGGCAACAACGTTGGGGGCGGCAGATTAGGGGTTAATAAATGTAGGTAGGTGTCAGCGATGTTAGGGACAGCAGATTAGGGGTTAATAATATTTAACTAATGTTTGCGAGGCGGGAGTGCGGCGGTTTAGGGGTTAATACATTTATTATAATGGTGGCGATGTCCGGTTTGGCAGATTAGGGGTTAAAACATTTTTTTTAGTGTTTGCGATGCGGGAGGGCCTTGGTTTAGGGGTTAATAGGTAGTTTATGGGTGTTAGTGTACTTTTTAGCACTTTAGTTAAGAGCTTTTGCTACTGCATTGTAGTGTAAAAATCTTAACTACTGACTTTAAAATGTGGTACCAGTCTGACAGGAGAGGGTCTACCGCTCACTTTTTGCAGACTTGTAATACCGGCGCTATGCAAGTCCCATTGAAAAAAGAGGATATGCAATTTACGTAAGTGGATTTGCAGTATTTCCAAGTCTGGCCAAAATAGTGAGCGGTGAGCTGTGAGCCTGTAACTTCAAGACCCGTAATACCAGCGGGCGTTATATGCAGCGTTAGGACCGGCTAAAGCTGTTTTTTAAGCCTAACGCAAAACTCATAATCTAGCCGATTGAGAAGGATAATTTTCACAGCAAAAAAAAAAAAAATGCACCTTCTTCATGACAAACAAAACCAATAAACAGAAGGCAAATATGAATAAAACCTCACTTTTTCTTTAAACTTAGGTGAACCTCCACAGGTACTAAAAGGTCTATAATGGGCCTGTGTGAAGTGACAATCAGGATTGGAGGTTAGCCGATATGTACATATAAATTAACAGGTAAGTTAAGTACTCAATTAGTATTATTAATGAATATATCAGTTAGATTCACATGTAGAATCTAACTGATATAATCATAGCTAATGCTGACTAATACAGATATAACATACATATATGAAACCTTATTATTGTAAGGGGTGTATTTCTAGATGCAACCAAAAGTTACAGCTATGCAGATATAAACAGACAATAGAGTCAACAAACATCTTCCTACCCCTAATTCACAGATTCAGGCATATAACTATAATACAAGACATTGAGACATTATGTGGGTCGCCCCCCAGAATAGCTGTGAATTAAGAAACTGGACCCTAGCATTAGATATAAGAAGGCTTTGTATGCATGAAGGTTAAGGTGAACGCATATGAAGTGTGAACTCTCTATCTGATTTACCTCTAGGAGTCTGACCCTCTAAATACATGCCACTTAAGATAGGAACATGTATGTATATTTTAAGGAGAACAAGCTTTATCCACATCATAGAATAAGAGGTTTATGAGCATACATGTAGTGTGTGCCACTGGCTTGGCCACTGACATCGGGGACACAGCATAAAATATATCATTGTATACTAAATTATAGAAAAGTTAAGGCCAAGTGGAACTATTATTAAACAGGACTGGTTAACAGAGAATGTCCTCACATATTGAGCAGGCAGTAAAACATATGTTTTTTTGAGCAATTAGGTACTCACATAGTCTCTGCTGTCCATGTTGTTTATGATATGAAGCAGATGATCTATCCATAATCTATCAACTATGGAGTTGCTTGCGTACTGTTCCAGATAGGTGCTGAGGAAAACTGACAGCGTGGGTATAAGTCACTGTGTATTGCAGCCAGACGCTTTCAGTCAGTTTAGACAAGGTACCTGGTACTAAAAATGGTGCATTTCCAAATATAGTGGATTGGCACTGGGTTTGGAGGTTAACAGAGGTTTCAAAGAGCGGCGTGACATCTGCCGCATTTAGGGTTTCTCGGATAGTCTTATCGCCCGTGCTATTGGCGTGTGCAGCATAGGATTGGGTATTAGGGTTGACCGGAATAATGTCACCCATCAGAGTCGGGTGGTAGCGTTCAACATCCTTTTCACTCTTATCCATGTGCTGTGTAATCCTGTAGTACACCAAGGATTGTTCATTTGTAGAGGGAGTAAATATGCTACCCCATTCAGCATTTATACTCTGTTCTAGGTGCCCAAAACAAGTTTCCAGAGCATTCAACACCAGCTCTAATGATGGCCGCACCTTCGGACTCCATTGTCTCAAACTGTTCAGCTAGGTGCAAGGTGTACCTGTAATTTGGTAGTAGAACTTATATATAGGAAGTGTTTCCTTTTTGTAGACTAGACTTATGCAGTACTATTCACTGCTGATAACCCAGAATACACTGAATCCTGGGGGGGATTGTGCGGCAGCCCAAGAAGCCAGGGTAAGCAGACTAACAGCACAGGTTCTCTGTCACATGGTCAACCTCCATGCTGCTTAGCTGAGGTACATAGGAAAGTCTATCTTCGTATTATGAACCCACAAACTCTTCCGGGGGTTCTCAGGGGCACCTCACCTATAGATTCTGCTATATAAAAACAGTTTTAAATAAGAAATGCAGGCTCCACCCCTCCTAATATTAAGTTTTTAATTAGTTATTAGTGGAATAGGCTTTAGGGCTTTTAAATATTTTTCAGTAGATGCTTTTATGTTAACTCATTTATAATTCATGGTTTTGATTCAGTAAAACTTGTTGGTAAAACTAATATCTTTCTGAAAAAAAACTTACTGCTGCAAAATAAGGAGAGTCAAATAAATTTGTTTCTGCCCCTTATTAGAGCAGAAACTGGCAAGATCAGCTCCATTGAACTCAATAAAACTGGTTCCATCTCACAACAGAACATGGGGCGCAATCCGATATACGTGCAGGTTTCGGCGCAATCGTGGAAACCTGCGCCACCCGTAGTTTCAGCACGCACATCGAGCTATCTCATACGGCGCCGGCAGTTGCTAAAGTGCCATAAGTCTGACAAACTAGTGATGTCCAGAAATAAGCGTAAGTACAAATTTCTGGAGTCGCCAGTGACTTACGGCACTTTAGAAACTGCCGCCGCTTAAAAAAACTTACAAACTACTAAATCTCTCATTATTGTCTAACAGACCTCCCAAACATAGCCCGACATGTATACCCCTCTATCCGCAATCCCCCCTCTCACTCCTAACAATAAATATATTAATCCCTAAACCGCCGCTCCCGGACCCCGCCGCCAGCTACATTAACTATATTACCCCCTAATATGATCCCCCTACACCGCCACCACCTATTTTAACTATATTACCCCCTAATGTGAGCCCCCTACCCCGCCGCCAGCTACATTAACTATATTACCTCCTAATATGATCCCCCTACACCGCCGCCACCTATTTTAACTATATTAACCCTTAATGTGAGCCCCCTACCCCGCCGCCACCTACATTATATGTACTACCCCCTAATCTGACCCCCTTACAATGCCGCCACCTATATTAAAATTAATAACCCCTAATCTAATCCCCTTACACCTCTGCCATCTATATTAAATGTATTAACCCATAAAATACTAAAACGTCCCTACCCTAAACTAAATTACAAATAGAATACAAATAGAAAGAGGGCGCCACATAGCGGAATAACGTTTTTTTCAAAGTAGTTAGGTGTTAACAGGAAATGCGCTTACCAAAAGTAGTTGCACTGTACTGTGACCAGTGCAATCTCGCCAGCTAGCACTTTAATCAGTGGCTACTACACTGTATGATGGTAAGCCTTCTCAGGATCTCCCTTTCTCTTTTGTGGATGGCTCTGTAAGCACCTTCAGCAAAAGTTGTTGCACTGTGCTATGGCCAGTGCAATCTCGCCTGCTAGCACTTTAATCAGCTGCTAGTACACTGTATAATGGTGAGCCTTCTCAGGATCTCCCTATTTTCTTTTGTGGACGGCTCTGTAAGCACCTTCAGCTGCAGCCGTGAAGTATTTGGTTTGTAAAAAGAAAGTCTGTTAGCTAGTATAGCTTAACAGTACTGGATTAAAAACGGGGTGAACAACTTCCAAAGGTAAATATAAACAAGCTTTTATGACGCGTTTCCCAACCCACAAAGGGTCGTTTCATCACATACAAAGCAGATGGATTTCATTACAAATTGCAACTTTATATACACATTTGGTTAATTAAAAATGGAAGTTGTCACTAAAAATCTAACCAATAGATTCACCTAAAAGACTACAACTGAGATATCAACATGGAACCCCCAGCTGTTACAATTAAAACATAGATCGAACATTTAAAATACAGACAGGTATATAAATATCAAATACTATTCGGGGTACATATGTCATAGAAAAAAACAGCTGTCAAGAAACTACATATTCACAACCGTTGTGTGCTACAAGATGTTTTTACATTATACGTGCAATAGATTTGATCTCTAAAGCGCAAATTACATTGAGGAACCTTTTTTAACATATAAATTATAAATTAACCTGTTGATGTCGTTTTCGTCTGTTTATAATTGTTATGTACATCTCACTTTATCTCACTTTTAAGATATATATATTCTGCGGACTTTGGGGCGAACCTGGTCTTCTATGCCGTTACATAGATGACCTTATTTTTCTATGGGAGGGTGACAAGACTACAGCCGTTAATTTCATTAATCATTTAAATAGTAATGACATGGGCATTCAATTCACAGCCAACATCCAAACACAAAATATTGAATATTTAGATCTTGTATTAAGTCTTGACAATAACAATATTACATCAAAGACTTATTTTAAGGATGTTGATAGTAATAGTTTTCTCAATTACAATAGCAATCATCACAGAAATTGGATACACAATATTCCATACAGCCAATTTCGCAGGATTAGGCGTAATTGTTCTAACCATGACACTTTTCTAGAACAGAGTAAAATTCTATATAACAGATTCTTAGAAAAAGAATATCCTCCATCATTACTTGATAAAGTCTTATGTAGAGCATCAGAATTCAATAGAGACGACATTTTCACTAACAATAAGGATAATAGCCAATCATGTGATCTGGGTACCAAAGACACTCTTTTTATAACCCAATACAATTCTGATTTTCACAAGATACAACACATGTTGTATAAACATTGGCACATAATCCAGAGAGATCCGATCTTGAGATGTCTAGTGAAGGATAAACCCTAAATTGTTTATAGGAGGGCGCCGACCCTTAAGAGCAAGTTAGCTCCGAGCAAAAAAGTTAAACACATACAAACCAAGAAAACTAGTTAGACCACAGCACAGAATAAGGGCCTTTTTGGCTTATATGGAATGTACAAATGTGGCAAATCAGGATGTGGAACATGCAAAATTATAAAATCTGGTACAAAAACTTTCACATCAACAGTTACAGGAGAAACTTTTCAGAGTCCTATATTTTTTAATTGTGAATCATCCTATACAGTTTATCTTATGGAGTGCATGTGTGGCCTCCAATATGTAGGCCGCACCTCAAGAAAACTGAGAATCAGAAGGGGAGAACATCACTGCAATTGTAAAAACTCCAAAAAAAAAGAATATTAAACATAGTATACCCAATCACTGTTTAATGAAACACAATGGAAACCCATATATTTTTAAGTATATTCCCATTGATTATATTCCCAAAAACACTGATTATAATAGGCTAACTAGGCTCAGACAACGTGAGGCATATTGGATCTATCGATTGAAGACTTTACATCCTTTTGGGCTAAATGCCAATCTGGACCTAGCAGCCTTCAATCAGTAGATCCCCTCTTTATATTCCATATTACATAATTCATTTTCTTTATTTCATTTCTCTCAATTTATATTACACAAAGTTCATGAACATTAACATATAAGATACATGTTATACATATTACCCTTACCCTGGCCAATCACAAATATATATACATACACATATATATTCTCTGTTGAATACACATATACACCTATGTATGGATTTATTAAACAGTATAGTATTTAAAATATATATGCATACATGCATATATATTATAGATGTACTTCTGAATACACATAGACTCATACCTGTCTTTCTTGTATATTTGTATGTACAAGATATGCATTTATGTTCTTCAAGACTTATATATTCAAACATACATATATATACACGCAAATATTTCATTTACATACATGAATGGCACAATGCACACACATGTGTAATGGCGTGTGTGTATGAACAAAACATGTACTTTTTTATATATACATACACATATTATTGTAAAACTAATATTTCAAATTCATACAGACAAATGCACACACATACATATCAATTTCAATTTTACATACAACACATACCATACATACAGATATATATTCACATACATACACATACTTACATTCTATTTCAGACATAACATATATTACACACACAGATCTATACATGCACATACACATACACACGTCAACACATTAATTATATGTAATAACACATATCCTTATTAGAGATTTCACTGATAACATACCATAGATACATTACTTTAAATCTCATTTGCGGGGCAAAAACACCTTACAACTACTGGAGTAACATATAACAAAGAACGATTACACCATGAAAGTATATATAAAAAATCCCAAGGAATATATGATGTATACCAACATCGGGATGTCTGAAGAGTTAAAAGAATTGCTATGTTATTAATAACTTTAGTAGAATATAAATATAACAAATGAGTAGATTGCAGATATAAGAATTATATATTAATAATAAAAACATATATATACAAATATCAAAAGATTGATTATTTAAACAACTCAAATTAGTTTAACTTATACATAAACCTCAAGAGAATTGTTTTAAGGGTCAAAACAATTGCCAATCACATTTTATGTCCATGTTTTTGGAAACCTTTTTGGTTCATACACGGTCACTAGATCTCTTAGAGATATAAACACCACTATTATGACATCACTATTATAAACTAAAAATTCACTATACATGATTTTAAGAATCCAATAAATGGATACATAAAGAAACTATCACGGTATTCCCGTACAAATGACAGACACTAGAAATATGTTAAACATTTACAGATAGACCGAAACTATATACCAACTATAGATGAGCTACAAATACCTTGATATTTTTATACAAATAACAAGAATGAGAAAGTGAGATGTACATAACAATTATAAACAGACGAAAACAACATCAACAGGTTAATTTATAATTTATATGTTAAAAAAGGTTCCTCAATGTAATTTGCGCTTTAGAGATCAAATCTATTGCACGTATAATATAAAAACATCTTGTAACACACAACGGTTGCAAATATGTAGTTTCTTGACAGCTGTTTTTTCTATGACATATGTACCCTGAATAGTATTTGATATTTATATACCTGTCTAGATTTAAAGAAACTATCACAGTATTCCCATGCAAATGACAGACACTAGAAATATGTTAACAATTTCAAATAGACTAAAAACATAAACAGGTTAACTTATATGTTTAATAAGGTTCCTCAACGTTATTTGCGCTTTAGAGATCAAATTCATTGCATGTATAATGGAAAAATATTTTGTAGCATATAATGGTTGCAAATATGTAGTATCTTGACAGCTGATTTTTTTCTATGACATATGTATCTCGAATAGTATTTGATATTTATATACCTGTCTGTATTTTAAATGTTCGATCTGTGTTTTAATTGTAACAGCTGGGGGTTCCATGTTGATATCTCAGTTGTAGCCTTTTAGGTGAATCTATTGGTTAGATTTTTAGTGACAACTTCCGTTTTTAATTAACCAAATGTTTATATAATGTTGCAATTTGTAATGAAATCCATCTGCTTTGTATCTGATGAAACGACCCTTTGTGGGTTGAGAAACGCGTCATTAAAGCTTGTTTTATATTTACCTTTGGAAGTTGTTCACCCCGTTTTTAATCCAGTACTGTTAAGCTATACTAGCTAACAGACTTTCTTTTTACAAACCAAATACTACACGGCTACAGCTGAAGGTGCTTACAGAGCCGTCCACAAAAGAAAATAGGGAGATCCTGAGAAGGCTCACCATTATACAGTGTACTAGCCGCTGATTAAAGTGCTAGCAGGAGAGATTGCACTGGTCATAGCACAGTGCAACAACTTTTGCTGACGGTGCTTACAGAGCCATCGACAAAAGAAAAAGGGAGATCCTGAGAAGGCTTACCATCATACAGTGTAGTAGCCGCTGATTAAAGTGCTAGCTGGCGAGATTGCACTGGTCACAGTACAGTGCAACTACTTTTGGTAAGCGCATTTCCTGTTAACACCTAACTACTTTGAAAAAACGTTATTACGCTATGTGGCGCCACTCTTTCTATTTGTATTTTATAACAGTGATATCCCTGCTCTCTGGGACCAGGAGGAGCTGCCTTGTCAAGGACCACTGGCTGTGACTTCAATATATGGACACTAGCTGTTGCAACCACACTGTGAAAGTTGGATACAGTATTTGCTTTTGATACAAATACTAGTCACATATTGTTTCACACAAACCAATAGATTTTTTTGGGGACAGCACGCCTTTATATCCCCTTCTGGGATATTATAGATAAATTACAAATAGCCCTGAAAAGGGCCTTTTGCGGGGCATTGCCCCAAAGTAACCAGCTCTATTACCAGCCCTTAAAAGGGCCTTTTGCGGGGCATTGCCCCAAAGTAACCAGCTCTGTTACCATCCCTTATGTCTATGTCTATGGGCCAAAAAAACTACAGCCGAAGGCAGAAATATACGAGCGTAACTTCGATGTTATGCCGTATATGTGATACCAAACCAGCGCAAAATTTGGCGTCGCCGGCTTTTGCGGGCGACACTGCATATCGGATCAGGCCCCAGATGTATAGAACTACTTCCACTGTCAAGGATACCAGCATCACAACAATGTTGTTTAAACATTAATTCAAATAAATAAATAACTCTATGAAACAGTCCATTCTAACATGCATAAAAATGAAAACTTGAAAAAAAAAACAAGACATTCTTGTCAGGCATTGCTAAAGTAAAATAGAACAAGAAGATAAGATACTTCACATGGGCAATTGTGTCTTTTTAAATCCTACATGTTGAGTCTTGGTTTCTGTGAAAAATCCTGACTTTGCCTCACAAACGATCTGGAATACCCACACTCAACACCAAGAAAATGGTTTGCTGTTTGTTACATCCAGTATTTCGCCATTTAACACAACTATATATGTTAGTGGTAGGAACGTCAACTGGCAATCAACTAGAGTCTCAATGAACTCTGAACATGAAATCACCAGAAAAACTAGAGCCCTCAGCAACATAAAAAAGTGATTATTAATCTAGCACTATGTCTGTGTTATTGCTTTGATTTTCTTATTTTGTTTAGTTTTTTTTATGTCATCCTAGTATGTAGCTAGATAGACAGGCAAAACTATAGATAGACATCTATATAGATATACAGACAGACAATGCATTTCAGCCCTTTGCTGCCAAATAGATAAAAACATGAAAAATCATATTTCTAAAATATATTAATATTTTAAAAGTGTTTCACTTTGTATTGACTGTAAATATTTCACATTCCAATCCAATGTTCTTCACATAGGGGAATGTGTTTTTAAATAGATATTCTTGTAAATATCTGTATATATTTATACCTATATATATAATTATCTACCAAAAAACATTATATATATATATATATACAGTACTGTGCAAACTTCTTAGGCCACCATTAGATTTGCTATTTTAGCAATGCTATTAAGACCATATATAATTATTTCTAAGTCTCTTTATTAAAATACAACCAGAAAATGCAGGATATTTGTATGCAGTATTAAAAAAACACACTTGAGTAATAGGAGGAACCTGGCTCTCGTAAACCCGAAATGGAATGGAACACTAATTAATGTCATTGCTAACACCTGTATTTGTCCTACTATTTCATGTAAAAATGACTGCTGTAAAAAAGGACAATTACACCAGGTTTGTGCAAGACATGCTTGAGCATTACATACACATGTGACATGTGTTAAATTCATTGGAAGCTTGCTAATAAGACCAACTTTCAATCACATCATTCCATTCAAAATACCAAAGATCACAGAATTTAACAGACATAAAATCATACTTTTGCTTCAGCAAATCAAAGGGAAATCAGCAAACAAACTGGATACTCAAGATGTGGTATTCAAGCTGTTATAAAGAAGAAGAATCAGGAGAAGTCAAAGACAAAAAAGGACTGGAATGCCAAGAGACCATAAGAAGTCCAGCAAGGACCTGCCTCCACATCTGGCAGCTTCATTGGGATGCCAAGTTAACCCTTCTACCGTCTGAAGAAGCTTGATCAGGAATGGTCTTTGTGAAGAGTTGCAGCAAAGAAAACCCCTTTTTTCAGAAGGGGAACAGGGTGAAAAGGCTAAGATATGCTGACACTTACAAAGATTGGAAAAATCTGAAGTCTAGTGGAAATAACGCTCGAGTGGGAGTGCAAACGCCCGCCCTTCTCGTAATCTGGCCCATAATAGGCAAAAGAGAGTGGCCAGCATGGGATCTATATCTAAATATTTTAACCAATTTCTATAAACAGGCTCTTCAAATAGAGGACATTAATGAAAAATGCTCATGACAAAATCTTAGTAGTACTCGTGGCAGACATATAAATCTATATCTAAAAATAAATATTTTACTGAAACAAACTTTCAACTTTATTTTAAAATAAATATATATATATATTTTTTTAAATCTACATTTCTTTTTACACATTTTTAGTAGAATGGAAAGAATTCTAATCTCCTCATTTTCTGATAAAGGTTTGTGGCAAGGAAACTAGCATTACATTAAAACACATTTTGTATACATTTCCCTTGACTTATGTAAATACCTGCAAATGCAAGATTATAGTCACTTAGTTTTGCATTACTTATAATTGAATTGGAAGCAAACTTGCAAAAAAAAGAAAAAAATAATAATTGATGTATTTCAATAGAAATAAAGAATGCAGTGTAAAATGATTTAGTGTGTCTGTTTAGAAATAAATCTATCCAGGGGCCAAGCTGTGAAAACCAATTTCAAAAGTAATCCTATACCAAGAATCCAAACCAATGTTTGATAAATATTTAAATACACTTTATTTTTTGTAAATAAATAATACAAATTTAACAAATGCATATATATATATATATATATATATATATATATATATATATATATATATATATAATAAAAAAATCATAAGAAAACAGTTGTTTGCAATTTAAAAGTGTTAACGGGAAATAAAAATGCTCTACTGTGTTAGACATTTTTATTATTGCACTAGTGCTTGCATATAATTATGGGGTGAAAAACAAGCCCTTAGTAAAACGTAACAAATTATTTATCTACAAAATTCCCCATAGATGTTAATGGTGAATTTTCTGTAGAAAAACATTAGTATCAGTATTTCTAAAGTATTGTTACCTCTTTGGGCCAGATTTCTAGTGGAGCGGTAGTTTGTGCTCCCGCTCATGCGTACTGTTGACTGTGGAGGCCAATGGAGTACAGTGAACTCATTGTCATGTTCAAGAAACCAGTTTGAGATGATTTGAGCTTTGTGACATGGTGCATTATCCTGCTGGAAGTAGCCATCAGAAGATGGATACACTGTAGTCCTAAAGGGATGGACATTGTCAGCAACAATACTCAGGTATGCCATGGTATTTAAGAGATGCTCAATTGGTACTAAGGGACCCAAAGTGTGCCAAAAAAATATACCCCACACCATTACAACACCACCACCTGCCTGAACCGTTGATACAAGGCAGGATGGATCCAGGCTTTCATGTTGTTTACGCCAAATTATGACCCTACCATCTAAATGTCACAGCTGAAATCAAGACTTATCAGACCAGGCAACATTTTTCTGATCTTCTATTGTGGTGTTGCTGTACGAATTGTAACCTCAGTTTCTTGTTCTTAGGTGACAGGAGTGGCACCCGGTTGTACCTTGGTTGTAACAGGTGGTTATTTGAGTTACTGTTGCCTTTCTATCATCTCAAACCAGTCTGCCCATTCTCCTCTGACCTCTGACATCAACAAGGCATTAAGAAAAAAATGAAGAGCGCTACTGATACTATGTGAACACTGTGGCCTCTAGTTATCAAGCCGTCAACCTCAAATATGCTGGAATTCCGCAGCGTATTTGTGGCTAGGCTGATTCACCTAAGTTATCAAACCCTACACACCGGCAAAAGTAGAATATAGTGACGTAAGCTCGGCACTTTTCCAGCCCAGCGCACCTGGTTTTCAATCCGCCGCCCTGGAGGCGGTGGATCCCATAGGAATCAATGGGAGTCTGACCATAGCGAAAGTTCATGTTCGCTGCTGCCCGATATCCCATTGATTCCTATGGGAGCTGTCTACACCTAACACCCTAACATGTACCCCGAGTATAAACACCCCTAATCTGCCCCCCTATACCGCCGCCACCTATAATAAATTTATTAACCCCTATCCTGCAGATCCCGTACCCCGCAGCAACTAAATAAATTGTTTAACCCTTAAACTGCCGCTCCCGGACCCCGCCGCCACCTATATTAAACTTATTAACCCCTAATCTTCCCCCTACACCGTCGCCACCTATAATAAATGTATTAACCCCTATCCTGCCCCCCTATACTGCCGCCATCTATATTAAACTAATTAACCCCTAAACCTAACACTAACCTAACACTAACCCTAACACCCCCCTAACTTAAATATTATTTTAATAAATCTAAATAAAAATTACTCTTATTAACTAAATTAATCTTATTTAAAACTAAATACTTACCTATAAAATAAACCCTAAGATAGCTACAATATTACTAATAATTATATTGTAGCTATTTTAGAATTTATATTTATTTTACAGGCAAATTTACATTTATTTTAACTAGGTACAATAGCTATTAAATAGTTATTAACTATTTAATAGCTACCTAGATAAAATAAAGTCAAATTTACCTGTAAAATAAAAACGAACCTAAGTTACAATTACACCTAACACTACACTATCATTAAATAAATTAAATAAATTACCTACAAGTAGCTACAATTAAATACAATTAAATAAACTAACTAAAGTACAAAAACCCCCCCACTAAATTACAGAATATAAAAAAAGATTACAAGAATTTTAAACTAATTAACCTAATCTAAGCCCCCTAATAATATAAAAAAAAACAAAATAATAAAAGTCCCTACCCTTTACTAAATTACAAGGTAACCGGCTCTTTTACCAGCCCTTAAAAGGGCTTTTTGCGGGGCATGCCCCAATGTAATCAGCTCTTTTGCATTTTAAAAAAAATACACCCCCCCCAACATTAAAACCCACCACCCACATACCCCTACTCTAACCCAAACCCCCCTTAAATAAACCTAGCACTACCCCCCTGAAGATCTCCCTACCTTGAGTCGTGTTCACCCAGCCGAGCCGAAGTCATCATCCAAGGGGTGCTGAAGATGTTTTCCATCCGATAGAAGTCTTCATCCAAGGGGCACTGAAGAGGTCTTCCATCCAATAGAAGTCTTCATCCAAGGGGCGCTGAAGAGGTCTTCCATCCGATAGAAATCTTCATCCAGGCAGCGTCTTCAATCTTCATCGATCCGGAGCGGAGCGGAGCCATCTTCAAAGCAGCCGAAGTGGAGCCATCCTTCTTCACCGACGCCTACTCGCCGAATGAATATTCCTTTAAGTTACGTCATCCAAGATGGTGTCCCTCGAATTCCGATTAGCTGATAGGATTCTATCAGCCAATCGGAATTAAGGTAGGAAAAATCTGATTGGCTGATCCAATCAGCCAATCAGATTGAGCTTGCTTTCTATTGGCTGATCGGAACAGCCAATAGAATGCGAGCTCAATCTGATTGGCTTCTACACCAATTTTACATCAGTCTGCTAGTGTTATTTAATTGCAGTTGCCTGTCTGCCAGCATGTGTGCCAGGCCCACTTTCCAACTAGTGCCACGAATCATATTTGTTATAACAGTAGTGTAAATATTTAAAATAAAAACTTTTTTGATTGTGAATCATCAGTCTGCTAGTGCAATTGAATTGCAGTTTCCTGCCTGCCAGCGTGTGTGCCAGGCCCACTTGCCAACTAGTGCCACCAATCATATTTGTTATAACAGTATGGTAAATATTTAAAATAAAAACGTTTTTGACTGTGAATCATCAGTCTGCTAGTGCAATTGAATTGCAGTTGCCTGCCTGCCAGCCTGTGTGCCAGGCCCACTTGCCAACTAGTGCCACCAATCATATTTGTTATAACAGTATTGTAAATATTTAAAATAAAAACTTTTTTGACTGTGAATCATCAGTCTGCTAGTGCAATTGAATTGCAGTTGCCTGCCTGCCAGCGTGTGTGCCAGGCCCACTTGCCAACTAGTGTCACCAATCATATTTGTTATAACAGTATTGTAAATATTTTTTTTTTAAAAACTTTTTTGACTGTGAAACATCAGTCAGCTAGTGTAATCTAATTGCAGTTGCCTGCCTCCCAGCATCTCCCAGATCTATCAAATCTATCTATCTCATGGTCGGACTGTTTTGAGACAGCCACTTGTGTTTAGGCCAAATTTGAAGTAGGAGGACAGACCAATCATCTTCTTCCATCTCCCTGTTTCAAAAATGCAGGCCATATAGACCTCCCCCGATAGGGGGAGTAACAGGTAGTAAACTGCTAAGAATAGTACTACTTAACACACCACGGGTCCTGGACCGCATGTCTTATTGTTATACTCTGTCAGGGAAATTATATATCTATCAAATGTATCTATTTATCTATCTAATCTATCTATCAATCGCATCTATCAAATATATATTGCATCTATTGATCTATGTAATTCGTATCTATCAAATGTGTATTGCATATTTTGATCTATGTAATTCGTATCTATCAAATGTATATTGCATCTATTGATCTATGTAATTCGTATCTATCAAATGTATATTGCATCTATTGATCTATGCAATTTGTATATATCATATGTATATTGCATCTATTGATCTATGTAATCTATGTATCTATCTATCAAATCTATCTCGTGGTTGTGCAAATTGACTGTTTGCGGTTGTTTGCGGTGCGGGAGTTTGGTCTGTCACTGTGAAGCGGGCGTAACCCTTACACTACCTGATCGATACAACATCATAGCTGATGTTTTAAAGCACGTTATTCCAAACAATTTAGGAATGTTAGTTGATTTAGGCCCTTTATTGGTTAAAACCAGAGTCTGCATCAACTATGTAATTTTCCGTGGGAGTTTTGCCATGGATCCCCCTCTGGCATGCCACAGTCCAGGTGTTAGTCCCCTTGAAACAACTTTTCCATCACTATTGTGGCCAGAAAGAGTCCTTGTGGGTTTTAAAGTTCGCCTGCCTATTGAAGTCAATGGCTGTTCACGCGGTTTGCCGGTTCGCGAACAGTAGCGGAAGTTCAAGTCCGCCATTCGAACTGAAATTTTAAGGTTCGCGACATCACTATTTGCAACACATTCTTAAGTGTTTGTATTGCTAATCAAGCTGTGATTAATCACTCTGTATAGAGGTTTCAACTATGTTTGCATTTTTTGCACATTGTGTTTTATATATTTAAATAAACATTAGTATTGAAACCACTAGGTTGTTTTGCACAATTATTTGTTAGCGCTGTTCCATTTGTTATTTATCAACAAGGCATTGTCGTCCACACAACTGCCGTTCACTGGATATTTTCTCTTTTTCGGACCATTCTCTGTAAACCCTAGAGATGGTTGTGCGTGAAAATCCCAGTAGATCAGCAGTTTTTGAAATACTAAGACCAGCCCGTCTGGCACCAACAACCATGCCACGTTCAAAGTCACTTAAATTCCCTTTCTTCCCCATTCTGATGCTCGGTTTGAACTTCAGGAAGTCATCTTCACCATGTCTAGATGCCTAAATGCATTGAGTTGCTGCCATGTGTTTGGCTAATTAGCAATTTGGGTTACCAAGCAATTGAACAGGTGTACCTAATAAAGTGGCCGGTGAGTGTATATAGGAATATCTATTTATAAATACTTAGAATGTATTATCCCAAGTGCATAACAGTGGAATGTGAAATATTTAAAGTAAATATATACTATAACACTTTATTAAATATGAATATTGCATAAATATGCTTTTACATGTATTTAGCTACTTGTCTGCAAAGGGCTCCAAAGCACTTATATATATGTCTATATATGGTTGTATAGACATTGTTATTTTAATTGTAACTGTTCTTTTAAATATAACTGATGTATTTTATGCCACTTTTTAATCGATTGTAATAGTTAACCAGAGCTCTGACATTGTGCTATCCCAATGGACATTAAATTAAATTGTGCTCGTGAATATGTTTACTTTTAAACGCATAATACACACACTACGTCTGGCATACGCAAAGAGCCACAATTAATTCATTTTCGCTCACATATAACAGCCGCTCGTAATCTAGCCCTTTGTGTTTAACCCCTGTAAAGTCATATATATTTTTAATACAGCTCTAGAGCGTCAGTTGAGTACTGGTACCTAACTGAACACATCAAGTGAGTCAATGACAAAAGAGGCATTTATGTGTAGCCACCAATCACCAGCCAGCTCCCAGATGTGCATTGCTGCATCTGAGCTTACCTAGCTATGTATTTCAACAAAGGATACAAAAAGAACAAAATACATTTGATAAGAGAAGTTAAATAAAAATAAAATTGTATTACTATCTGATCAAAATTTTAATGTTTGACTTGTATATCCTTTTCAAACTTAGGCGGAATTCCTAAAAGATAATTTCAAAGGAAACAGAACTTATATTGATATAAAGTATACAATATATATGCATAGCTACAAGAAAGAAAGAGGTTTTCATAGCCAGACTTTTTAATTGCAAAAACAAACAAATCTTTTTATACATTGGAGAGATCATGATAAGCAAAGCCTGAACTGGGTGTAAAAAATAATAATTGTGCAGGTAGTTAGTGGAGACAGCAATTGTGCCATTACTGGGTAGCTCCACCAGAGGGGTCCTTCCTATAGCTGGAACATGTCACTATGTAGCGGAGCAAAGTGATTATAGTGGAGCCCACCCAAATAACCATACAGAACCAGTATTCGGGTGAAACAAAGAACAACTTTATTGTGGAAACACACTGCTTATATTCACAAACACGACTTGATAAGGAGTCTTATCAGACCCTCAGATCTCCCGCCATTCCGCCCCTCCAGACAGGCTGGTGCCCCTCATAGTGTCCATTGTCTTACAGAGTCCCAGTGGTACAGGGGTGGCTACTACGGTCCCTCAGTCCCCAGATACTACAGTCCAAAAAACGACGTGATCCCTGGCCGGGGGTCGGAGCTACGGGAGATCAAACGTACACCGGGAAGGCCATGGTGAAAAACTATTTGTTCCCCCTTTCCACTATGCTACATGCAATAACAGCCAGTTAAATTGCTTACCACATAAACTTAGAGTTCTCCATTTCAACAAGAAGTCTCAACATTTATTTTTGTAGGGACAGCTAGAAATAGGAATGTCCATACTTTATCACGTTTTAGATAAAACTGAAAAAAGAACAAGAGCCATGTAGCATTGTATAATCAACACATCCTATATAATAAAAGGCCAAGTGTGTTTGTCCGAAGCTGTCATGTGCAGTAGAGACTGCGCGCAAGGACAAACACACCTGACCTTCCAACTGACCTGGCATCTGGCGTCAGCACGTTGTGGAGTGGGCGTGGCTGGGCGGATGTGATGTGGGCGTGGCCCGGGCGTGACATGGGCGGACACCGGCCGTGACGTGGGCAGGGCCGGGCTTGATGTGGGTGGGGCCAGATGCCGGGGCTGACTGCCGAGACGGAGAGCTCTAAAGAGGGGGGATAGAGAGAGCAGAAGAGGGGGGATAAAGAAAGGGAGAGAGACAGCAAAAGAGAGGGGAAGATTGTACAAAACAGAGGGTGGAGAGAGAACAAAAGAGAGGGGGAGAGAGCACAAAAGAGAGGGGGAGCGAGTGCAAAAGAGAGGGGGAGAGAGCGCAAAAGAGAGAGGGGAGAGAGCGCAAAAGAGAGGGGGAGAGAGCACAAAAGAGAGGGGGGAGAGAGCTCAAAAGAGAGGGGGGAGAGAGCACAAAAGAGAGGGGAAGAGAGCACAAAAGAGAGGGGGGAGAGAGCACAAAAGAGAGGGGGAGAGCACAAAAAAGAGGGGGAGAGAGCACAAAAGAGAGGGGGGAGAGAGCTTAAAAGAGAGGGGGAGAGAGAGCACAAGAGAGGGGAAGAGAGCGCAAAAGAGGGGGGAGAGAGCACAAAAGAGAGGGGCAGAGAGCACAAAAGAGAGGGGCGAGAGCACAAAGGAGAGGGGGAGAGAGCACAAAAGAGAGGGGGAGAGAGCACAAAAGAGAGAGGGGGGGAGAGCACAAAAGAGAGGGGGAGAGAGCACAAAAGAGAGGGGGGAGAGAGCACAAAAGAGAGGGGGGAGAGAGCACAAAAGAGAGGGGGGAGAGAGCACAAAAGAGAGAGGGAGAGAACACAAAAGGGGGGGGAGAGTACAAAAGAGAGGGGGAGAGAGCACAAAAGAGAGGGGGAGAGAGCGCAAAAGAGAGGGGGAGAGAGCGCAAAAGAGAGGGGGAGTGAGCGCAAAGAGATGGGGAGAGAGCGCAAAGAGAGGGGGAGAGAGCGCAAAAGAGGGGGGAGAGAGAGCAAAAGAGAGGGAGAGAGACAGCAAAAGAGAGGGAGAGAGACAGCAAAAGAGAGGAGAGAGAGAGCAAATGAGAGGAGAGAGAAAGAGCAAACAAGAGGTGAGAGAGCGAACGAGATGGGGAAGAGAGAGAGCAAAAGAGAGGGAGAGAGACAGCAAAAGAGGGGGAGAAAGATAGCAAAAGAGGGGGGAGAGAGAGAGCAAAAGAGAGGGAGAGAGACAGCAAAAGAGGGGAGAGAGAGCAAAAAAGAGGGGGGAGAGAGAGAGCAAAAGAGAGGGGGAGAGAGAGAGCAAAAGAGAGGGTGGAGAGAGAGCAAAATAGAGGGGGGAGAGAGAGAGCAAAAGAGAGGGGGAAGAGAGAGAGCAAAAGAGAGGGGGGAGAGAGAGAGCAAAAGAGAGGGGGAGAGAGAGAGTAAAAGAGAGGGGGAGAGAGAGAGTAAAAGAGAGGGGAGAGAGAGAGAGTAAAAGAGAGGGGAGAGAGAGAGAGCAAAAGAGAGAGGAGAAAGAGAGAGCAAAAGAGAGGGGGGATAGAGAGAAAGCAAGGGGTAGGACCGCTGTACTGCAAAAAATGGCCCGTGTACACAGGCTTTAGGACTAGTCTATAATAAAATAACATTACAATTGACAAATTTCCTTTTATCTGCCTGTCCCTAGATGGCCATCAACCAATTGCAGAACTGTATACGTATATACTGTGAACTTCTACACATGCATAGTAGGAGCTGGTGTCTCAGAAAGTGTGCATAGAAAAATGTGATAATACAAGCATTCCTCGTTTTATTGCGCTTCACTTTATTGCACTTTGCAGATATTGCTCTTTTTACAAATTGAAAGTTTGTGGCAATCCTGAGTAGAGCAAGTCTATTGGCATAATGTGTCCATCATATATACATGTATAAACATAAATACACTTGAATACACATGTATACACACCTATATATACACATCACCAGCAAAAAGATTATGATTATGGTTTGCATTTTTTAGCAATAAAGTTTTTTTTAATTAAGGTATGTACATAGTTTTTAGACATAATCCTATTGCACACTTAATAGACTTCAGTATAGTGTAAATATAACTTTTATATGCACTGGGAAACCAACAAATGAGTTTGACTCACTTTATTGCTACATTTGCTTTACTGCGGCGGTCTGGGACTGAAGTTTGAAGCAATATTGCTGTAGACACTGCATTAAGGAGTTCCTCTTTCCCATCAACAGAACCCGGTGATTTGAGGGCCCATATC
Source organism: Bombina bombina (assembly GCF_027579735.1). Lineage (NCBI taxonomy): Eukaryota > Metazoa > Chordata > Amphibia > Anura > Bombinatoridae > Bombina > Bombina bombina. Next base: position 577,953,464 of record NC_069502.1, read on the forward strand.
AGAATAAAGAGCTCCAAGTTTGACCACACCAACTCTGGGACATTTTGCTTTCCTCAATTGATAGGATTTGTATACCGGACATTTTCCCAAAAATATCTTTGTCCCTAGGCTCTTTGTGATTTTATTATGTGTAATTAGTATGATTTGATATTTTTATATTTGTATTTTAACTGTGGCCGCAATTGTTATTTTGTATCCTTTTATCAAATAAATGTATTAGATTTTGCATATTATATGTCTTTTTGGAGGATACTCAAATTATTTTTCAGACTGGGCCTCCATTACATATGCAGCGTCGCCCGCAAAATCCTCTGCAGCCAGATTTTACGCGATTTTGGTATTACATATACGCGCATATTAAACCCTGAGTCTTGAGAAAGTCCCGATCAATGATGACGAAACGCGTAGACTACACAAAGGGACACTGTTGAAAGACATTAATGCCGATTGCTTTTACAAGTACTTTTTTACCGTTTACTATTGAGGTATTGATTTCTAAGCCTGCGGACTTCCCGGAGACGCATATCCGATTCCGGCGTGGAAGGTTAACTTGGAGGAGAGTGGTCCAGTGGATTATTATACCTAAAGGCTTAAATATTGCTGACTTCTTGTAAGTGCAATTTGTTTTTAGCGCTCAAATAAGTAATAAAACTTTTACCTTGAGTCGCGGTTGCGCTCTGTTCTTTTCTTGTGTTCACAGCTACCAGTTGTTTGGGCGCTCTGCAGCGTCCAACGATCAGTAAAGCAGCACCGCTCTCTGCAACAGAGTCAGGAGGAGTCATATTCAGGCACCAGAACACAGAATAGATTTTACCATACTCCTGGGGACATTGAGGTGAGATAGGTAGCATTTTCAATGCTATAGTACTTTGTGTCAGTTTTTAGATTATCGTGTATCACTTGTAATTGATTTACAATAGTGTGTTTGTGATTGTCATTTTTCAGTGTTATCTATAGGTATTATTGACACTAATAGGTGTTACTCTCTGTTTCAAACAATATAGTTTTTTGCCGGAAATGTATGTGTAGAGATTAATAGACAATACTGATATTGATATAAGGAACGGCACTGAGAGTACATCTAGGCAACAAAGAGTGCTTAACGTTCAGCTCACTTAGACAAATTTTTATTGTGAACCTTGTTTTGTATTTTAATTGTGTAAATCAGTCAAGTGTGTAGAGTACAGCCAGATACACAATAGGTGCTATTAGGCTCTGCATCAGTGGTCAGTTAGCGCAGTGTTAGAGTAACAATATACGCGCATATATTTCACCCGTCGCCCGCAATTATTACTCCCATAGGTTAACATAGAACCGCGTTGCAAATCGGTATCCAATATCCAGTGCAAGGACTTACGTGGCGAAAATGGAGAAATCTTACTCAATTTTTACCTCGCCATAAAAGGCAGCCGCAGCAAGCCTTGCACTGAGTATGGGAGCACCGTAACTCCCAAAAATGCCTGCAAAAATAAACTAACACCTAACGCATGCACAATGTCTATCTACCTGCAACCACAATCCCCCACCGCATTAACTAATAAAGTCTATTAACCCCTAAACCACCATAGCCCACAACGCAATAAACCTAATCAAATATTAACCCCTAAACCGCCATAGCCCACAACGCAATAAACCTAACCCCTAACCTAACCTAACCCCCCTAACCTAACCACCCTAAATAAACTAAAATTTCCTAATTTACAAAATGCTAAAGTTACTATTAAATATAAAAAAATTTACACTACTTTTAAAATACAAATAAACTATGTATAAATTAAAGGGGCAGTCTAATCAAAATTCAGGAGTAGACTGTCCCTTTAAGCAAGGATTACAGAAAATAAAAAAATCTAAGATTACAGAAAATAATAAATAAAATTACAAAATTTTAAATAAATTACACCTAATCCCTATGAAAATAAAAAAGCCCCCCCAAAATAAAAACACCCCCTAATCTAATAAACTACCAGTAGCCCTTAAAAGGACTTTTTGCAGGGCATTGCCCCAAGATAATCAGCTCTTTTGCCAAAAAAACACACAGCCCCCCCTACCAGTAAGCCCCCCCACCCACCAAACCCCCCCCAAAAAAAAACTAACACTAAAAACGCTAAACTACCCATTGCCCTGAAAAGGGCATTTGTTGGGCATTGCCCTTAAAAGGGCATTCAGCTCTTTTGCTGCCCACCCTATCTAAAAAAAATAAATCCCCCCAAAAACCCTAAGTCTAACCCCCAAGTGGTCCTCACCTGACCTGAAGTCCAGCGGAGAAGGTCCTGTTCCAGGTGGTGAAGTCTTCTTCCAAGCGGCGACCTCTTCTTTCTTCTTCCAGGAACCAGCCGGCACGGATCGGAGGGCGGAGTTGAAGACCGGCAACTTGAACTGAAGACCGGCGACTCTGGAACTGAAGACCGGCGACCGCGGAGCCATGGAGTGTGGAGGATTCTCTTCATACGATCTCAGAGATCGTATGAAGAGGATCCTCCATGCTCCATGGCTCCGAGGTCGCCGGTCTTCAGTTCCAGAGTCGCCGGTCTTCAGTTCCAGAGTCACCGGTCTTCAACTCCGCGCTCCGTGCCGGCTGGTTCCTGGAAGAAGAAAGAAAAGGTCGCCGCTTGGAAGAAGACTTCACCGCCTGGAACAGGACCTTCTCCACTGGACTTCAGGACAGGTGAGGACCACTTGGGGGTTAGACTTAGGGTTTTTTAAGGGGTTTTTGGGGGGATTTATTTTATTTAGATAGGGTGGGCAGCAAAAGAGCCGAATGCCCTTTTAGGGCAATGCCCAACAAATGCTCTTTTCAGGGCAATGGGTAGTTTAGTGTTTTTAGTGTTAGTTTTTTTGGGGGGGGTTTGGTGAGTGGGGGGGTTTACTGGTAGGGGGGGCGGTGTGTTTTTTTTTGCAAAAGAGCTGATTATCTTGGGGCAATGCCCTGCAAAAAGTCCTTTTAAGTGCTACTGGTAGTTTATTAGATTAGGGGGTGTTTTTATTTTGGGGGGACTTTTTTATTTTCATAGGGATTAGGTGTAATTTATTTAAAATTTTATAATTTTATTTATTATTTTCTGTAATCTTAGATTTTATTATTTTCTGTAATTCTTGCTTAAAGGGACAGTCTACTCCTGAATTTTGATTAGACTGCCCCTTTAATTTATACTTAGTTTATTTGTATTTTAAAAGTAGTTTAATTTTTTTTTAAATTTAATACTAACTTTAGTATTTTGTAAATTAGATAATTTTAGTTTATTTAGGGGGTTAGGTTAGGGGGGGGTTAGGTTAGGTTAGGGGTTAGGTTTATTGCGTTGTGGGCTATGGTGGTTTAGGGGTTAATACTTGATTAGGTTTATTGCGTTGTGGGTTAATGGCGGATTAGGGGTTAATAGTTTTAATAGGTAGTTTGCGATGTTGAGGTTGGCGGATTTAGGGGTTAATAATTTAGTTATTACTTGCGGTGTGGGTTTGATGGCGGATATAGGGGTTAATAGTTTAAATAGGCATATCGCATTGTGGGGGGTTGTCTGTCTAGGGGTCAATACATTTAATATTAGTAATGAGAGGGGGGATTGCGGATATAGGGGTTTTACGTGTCGGGCTTATTTTTGGGAGGTGTGTTAGACTTTTACGGGAGATTTGTTATTTTCTTTACTTTTCTTAGGCGCCGGCAGTTTCTAAAGTGCCGTAAGTCACTGGCGACTCCAGAAATTTGTATTTACGCTCAGTTGTGGACATCGCTAGTTTATCAGACCTACAGCACTTTATGAACTGCCGGCGGGGTTTATGTAATACCCCGATGTGCGAGGTGAAATTACGGACGGTGCAGGTTCCCACGCTTGCGCCGAAACCTCCGCTGTATATTTGATTGCGTCCCTGGTTTTTATCACACATGTAATTGCACACAAACATTGTATACACATTTTTTGTTCAATTATTTTTTTCTGCACATTTTTGCACACATAAGTTAGACTTATTATTACTTTTGAACACATAGTTTGTAATTATTAATTATTTTTTGTGATCCTATTTATGATCACTGACTAGTCCCATTGGTTATTATTATTATTTTTATTATCACAAATTCCCACCTTAAGCATTTGTTTGTGCAATCATTACACACTTTCTAACACTATATACGTCTGGGACTGAACCCGCAATATCTCTGAGGTACGCCTGTAGAAGTAAATTGGAAAACTTTTTTAAAATTGCATGGTCTTCCTGAAAGAAGAAAGTTTAATTTTGACATAAATGTTCCTTTAAACTCTGACATGAATCACATTTTTACTTAATTTCTCTGTATTACAAAAACCAAAAATGTCAAATAGAAATTGTAATCATATGCAGCATGTGCTATAGGTCAAAGTTCTGATTATTTCTGTATGAGATAAAATGGAAAACTATCACAAATGATTAAAACTTCTATTACTACTACTACTACTAGTACTACTAATAATAATAATAATAATAATGTTTTGATAGTGATTTAAATCTGTTATTTTCAACATAGAAATAAGGTACTATATGTCAGACTAGCATGACAATTGATAACTTCTTTACACTTCATAATGATATTACAGCCAGAAGCAGACTTTAGGGCTTCATTGACAAATGTTAAATATATCTCAGTGAAAAATCTTTTTGCAAATAATCTTCAGTGCATATGTATTTCTACTGAAGCCACACACAAAAATGACTTGTCAATATATTTGTCTAGGACATTTATGATCTATTACATGACTATTGCAATTAAAATTTGAAGAAAAAAAAACAAAACAACGAAAACATATTTATTTTTTAAATTCAGACCTTGTATGGTGTTTCATTACAGACAATATGCTCAACTCTTGCAACCATATTTAAGTCTATATCAGCCAGTATTGTGGAAGTTATTACATTTGCGACACTCAGCTTTGTGTAAATCCTATAACTTGAGTCTATTACTTGCCTCAAGTAGATATAAATTAAAGAATGTATTAGTATTATTATTACTACATCAATGTAACTATAACTAAATACTGTACATTAGTCTATCACTCAGTATAAATCTCTCTATCTCTATTTAGGCACACACTGGTCTTTTCAAAAAGTGATTTAAAGGGACAGTCTACACCAGAATTTTTATTGTTTAAAAATATAGATAATTCATTTATTACCCATTCCCCAGTTTTGCATAGCCAACACAGTTATATTAATATATGTTTTACCTCTGTGATTACCTTGTATCTAAGCCTCTGCAGACTGCCCTCTCATCTCAGTGCTTTGACGGATATGCAGTTTAGCAATCAGTGCAGACTCCTAAATAACTCCGCAGGAGTGAGCACAATGTTATCTAATATGACACACATGAACTAGTACTGTCTAACTGTGAAAAACTTTCAAAATGCTCTGAGCTAAGAGGCGGTTTTCAACGGTTTAGAAATCAGCTTGAGCCTACCTAGGTTTAGCTTTTCAAAAATACCACCAAGGGAACAAAGCAAATTTAATGATAAAAATTATTGGAAAGTTGTTTAAAATTGCATGCCCTATCTTCTGAATCATGAAAGTTTATTTTCGACTAGACTGTCCCTTTAATCCGTTACCTACAGGTCAACTGCCAGGGTGCCAACAGATTAATGCAGGAAAAAGGAGGCACTCACCAGTCTTTTCAAAAAGTGATTTAATCCGTAAAGAGTCTTTTTTTTTACTATTTATTTTTCAGTTGTTTAAATAATTTTGTCAAAGTTGTAATAGTGATATAAAGTAATAACAATAGTTAAAGGGACAGTCAAGTCAGATAGAGCACACAATTTTAAACAACTTTCCAATTCACTTCCATTACCTAAATGTGCTCATTGTTTTAATATGCACACTTTCTGAGACACCAGCTCCTACTGAGCATGTGCAAGATTCACTGGATATACGTATATGCATTTTTGTGCTGGCTAATGCCTGTCGCATGATGCTTTAGGCAGGAAAATGAAACTAACTGACATTTGTCAGAAAAAATCTACTTCTCTTTTGAAATTCAAACTAAGTGCTTTTGCATTGTCTTTTTATTATGTATGTTTTGATTTTGCAATGCCACTATGTTTAGTGGTCCTTTAAGTTATAATGTATGTACTAAGTATAATATTCAATTACCTTAAGTTATAAAGTTAAATCAATTATCTAAATATAAATATGAACTTTTTTGTATTTGTATTTATGGAAGCTAACTATTGGTCTGTATATAACTCTATATCCCAATATACATTAAGGTAATTAATCTTTCTAGTATATATTTCAAATATCAAATAAATGTCTCTATAATTTAAAATCAAAGATCTATTGGAACTGATTTATCCTGCCCTATTCGCATTTAAATGTATCTTTTTCTTTGCGAGACTTCATGCTCGCCGGAAACTGGAGTTAAGATGCAGAGGTCTTTAGACCGCTGCTCATTAACTTGTTCACCACCTCTGAGGCGGCGAACAGCAATCAGTCCGATTGGATATGATTGGGTTGATTGACACTCCTGCTATCGGCCGCTACAGCGTATCATGTCCGTCCTCACATTGTTAAATAGGCCCCAGAGTCTCCTCTTTTGCTTACATGAATCAGTTCAATTTCTAAACGTCTTATTTGAACATTATAAATATGTTTATTTGAGAGGATTATCACTGTTGGGGAATCTTTCCTTTTAATCTTTTCCTGATTGGGATTCTTCTGATGTTGTGCTTTGTATAAAGGGATATTTGCCATGGGGCTCTTTTGAATATGTTTCAACTTTTTGAGTGCAATGGACTTTTATTTAGGTGTTTCCCCATGACTTTAAAAGGAATCTACACTTTCCTTCTCTGAAACATTGTTCTATAAGAGTTAGTTATTTCTTGTATTTATTGCTTTAGCATCTCTTGTTTATGTGGTACCTTTAGTTTTAAGGTATTGTTTCCTTTTAAATGGTGTTATGGTTCTCAAGGAGTAGATTCTAATCATAGTCTCTCACATCTCTGTGGTAGCTTGACTTCCTTGATGATACTTCCTTACTTTTTTTTTTTTTTTTTTAAATAACCAAGTTTTTTATTGAGGTAAAATTGAAATACATATATGCATACAGAGAAGAATCCTGTCAGTCCCGATGGGTTACAGGGGGGGACGGGAGGCAGCTTAATTACAAGTACATAATATGATTAAAGACATTGGGTCCTATTTGTCAAGCCGTCAACTGTGCTGCATTCGCCGGCACCAATACGCTCGCCTGACATCGCCTAACATCGCTGCCGCGGACCTGAATACGCTCTCCATATTTAACAAAAAAGCTGTCAAAAAGTCACGCACCAAGTACGGGGCGATGAGCAGCGGACTGTTAACCAACAGTCATCGATCTCACTGCTCTTCGGCTTTTTCCCAGCTTTATTTGTATACTGTCACTAAACACCCACACACACCGCCGCTCCCGGAGCCCACCGCCACTCTAATAAACTTATTAATCCCTATTCCTCGGCTCCTGGAGCCCACCCCCACATTATACTTATTAACCCCTAATCTGCCGCCCCCTACACCGCCGCCATCTACATAAAGTAAATACTGCCGCTCCCGGAGCCCACCACAACTAAATAAATGTATTAACCCCTAAACCGCCAGCCGCCCACATTGCCATAAACTAAATTAACCTATTAACCCCTAAACCTAACAACTCGCTAACTTTATATTAAATATTAACTCATCCCTATCTTATAATAAATTTAAACTTACCTTTAAAATTACATTAAACTATATTAAACTATTAACTAATCTCCCCTAACTATTATAATAAAATTACTTTAACAAATTAATTAACCTACCATATTATAATAAAAATACATCAAACTATATTAAATTAATGATTAATCCAACCTATCTTTTAAACTAAAATTACATTAAACTATATTAAAATAAAAATTAATCTAACCTAACTTTTATACTAAAATTACATAAAACTACAAATTAAATTAAATATATTATATATTTAAACACCTAACCCTACTCAAATAATTTAAATCTACACTACAAAATTACAAAGTTACAAAAAACTAACGGCTAGATTTAGAGTTCTGCGGCCAAAGGGGTGCGTTAGCTACGCATGCTTTTTTTCGCCCGCACCTTTTAAATACCGCTGGTATTTAGAGTTCACAGAAGGGCTGCGTTAGGCTCCAAAAAAGGGAGCATAGAGCATATTTACCGCCACTGCAACTCTAAATTCCAGCGGTGCTTACGGACGCGGCCAGCTTCAAAAACATGCTCGTGCACGATTCCCCCATAGGAAACAATGGGGCTGTTTGAGCTGAAAAAAACCCTAACACCTGCAAAAAAGCAGCGTTCAGCTCCTAACGCAGCCCCATTGTTTCCTATGGGGAAACACTTCCTAAGTCTGCACCTAACACCCTAACATGTACCCCGAGTCTAAACACCCCTAACCTTACACTTATTAACCCCTAATCTGCCGCCCCCGCTATCGCTGACCCCTGCATATTATTATTAACCCCTAATCTGCCGCTCCGTACACTGCCGCAACCTACGTTATCCCTATGTACCCCTAATCTGCTGCCCCTAACACCGCCGACCCCTATATTATATTTATTAACCCCTAATCTGCCGCCCCCAATTTCGCCTCCACCTACCTACAATTATTAACCCCTAATCTGCCGACCGGATCTCACCGCTACTCTAATAAATGTATTAACCCCTAAAGCTAAGTCTAACCCTAACACTAACACCCCCCTAAGTTAAATATAATTTAAGTCTAACTAACTAAATTAACTCTTATTAAATAAATTATTCCTATTTAAAGCTAAATACTTACCTGTAAAATAAACCCTAATATAGCTACAATATAAATTATAATTATATTGTAGCTATTTTAGGATTAATATTTATTTTACAGGCAACTTTGTAATTATTTTAACCAGGTACAATAGCTATTAAATAGTTAATAACTATTTAATAGTTACCTAGTTAAAATAATTACAAAATTACCTGTAAAATAAATCCTAACCTAAGTTACAATTAAACCTAACACTACACTATCAATAAATAAATTAAATAAACTACCTACAATTACCTACAATTAAACCTAACACTACACTAGCAATAAATTAATTAAATACAATACCTACAAATAAATACAATTAAATAAACTAACTAAAGTACAAAAAATAAAAAAGAACTAAGTTACAAAAATAAAAAATATTTACAAACATTAGAAAAATATTACAACAATTTTAAACTAATTACACCTACTCTAAGCCCCCTAATAAAATAACAAAGACCCCCAAAATAAAACAATGCCCTACCCTATTCTAAAATTAAAATAGAAAAGCTCTTTTACCTTACCAGCCCTGAAAAGGGCCCTTTGCGGGGCATGCCCCAAAGAATTCAGCTCTTTTGCCTGTAAAAAAAAACATACAATACTCCCCCCAACATTACAACCCACCACCCACATACCCCTAATCTAACCCAAACCCCCCTTAAATAAACCTAACACTAAGCCCCTGAAGATCTCCCTACCTTGTCTTCACCACACCGGGTTCACCGATTCGTCCTGGCTCCGACGTCTTCATCCAAGCCCAAGCGGGGGTCTGAAGATGTCCATGATCTGACTGAAGTCTTCATCCAAGCCGGAGCTGAAGAGGTCCATGATCGGGCTGAAGTCTTCATCCAAGCGGGAGCTGAAGAGGTCCATGATCGGGCTGAAGTCTTCTATCAAGCGGCATCTTCAATCTTCTTTCTTCCGGATCCATGGTCATCCCGCCGACGCGGAACATCCATCTTCACCGACGACTTCTCGACGAATGAAGGTTCCTTTAAGGGACGTCATCCAAGATGGCGTCCATCGAATTCCGATTGGCTGATAGGATTCTATCAGCCAATCGGAATGAAGGTAGGAAAATTCTGATTGGCTGATGGAATCAGCCAATCAGAATCAAGTTCAATCCGATTGGCTGATCCGATCAGCCAATCAGATTGAGCTCGCATTCTATTAGCTGTTCCGATCAGCCAATAGAATGCAAGCTCAGTCTGATTGGCTGATCGGATCAAAGGGCCCTTTTCAGGGCTGGTAAGGTAAAAGAGCTTTTCTATTTTAATTTTAGAATAGGGTAGGGCATTTTTTATTTTGGGGGTCTTTGTTATTTTATTAGGGGGCTTAGAGTAGGTGTAATTAGTTTAAAATTGTTGTAATATTTTTCTAATGTTTGTAAATATTTTTTTATTTTTTTGTAACTTAGTTCTTTTTTATTTTTTGTACTTTAGTTAGTTTATTTAATTGTATTTATTTGTAGGTATTGTATTTAATTAATTTATTGCTAGTGTAGTGCTAGGTTTAATTGTAGATAATTGTAGGTATTTTATTTAAGTAATTTATTGATAGCGTAGTGTTAGGTTTAATTGTAACTTAGGTTAGGATTTATTTTACAGGTAATTTTGTAATTATTTTAACTAGGTAGCTATTAAATAGTTATTAACTATTTAATAGCTATTGTACCTGGTTAAAATAATTACAAAGTGTCCTGTAAAATAAATATTAATCCTAAAATAGCTACAATATAATTATTATTTATATTGTAGCTATATTAGGGTTTATTTTACAGGTAAGTATTTAGCTTTAAATAGGAATAATTTATTTAATAAGAGTTAATTTATTTCGTTAGATAAAAATTATATTTAATTTAGGGGGTGTTAGGGTTAGGGTTAGAATTAGCTTTAGGGGTTAAAAAAATTATTAGCGTAGCGGTGAGCTTAGGGGTTAATGCTTGGTGTCGGCGATGTTAGGGAGGGCAGATTAGGGGTTAATACTATTTATTATAGGGTTATTGAGGCGGGAGTGAGGCGGATTAGGGGTTAATACATTTATTATAATAGCGGTGCGGTCCGGTCGGCAGATTAGGGGTTAATAAGTGTAGGTAGGTAGCTGAGACGTTGGGGGTGGCAAATTAGGGGTTAATAAATATTATGTAGGTGTCGGCGATGTTAGGGGCAGCAGATTAGGGGTACATAGGGATAACGTAGGTGGCGGCGGTGTACGGAGCGGCAGATTAGTGGTTAAAATTTTAATAGAGTGGCGGAGATGTGAGGGGGCCTCGGTTTAGGGGTACATAGGTAGTTTATGGGTGTTAGTGTACTTTAGAGCACAGTAGTTAAGAGCTTTATAAACCGGCGTTAGCCCAGAAAGCTCTTAACTACTGACTTTTTTCTGCGGCTGGAGTTTTGTCGTTAGATTTCTAACGCTCACTTCAGCCACGACTCTAAATACCGGCGTTAGAAAGATCCCATTGAAATGATAGGATATGCAAATGGCGTAGGGGGTTCTGCGGTATGGAAAAGTCGCGGCTGGAGAGTGAGCGTTAGACCCTTTCCTGACTGACTCCAAATACCAGCTGGCGGCCAAAACCTGCGTTAGGAGCCTCTAATGCTGGTTTTGACGGCTACCGCCTAACTCTAAATCTAGCCGCTTGTTACAAAAAATAACAAACACTAAGTTACACAAAAAATAAACACTAAGTTACAAAAAATAAATTATTTATCAAAGCTTTAAGCTAATTACACCTAATCTAAGGGCCTTATGAAAATAAAAAAGCCCCCCCAAAATAAAAAACCCCTAGCCTACAATAAACTAGATCTTTTGAAGCCCAAAACCCTAATCTAAAAATATAACCTACCCAATAAACCCTTAAAAAATCCTAACACTATCCCCTGAACATCGACTTACAGTTTTGAAGACATCCATCCTCCAAGAAGCCAGGAGAAGTCTTAATCAAAGTGGAAGAAGTCCTCCAAGAAGCCGGCCGAAGTCTTCATCCAAGCCCGCAGAAGTCTTCACCCAGATGGCATCTTCTATCTTCATCCATCCAGCGCGGAGTGGGTCCATCTTCAAGACATCCGACGCGGAGCATCCTCTTCTTCCGACAGACTAACGATGAATGAAGGTTCCTTTAAATGACGTCATCCAAGATGGCATCCCTTAGATTCTAATTGGCTGATAGAATTCTATCAGCCAATCGGAATTAAGGTTGAAAAAATCCTATTGGCTGTTGCAATCAGCCAATAGGATTGAGCTCGCATTCTATTGGCTATTCCAATCAGCCAATAGAATGCAATCTTAATCCTATTGGCTGATTGCAACAGCCAATAGGATTTTTTCAACCTTAATTTCAATTGGCTGTCTTATTAGTAGTAAGAGGTGGGGGTTCTGGCTGTCTCCAAGATCTGGCCATCGAGATTTTGGCTGCCGTAAATATGAAAATGGCTAGTTGTTTCATAGATTTGGGTATTTTCGTAGGGAAGATATGAAGGAGAGCAATTTTAGGTTCTTTTGGGAGTACTATTCCAGCAGATCTGCATAGCTGGAACACCTCATCCCATAGTCTATCCTGCCTCGGGCATGCCCACCAAATGTGGAGGTTGTTTCCCACCTGTCCACAATTTCTCCAACACAAAGGAGAGTGAGTCAAGGACATCTGTGCTAATCTTAGGGGACTGTAGTGCCATCTAAGTGAGATTTTAACCTGGAGTTCTACTGAGTTAGTGCAATGAAGTGTATTCTTAGTAAGTGAGAGAGCACTTGCCCAGATCTTGTCAGAGATTGTACATTTTAGGTCTTGAGCCCAAGCCTTCAACTGCCAGACTTCTCCAGATACTACATCCTTCATGATCAGACTATAAAGTACAGAAAGGGGACGAATCTGAGTCAAGCCCGACTGCCATGTCCCCTCCCAAATAGAGCATTGCCTCAGGTTTGAGGTTGGGACGCCCCAACTAATGGGGAACTTATGTAATCTGAGGTGTTCAAATTGAAACCAAGGTGGAAAGAGGTCGCGCCTTTCCGGGAATGGGTCTGCAAGCTGTAATGTATTCTGTAGGTATAGGTCGGAAACGTGAGAAAGATCCCATTTCCTCTATTGTGTAGCATGAGAGTTCGGGAGACCATGTAGCAAACCGAAAATAGAGTGGATTGGAGACGGGTGAGGGGCTATCTCAGTGTAGTGTCTGGTAGACTTCCAAATGTCAAGGTTCTGTCTAATGATAGAATTTTGGATATTTAAGTGGTTGGCCTGATTGTCCAGAAGCCAGGGTAGGTCCACCAGGGAGATCCCTGATGGAAGGGAGAACTGTTCCACTTTTTTCCAACCTTGGGGGCTATCAAAAGAACCCCAATAAGAAATATGGCTGAGGCGAGCTGCCTCGTAGTTGATGGAAAGGTTAGGGAGGGACACACCTCCCAGATGGAAAGGTTTTTGTAGTGTTTTCTTAGAAAATCTAGGTTTCTTCCCTTGCCACATAAATCTCATGATCAGGGCATTGAGTCTCCCTAGGTAATCTTTGGGCAGGTTTATCGGTAGGCATTTAAAGTAGTAGAGGAGTTTTGGGAGAATTGTCATCTTAACCGATGCAATGCGTTCCAGCCAGGAGACCTCTCGGAAGGTCCAAGAATTCAGTAAACTTCTAATCTCCTGCAGGAGTTTATCATAGTTTCTCTCTCTTACTATGTTGATGTCAGGTCCCAGTTGAACTCCCAGATGGTTAATGGTCTCAGACGCCCAATTAAATGGGTAATATTCTTGGAGGATTTCCAACTCGAATTGTGGAATATGAATGGGTAAGACTTCTGTTTTGGAGAAGTTAATCTTGTAGAAGCTCAGAGAGCCGATTGGGCTATAAGATCAAATAGTGCTGTGAGTGAGCCCAAAGGATATGTTAAAAAGAGGGTAATATCGTCTGCGAATAATGCTATTTTTCCCCCCCTTCCCTTCCTAGATCTCCAGGATGACTCAATGGAACACTTCGTATTAGAGGTGATTGTCTAATGGCTTGGGCTAGAGGTTCAATTGCCAATGCAAATATTATGGGCGATAGTGGGCAACCTTGTCTAGTCCCATTAAAAAAAAAAAATATTACGATAGATGGTATTTCATAGTAACGAATCATTGTAACATGTTGTTTTATCTTAACCACTATATATATATATGCACACAAATCTATTTGGACAAATAAAAAGACCTATGATTGGTAGAATAAGTATGGTAACAACACTCTGAAAGAGATGCCCTTTTTCAAGATGGAGGGACAGACTTCAAGTTTCCATTTTTTTCATCAGAGGTTTAAAAGGACTCATGGACAAGCGCACTTTATTCCTTGAAAAAGCTGATCCAGAGAAACGTACGTCGGAATTGACACTCTCTTTCGTCTCTACATCTGCTTATTCACCTGAGGGAGGAGCAGTCTTTCTGGCACTGGGAAGTGGTGGTTCTAAGCGGTTAAGATTCTGCTTGTCCATCCATCTCCATCCAGGATTGACATCTACTCTTTTGAGTAATTTTACAGCTATTATTACTCAGTTTCCCTTTGTAAGAGGTGTTGTAAAAGCATTTGTGACGTTTTTTATGTATTTTAATAAATGTTTGCTTTTATAAGATTTGCCTGAGAGTACTGTTTTCCCACCAGTATAAAGTGGGAGTGCGCATTACCCTGAGCTTGGCCATAAGCTCCAACAAATGTGAGTAATCACTCGTTAAACAAGCAGAATTGTTGCACTATAATTGGTTACAGAGTTACACTATGTTGCATATCTTGTTTCCTTTTCTTTGAGAACACATGGAGGACTGCAGAAGAGTGAAGAGACCTTTCTTACAATATTTACATAGCCTTATATTTGAACTTTTTTCACAATTCACTTTGTGTATTTTATTATCACATTTATTTTGCATTTTTTTCTGTTTGTGATTTGTGGTATATTTATTATATAGTCCCATTAGTGATGGAGAAAACCAAAGAGCAAAAACCTAGCCCCTTAACTTTAGCACACGGGGAGCTGTACAAGGCTTGGATGGCTTTAACAATTTCGCTAGGGAACCCAAACTGTAGTAACACTTCCCACAGATATTCCCATCTGACCCTGTCAAATGCTCTTCCTTATTTTTTTATCATGTCATCTATGTTTGTTGAATCACATTCTTCCATTTTTTATAGAACATCTATTGGTGGTGGGATCATATTGCTTTCTTTAACTTTGTGGTTCAGCAGGTGTGTAATTTAGTTTAATAAGCATTGAAGCCAGAATAACTGAAGGTATCACAAGTATATAGTCCTGCCATTGTGATGCTTGGAAATTATATAGGGCAATATCTATGACACTGTTGGACTTGGTTATGTTATATATCCACAAGTACATTAGACAATTAGCAAAGAAGAGTTATAACAGAAATATGCCTCTAAATAATAAATTCATACTAAGTGCACATTTGTAAAACATAGATATAAAAATAATATAAAGGCTAGGGAGCAGGGATCATGGGTAAAGAGATGAATGTCTATTTAGCATGGTAGTTTTCTCAGGGTGACTTTCTAGGATGATACATTAATAATATCTGTTCATGGTCTACAGTTCTGACTGCTATATATAAAGACAAAAGAGGACGAAAATGGGGTTCAAATAGCGCTACACCTGATTTGAAGATTATAATATATATTTTAACATATGATATATGGTGTATAATGTCATGGGGTGGTGTCTGGTTAAGGATATCATATAAACATATGAATTAGGTTTATATAAGAGAAAATCCTATACAGATAATACACAATTGTGATTATGTTTCAATCCTTGGTTGCTAGTGCAATGGTATTAATTTATACACAGAGAAATATGTACATATATGAAAATAATTCTTTTCAATTATATGGTCTGAAATATATCAATAGAAATTCACGATAGAGTTATAGATGAAAAAAGAGCAGTTAATTTACAAGGTTCATTTAAGAGGTATATTGTACACTTCAATAAGTGTATAAACTTTTTAGTCCTAGTGGAAAACTTCTGAATTAGCAAGAACAAACCTCAATCTTATAAGGTAAGTGATAAGCCCTTCAAGGATAGTGATGGATCTGTGGATTGCTGATCTTTTCTTGCCCAACTATACAGAATTCCACTGTTGTTCTTTCGTGTTTCCTGGGGTGTGGTAGACTCTCAAGTATGCCTGGATGTCTCCCCAAATTAAGTGTAAAGATAAAATGAAAATAAGCTGCAAATAGTGTTATACTATTTTAAAACAAATATTTATTGCACGTACATATATAAAAAACCTGCTTACCAGGAAACCAAACACCTATCCCTCTTTGCAGATGATATGTTACTTTATATTTCCAAACCAGCAGAGAACATAGACAAATTAATAGCCATCATAACAGACTTTGGGAAAATTTTCGGATATAGAATTAACACAGACAAAACAGAACTCATTTGGTTAATGCCGCACACATCCATGTGAGAAGTACACTATGAGGCCCATTTATCAAGCTCCGTATGGAGCTTGAGGGCCCGTGTTTCTGGCGAGTCTTCAGGTTTGCCAGAAACTGCAGTTATGAAGCAGCGGTCTAAAGACCGCTGATCTATAACCCTGTCCACCTGCAATTCAACCTGATCGAGTACGATCGGGTTGATTGACACCTCTCTGCTGGCGGCCCATTGGTCGCGAGTCTGCAGGGGGCGGCGTTGCACCAGCAGCTCTTGTGAGCTGCTGGTACAATGCTGAACACGCTCTCCGCATTCAGCGAGGTCTTGCGGATATGATCCGCATTGTCGGATCAGGTCCGCAAGACCTTTGATACATAGGCCTCTATGACTTTAAGGTGGTAGACAAAACCTTTAAATATCTGGGAATAAAACTCGTGATAGATCCCCACAAATGGTACAAAGCGAACTACACTCCCTTGAAAAAGGAAGCACAAAACCTAATTGTACACTGGGCTAAACTCCCTTTGAATGTCTCAGGTAGAATAGGATTGGTCAAATGATTCTGTTCCCCAAAATACTATATCTTCTCCAAATGCTTCCGTATGTGTTATACAGGGAGAACTTACAATTCTGGAACTCACTGATCTTCAACTTTATATGGGCTAATAAAAAACATAGACTAAAGAAACAAATAATGATGAGTTCAGTTACTGCGGGGGGTATGGTGGTACCAAACCTTGAATATTACTGTAGGGCGGCCAAGGCAAAATATGTGCTCTACTGGCTCACGGGGCAAGAACATTTTACAATCCCAAGCCTTGAGAAACAGGTTGTTAAACGCTGGGCCCTGGCAGCTCTGCCCCATATAAAGGCAGCAAAAGTTGATAGACTCCTTGTCCACTATCCCCTTATGTAACAGCCATTATATGCATGGAGAAAGATCTGCAAAAAGTTAAATTTGCACCACAAATTCACAAATTTTTTACCAATACAGGGCAATCCTAGCTTTATTCCGGGTCTCACGTTAACGCCCTTTAAGGAATGGAAAGACCAGGGCATAGATGCTATCTCAAAACTTCTGGAAAGTGATGGGAAGAACGTATGCACCTTCTCTCATTTACAAACACAGCACAATATCCCACGTACCCATAATTTTGCATATTTGCAAGTAAAACACTATATAAGGTCATTACAAATGGCGGGGGAATGCCCAGGGTAGACTACCCACTCTACCCACTATGTAACTCATTTTAACATGGGGTTACCTCTATCTCACCAACCTATAAAACCGACCCCCCTACCCTCATTCACCTTAAAAGAGAGATTCATCAGCAGATGGTATATGAGCAGGCAGATGCTCTGGAGGATCTTCAGGGTAGGACTGCACATTTTATGAGAAAATGGGAAGCGTACATAAAGACACTGAACCAAACCCAACAAATCCAAATACTATACCCACTTAGAAATACAGACTACATCCTGGAGGCACAGCTGCGAGGGGAATGGTCACTTAACTTTGATAGGCAGTAAAACTCCACTAACGGTAGGGCATGGGGCGAGTCTGCATAACTGAATGATGGTATCCTGGGGACCCAGACTTTAAGGGCGACTGGCCAAGGTGAAGTACCTATTAAGTCAGAATAACTTATACTGTTAGTAGATGGTCATTGTTTTAGTGGTCCCTGCGCTCTGGCCCTACCGGGACACTCTTCTCTCCTTCCCCTTCCATTCTCCCTCTCTCCCTTGGGCCTTTCCTAGCTGGTCCCTTTTCCCTGGCCTTCCCCCGTTATCTTTCCTTCCCTTTCATTAACCAATCTCTTGAGTAAAGGAGTACAGGTTGCAGGGAGAGAGTTCCATTGTAGAACACAATTGGGGGTGCCACCAGGTGGTCCGGAGTGTGGGGCCAACCAGTTTAGGTAATAACGATTGAAAATTGTGGGCATGCAGGTTCAATGTTAATTAAAAGGTACTGAGGCAACCGCAACTTGTATAGTTTTCTCCGTCCTCTTAGGGACTCATTCATGAGATCTGCAATTTTCTCTGGGACTGTTATTTGCTTTTTGTACCTCTTGTAACTTCTTTGTTCTCATTCGAGAACCATGTAACACAACTTTAAAATGTATATTTTTTTCACTGTGTGCCTTCACATAAATAAAGTATAAAAAAAAACTGCTTACATTTAGGAACCTCAATGACATATGAATATTTTAATTAAATTTAGAAATAAAAAAGTGGATCAATGTACAAATGAGATAAAGGATATCCGCTCTAAACTTAATTATATTAAAGGGGATGTATACTATTCTGAACTAGACAAAGAGAATAAAAGAAAAGCAGAAAGATTCAACTATGAGGTAGAGAATAAGAAAAAAAAAATCCTAAGAGATTATAACATCCAAAAAGAAAAAGAAAAACTAGTTAAAGGGCCACTGAACCCACATTTTTTTCTTTCTTGATTCAGATAGAGCATGCAATTTTAAGCAACTTTCTAATTTACTCCTATTATCAATTTTTCTTTGTTCTCTTGCTATCATTATTTGAAAAAGAAGGCATCTAAGCTATTTTTTTGGGATCAGAACCCTGGACAGGACTTGTTTATTGGTGGGTGAATTTATCTGCCAATTAGCAAGAACAACCCAAGTTGTTCACCAAAAATGGGCCGGCATCTAAACTTACATTCTTGCATTTCACATAAAGATACCAAGAGAATGAAGAACATTTTTTATAATAGGAGTAAATTAGAAATTTGCTTAAAATTGCATGCTCTATCTGAATCATGAAAGAAAAAAATTGGTTTCAGTGTCCCTTTAAAACCAATCCAGAAATTGAGGAAGGCGAGGTGTGGCCAATAACCAAAGAATACAGAGCACCAATTGGTCACAGATAAACTCTCCAGATTTTTCTACTAATCATAATTTCAGAAATTTCCCAAAAAACACGAAAAATTAAGTATCATCAATAGGGAAATTCCCTGTTAATACGAACTATCAAAATAAGAATCACACTTCCAGACTTAATAGCAGAACCTCATATCATTACAATAATAGCCCTGCACATAGATCAAACATATATCATAATCCTCAAAATGAACCAAGAGCATATTATAATTCAAGAACAAGAGATACACACAAATCTAATTATGGCTATAAACCTCAATATAAGTCATGGAGACCAGGGAATAAAATAGAAACTACTTATAACAGCAACAGACACCCAAGATACAACCAATTTGAATAAAGAACACAAAACCACTATAATAATAATAGAGAAACCCAAGAAGCAAATAATACATAAAATTAGTGCCGAAGGGTAAACTCAAATAGTATACATTTTCTGGTACCTCCACAAAGAAAAACACAAAGAAAACAAGTACACCAAAACAGATTACTGAACTAACTAGAAACCATACCTCCTCCCCCTTTAAACCAAAGAGAACCAAAGGAATTAAAAAGAGGAAGAAAGGATGCAGAGGAGGAAAGAGAAAAAGGGAGAAAAAGTATAAGATCACTAGATCAACAAATATAGAAGTAGATCCAAATCTAGAAACTAAAATATTTAATCTTTCAAATAGAAACTTTACAAAAGAAAAATATATAATTCTTAACAAAGGAATTTCATTCGCACCTAATAAGGGCCCACAATTATTTTGAAATCTTTATAGCTCTAAATACATTTATTATAAAGCTGACTTTAAAAAGACACTATGAAAAACAGGAAAAAGAAATCTGTAAAACAACTAATAATGTGGATATACAGTCCTTATCAGACTCTTTTGGAAGCCTTGTTGATTCTTCAAGAATTAGATAACACTAATACATCAGATGAACCAATTATTTCATATCCACACCATACTTCATACAAACCGATATCCACTTTCTTCCCAGTACAATCCAAAAGGTAATTATATCCCGGTGTTTCACAATTTAGTGAAAGACGATATAGGGGCCCATTTATCAAGCTCCGAATGGAGCTTGTGGGCCCATGTTTCTGGCGAGTCTGTTAATACGAACTATCAAAATAAGAATCACACTTTCAGACTTAATAGCAGAACTTCATATCATTACAATAATAGCCCTACGATCGGGTTGATTGACACCTCCCTGCTGGCGGCCGATTGGCCGCAAGTCAGCAGGGGGCGGCGTTGCAACAGCAGCTCTTGTGAGCTGCTGGTGCAATGCTGAATACGGAGAGCGTATTGCTCTCCGCATTCAGCGAGGTCTTGTGGACCTTATCCGCACTGTCGGATCAGGTACGCAAGACCTTTAATAAATAGGCCCCATAAACAATTTCTGCAAAAACTACAGAATTCAGAAACATAATTTAACAAAAAAAAGAGAAAAGTATTCTAAAAGATCTCAAAGAGGACAATACAATTATATTTAGGGAGGCAAAGGATGAAGAATTGCTGTACAAAATAGAACAGACTATTTAGAGGAGGCATTTAATCTACTGGGAGATAGTATAACCTATAAAACACTTACAATAGATCCAACAAAAATCTATATGAGAGAATACAATGAACTTCTAAATACTGCTAAATTAGCAGTAATTCTTAATGAAAATGAATACAAATTTTTGAAAAATGATACCCCTTCCACAGCGATTTTCTGCCACCTCCCTAAAGTTCACAAGAACAAAGAAAAACCACCAGGGAGGCCCATAGTGTCAGGTATAAATTTTCTTACATCCAAACTATCAGAATTCATTGACACTTTTCTCCAACCCCTGGTCCCTCTTTTGAAATCAATCCTAAAAAAATACTGGCACATTCTAAAAAAAGATGAACTGCTGATAGACATTACAAAAGAAAATCCTAAAGTTATTTTTTAAAAAGAACCAAAATTTAAAGTCAATACTAGCACCTAGCCAATTAAGAACCATCAACCCTAGGGGTCCAAATTGGCTAGGAAGCCAAACCAGGGATTTCTACAATTGCAACAGACGCAATTGTGAAGCATGCACTCACCATTATATGGGAAACAAACCCACAAAAAAACTACTAGCACACGAACAGAATACGATATAAAAACTTTATGCAACTGCAAAACAAACCATGTGGTTTACTTATTACAGTGCAGATGTAATTTACAGTATATAGGGCCATACAAAAAAAGATTGCTGGAACATTTAACAAACATAGAAGCAGGTGAAAAATCACACAATCTGTCTCTCCATTACAGCAAAGTACATAATAAAGATCCTAATTGCCTTTGTGGTACAATCCTAGAACATGTAAAACCACATAAAAGGGGTGGAAACAAAGTGATTGCTCTGGAAAAAAAGAAACCTTTTGGATTCACACAATGAGAACCCTAATACCAGAGGGTCTTAACAAAGACATTGATTTGGCAGCCTTCTTAGAAAAATAATGCCCATGAAAAGATATTCAAAAAGTTTTTTAACATCTTAAATAAATATACATTTACATATATATGTTTTTTGGCAGTTGTTCTCAGTAGAGTGTTATGAAAAGACAAAAGAAACTCACATAGTGTAACTCTGTCATAAAAGTGATTTATTATATTTACAAGTAAAAAGATTTACACTTACATTTATTGCCCTCAATCCTTAATGAGGTAAGCATTCAAGCATATATATATATATATATATATAAGTGGTTAAATCCTATGCAGATACGTTGGCAGTTGTGCACGCCTCTGGTCTCGGAAGTCTGGGTGTTATTAAAGTCCAACAATGTTCTCTCTTTATAAGAGCATTATAAAAATTACACCATATTTTATACAGTGTTATATAGTTGCTAATAATAAAATCTATTGGTGCGTTCAAAAGCGCACAAGATAACAATCTCCTAAGGGCCTGTTGTTTGTATATAGAATGCAGAGAACATACAATACAGTACAATATTGCCCAAAAGAAAAACGGCCTGAAAGTAAATAAAAATATAAGCAAGATGCCACTAAAGGTTGCCGGTATCGTAATGAAAGATCTGTACACCCACTTCGAATATCCTCGGAAGGAAAATAACACTGTATAAAATACGGTGTAATTTTTATAATGCTCTTATTTTCTCTTGTCTATTAATATATATATATATATATATATATATATATATATATATATATATATAGTATATATATTTTTTTTTTCTCAAGAATCCAATATGTAATTTTTAATTTCAGGATATAAGGGGTTAATTTTATATATTATATTATATTTTATAAGTTCTTATATATCATATCTTATACCCAGACCTCTCTGTTCACACATGTTAATAATGATATGCATTACAAATATGTTTTTATCTGAGTCTTTGATCAGTTTTATGAATGAAACATTTGTATCCACTTATAAATATAAGAGAAAAAAGCTTTTGGGTTTAGGTCTAGGATGTATAGAGGAGAAAAGGGTAACAAGGGAAAATAGGTGTTCAGATGCGAACAGTTTAAATCTTTAGGATGTGTTTTTGTTATAAGCACTGTTCTTTCTGATTATGATTGTGATGTTAGGTCACAGTTTTTTGTATGGAAATATGCATAATAAGTACAGTGGGTTTACAATAAAACCCAATCAAAGACTGGGAAGTCAGCATTCTTTTTAAATTAGAAAAAATAACAGCACAAATAGTGTATGCAAGAAGAAGTATTTTATAATTCTCACACTGTGCTAAGCTCAGGCCCATAAAAAGACAGCATCCAAACAGATGGATGTTATAAATACTATGTTAAAATCATGAAATATATAATATCCAATATATACATATTATCAATAATGCATTAGGACCGGTCCATGTGAAAAGACATGCATTACAAAGTAAATATGCTGTAATAGCTGTACCCAAATATATGATAATAGTCTGTAGATAATAGAGTTATCCAGGCACAAAATGTAACTCACAGAGTATGTGCTGACCTTAACAGGTTTTAATAGAACTGAGCATAAGAATGAATACATATGTGCATGGACATCCATATCCGTAGTATGGGTAAAGATAAATACCATACATTAGTGTATACAATCTTGGCTCAGCGTAACATAGCCCAAAAGAATAGAAAATCTTACACATATATAGGGTATATTTACAGAAGCAGAAAAGCGGGTGTTGCAATGATATTAAAACCAACATAAAAGGCAAATATAATGATACCAAAATTTGAGAGCCAAATAGACTAGTCTCCTTTGCAGATATCAAGTGTCCTTTATAACCGTAGATAGAATTTGTGGTAGGTTATATTGTACATCTTAAGTCAAAGCATACATGGATATGGAGCAGATGGTTTAGCATTTGAAGCATAAGTATTAGTATTGCGGCAGGAAGAAGTAGTAGTAACGCAGACAGAGATGCAGGAATATATCTTGTGTTAGTAAGAGTATCCATCTGTCATCTGCACCCGTTTAGTATAAATCCCCAACAGATACTTAGAATGTAATAGAAGCAGAGTTAATCAGCACAGTATAGGCACAAAAAGCAAAGATGCAGGAGGAAACAACGTGTGTGTGTCTGTATCCCTCTTTCGACTACACCTGATTGCTTGCCGGGCTTCGCCACTCCTCCTTCCACTAGGCGAGACTGAACTTTTTCTGTTGGAGCAAACGATCTGCTGCATATATCATCAGAATAATGTCCATATCCCAGAAGGGCGGAGTCTGTGTAGCTTAAAAACAGCCTAAGGAAACGTCACTTTACAAAGCCCTGAGGAAACCCTGTCTCCCTAGTGACGAGGTGGTAAAACGCGCATCAGCAATTGGCTGGCCGATCCATGTGACTCGACACGCTTGCTTGTGGATCGCTTGCGGATAAGTTTGTGTGTATAATAAAGCCCGTGAGACAAAACAAGTTTATTCTCTTTGGAAGATGTCTCAAGGGATATGGACATTATTCTGATGATATATGCAGCAGATCGTTTGTTCCAACAGAAAAAGGACTGGATCGTACGGAGGTGAGGGGGCATATGTGTTTGTCTGCTTGTTTGCATTACAGCACACTTTGGAGGTGTATGATTGCCGGGTCCTTCCCGGGAGGAGCCAAGCATTAAGCGGCAGTGTCTATTCACACAAACACGTTCTTACTGCATTAGGAGAGTTTCTACTGCCTATGTTATGCTAAGCCAAGATTGTATACACTAATGTATGGTATTTATCTTTACCCATACTACGGATATGGATGTCCATGCACATATGTATTCATTCTTATGCTCAGTTCTATAAAAACCTGTTAAGGTCTGCGCATACTCTGTGAGTTACATTTTGTGCCTGGACAACTCTATTATCTACAGACTATTATCATATATTTGGGTACAGCTATTACAGCATATTTACTTTCTAATGAGTGTCTTTTCACATGGACCGGTCCTAATGCATTCTTGATAATATGTATATATTGAATACTATATATTTCATGATTTTAACATAGTATTTATAACATCCATCTGTTTGGATGCTGTCTTTTTATGGGCCTGAGCTTAGCACAGTGTGAGAATTAAAAAATACCTCTTTTTTCATACACTATTTGTGCTGTTATTTTTTCTAATTTAAAAAGAGTGCTGAATTCCCAGTCTTTGATGGGGTTTTATTGTAAATGGGTCTGCACCATATGTACTAAATGCTGACCATCTCACTAAACTTATATATGAGTTGGTTTCTTGCGTGTACATTAAAGATATCCAAATATACACTCAGAACACTATTTAAATTATAGCAGTTTTTCCATCCATTTTCTTTAAATTTGTTCTAATTTTTACCACAAGACTTGGGCCATTGCCCTTACTGTGGTTCTCCTGTGGATGAAGTTGCTTTGACTTGAATTACACTGTTGAAATTGAGGTGTTTTGTTTCTACACACTGTGTTTTCTCTGCGGGCTCAAAATTTTCAGCTTCTAAGAAAATGGCCTTTGTTTTATCTGCCGAAACATGGGAGGTAGACCTCTTGGCCTCCCTGTCTATGCCTAGCACCCTAGATGGTAACAGCTCTGAGGTAAATCAACTGAATGTTTTCTCTGCATTCAAGGAGTATAAAAAACTCTTAATAAAACAAGTTATATTGAGGGCTGAGACAGCAAGTCTGGAAAACTATATAAAGAATGATATTATACCTAGAGGTCTGAGATTATGATTAGACCCAGGCACTAACCTTAGAGAAGATGAGGGAGGTGAAAGATTTATGGAAGACTGGAACTCCAGTCTCTCAGATTGCTCCATTATTCTAATGAAAAAAATGGTAACTAGAAATAAAGAGAGATTTGAAAAAATAAAACAACTTGCTGAAGAAGCTCTTAAAGTTGTGAATACTTTCGAACAAAACCCTAACTTTGGTAAATTGAATAGTGAGATACAGGAACAATTAGCTAGACTACAAACAGATATCAAAATGAGGAAAAGTAGAAAATTAGCTAGAGATAATGATGACTTCGTAATGAAATGTGTATATAACTATCAAACTGTGAAGGGGTCTTATGACTCAGGAACGGACGGGTCTGATATAGAACCAGATGCTCATATGTCAAAAAACGGTCAGGGAGAGAATTTAACCGGATCAACAGGAGCAGAGGGGTTAGAAAAAGACACAGGAAGAGGGAATATGAACTCTGGAGGGAGGAGATATCCCTTCATGCAGAACAGACAGAGAGATTACAGCCAGAAGAGAGGACAGAGGGGACGTCCCAGGAGGTACAGAGGATGGAGGGGCTTCTAAATACCCCTGTTGACAACTTGCAAATAATTAACCTGTCCTCCTTTAGTCTAAACCAGGCGCATATAAGTGTTCTTAAAAAGGGTTTGTCATTTTGCCCCACAAATGGATTCAATAAATTTGAATTCACAAAAGATCTATACGGTTTTGCTAGGCGTATAGTCCTATCACAAATGTTCAAAGGAAAAATTAAGAACCTTATTGATGACCTGTCTTTGAGTAGAGAGGATAGGTTGGCTTTGCATGACTTAGAAGAACTTTTACTATCCAATATTACTGACGCAACCCAATCCCCCCCAACCTCCCCACCTTTTCAAGTTCAAACTAAAGTAAATTCAGATTTTAGACCGTAATCTATGTTTATGCCACAACTCTCCACAGTTCCAGAAGTGAACATTTTTGTAAAACAGGTAGAAAAAGACATACATAGCATGACTTTAACAAATATAGTTAAAGTAACCGGAACAACAGGAGGAGAGGGGTTAGAAAAAAACACAGGAGGAGGGAATATGAACTCTGGAGGGAGGAGATATCCCTTCATGCAGAACAGACAGAGATATTACAGCCAGGAGAGAGGACAGAGGGGACGTCCCAGGAGGTACAGAGGATGGAGGGGCTTCTAAATACCCCTGTTGACAACTTGCAAATAATTAACCTGTCCTCCTTTAGTCTAAACCAGGCGCATATAAGTGTTCTTAAAAAGGGTTTGTCATTTTTCCCCACAAATGGATTCAATAAATTTGAATTCACAAAAGATCTATACGGTTTTGCTAGACGTATAGTCCTATCACAAATGTTCAAAGGAAAAATTAAGAACCTTATTGATGACCTGTCTTTGAGTAGAGAGGATAGGTTGGCTTTGCATGACTTAGAAGAACTTTTACTATCCAATATTACTGACACAACCCAATCCCCCCCCAACCTCCCCACCTTTTCAAGTTCAAACTAAAGTAAATTCAGATTTTAGACCGTAATCTATGTTTATGCCACAACTCTCCACAGTTCCAGAAGTGAACATTTTTGTAAAACAGGTAGAAAAAGACATACATAGCATGACTTTAACAAATATAGTTAATGACAACTTAACCAAACTGAAAGAATAGCGCTTAATGAACTAATTGCAGCAGATAATGTGGTGATAAAATCAGCAGACAAGGGGGGGGGGGGGCAATGTAGTCCTTTGGGATCAGACTAGTTACTTTCTTTAAATCAAAAGACAACTTCTTAACAAAGATCAATACATACGACTAATGTCAAATCCAATACCAACAATCCAATCTCTAATCTTTAAGAAACTTAATGATGCAAGATGCAGCGACACAATTAACACTGCTTAGTTTAAGTACCTATTTAATGAGTTTCCAATAATGCCAGTTTTCTACTGTATCCCCAAAGTCCATAAAAACTTGAAGAATCCCCCCGGCCGCCCAATAATATCAGGGATTGGTAGTGTGACAGAAAATCTTGGTAACTATATTAAATTTTTCCTAAAACCCTTTCTGAGCACTATGCCGTCTTACGTGATAGATACTGCAGATTTTTTTTAGGAAAATTGATTGCCTCCATACCACATAATGCACTTTTAGTTTCATTAGATGTGGAGGGTCTTTATTCGTCCATTCCGCATAATATAGGAACATCACACTGACTTTGTTATTGACCTGCTACAAATTGTGCTTGAGAATAATGTTTTTACATTTGACAATAAGATATACAGACAAGTTAGAGGTACTGCAATGAGGACAACTTGTGCCCCCACATATGCATGCCTCCATCTTGGAGCCTGGGAAATGGAAGAAATATATCAGAAAAAACCTTCAATGAAAAAGTACACCTTTGGCTTTGCTATGTGGACGACATATTTGTTATCTGGGAAGGCTCTCAAATTGAACTTAACTCTTTTGTTGAGGATCTGAATTCAAATAGTAGAAACATTGTTCTCACTGTTAATTCTAGTAAGATCAACCTTTCATTCTTAGATATTGATATAAAGGTTGAAAATTATGTTTTAGTAACTGAACTTTTTCGCAAGGCAACTGCAACAAATAGCATTCTACTAGCAAAGAGCCATCATTTGAATCATTTAATTAAAGGTATCCCCAAAGGACAGTTTCTGTGTCTTCACAGGAACTGTTCTTCAAAATCGAAATATGATAAACATGCTGCCCTTATGGTAGACAGGTTTAAAGCTAGGGGCTACCCCAAACATATTCTAAAGCGTGCCAACAATGAGGCAAGAAACACAGATAGGGAAACTCTTCTTTTCCCTAATGAAATAGAAAACAGTAACATCATTAGGCTAGTGACAAAATACAATTGCCATTTGAGTGGAATTAGAGAGATTCTTAAAAAGAATTGGAAAATTCTACTCAATGATGAGAATGTAGCGAAGGAAGTTGAAATAATTCCAACATTAACAGCAAAAAGAGCACCCAATCTAAAAGATAAAATTGTGAGAGGCAGATTCATTACTCCACAAAAGAATTGGCTGCTAAGCCAAAAATTGGTAGGTAACTTTCCATGTAAAAACTGTGTTGCTTGCAAATTTATGACAAAAACCAAAGTTTTTTCTGTTTTTACTGAAAAGGTCTATAAATTAAGATACTTCTTTAACTGCAATACGGACAATATGGAGGGAGTGGTGTATGTATATTTAAAGATATCCAAATATACACTCATAACACTATTTAAATTATAGCAGTTTTTCCATCCATTTTCTTTAAATATATATATATATAGCTAGAACCACTGACATTATAGGGGGGAATTTAAATTGGGAGGTAGGGAGCAGATGGAGAGATAACCACAGTGACATATGGATTACTTATATTAATGTGTCTAAGCCATAAAGTAAACATTTTCAAGATCTATTAACCCAATTTAAGAGGTAAGGAGGTATGCATTACAATTATTAGCATGTCTTAGCAGTAAAAAAAGATTCAGTATTAACATCTTTAGAAAAATAAGTAATAGTTCTATCTGAGAGATAATAGAGTATTAAAACTACACGCCTGCAATGGAATGGTGTATTCATATTTAGATAGAGTTATTCTATTATTTAATAAAAATATTCTCATATCAAGTCAAACATGTAACAGTAAATAACTGTAAACTAACAGAGATAAAACACAATTGCAGAATGTGTCCTATAAGCTTGTGGAACCAGCAAGGGTAATATATATTTCTATGAGTTTGCCATTCAGTGTAGGCTGGTATTGATCATGTTAATCTTGACAAGCTTTAACCCACTCCTGCTTTGCTGAATTTTCATAAAACATATGAAATGTCCAGAGGAGGGCCACTTACCGATGGGTCTGTAAAAGGTGCATTAAACAAATGACTAGGTAATCCAGCTGGCTGTGTAAACTGCATCATCTTTAGCACACAAGTCGGCCATTGTTGTTATGACATTCAGCTCTACAATTAAATATATGCATACGCTACAGATAGCGATATAAAGGCTGCTCGTTTATCACAGCCATCCATAATCCACATAAGGTAGAGTATAAATTGAAGCTTGATAGAAGGGTATTGTAAGTGTAATTAAGAGGCTTGAGCTGCCATTGTATATCTCCAGCTCCATTAAAATTCTCCTTGTTGTCAATATTGTTATTCAGAGCCTCCTGTTGGTAACCACCTATGCAGGGCTGATTGGTGTGCCTCGATAGCGCTTATTGCAGGTATATGCAGTGGAAAAACTCTCACAAACAGAGACATCAGTAAGTTTTCGAATTTAGCCAAGCACTCGTTAACAGTATGCATGAAAAAATTATCTAGTGAGGCAAGCATTGTTATCATCTCTTTAGCAATACTTTATAAAAGATGCAGGGTAAATTTTACGTTTTTTTCTGTTCCTGGTAATTGTATTCACTTAATGTAACCCTAGAGTAGCAGCCGCTTTCAACTGCACAGCCCGGTAACCCAGAGTGGGGGGTGTTAAGGTGGTAAAGATGGCTGCTGCTTTAGGCCTCAACAGGTCCAGTCTTACACGCTAGATTCATTAATTCAGCAAATTTGCAATCTGGCCATACACCAAACCCATAAGCAGCTTTTAAGTATGTAGAATTATTGAAGATACTGTAAATTTACAGTGATAATCAGCAGATTATCAAGATCGTCTATACAATGTATAAATGATTTTTAGAATAAGTATTTAAAAGTAGATTGTTTAGGATTTAATATTATAATTTATTTTGTTGGCTTTCTCTGGCCTCGCTTCCATTAAGTCGTTAAAAATGGAGCCGTAAGCTACCGAAGCGGCCGACAGCTAAAAGTAATTTACGGCTGCATTTTAGTACCAGGTTTCCATTGAAAAGATTAGCGTGTTGCGCGCAGTCGCTCTTTTCGTGTAGCTGTAAGTTAACGTTGTGTTAACGCTTCCATCTGACGTCGGATTTCTTGAAAATCAATTAGTTGCTAAGGTAACCCGACCTTACGCTATAGAATTTACGTTTAACGTCCGTGCTTCTTACCTGTGATCGCATCTCAAGAAAAATAAAAAAACACTTATCCATATTTTTAATAATCAAATACTATTTTCTAATATAATTATATTTAACACTTCATAAATATAAGTAATATTTCTTGCTGCCCTAGGCATAGGTCTAGTTTGCATTCTGTAGATATGTTCTTGCATATATTATTATATTTAAATATATACTAATATTTCTATTAGAATATAAGTTCAACTATTTCTATACATGAGACAACAATAAATATTACTTATAACAATTTATTTCTACATTAAAACACTTGCATTATTTGCAAGTTTTATAATTTCAATAGAAAATAGGTCTCAAAAAGCACAATTTTCCTCTTTTACACCTAGTTGAGCTGGGGGTAATATATCTCAATGTATCGACAGCCTCCGACAATGTATTAACGGTTAGCGCTTTCATTGGAAACCTGGTATAATTTATCGATTAACGGCTTCTATTACTTTCTATGGGACGCGAAGATCTTTTCGGCAGCCGAAGTCCGGCTGCCGATATCGAGGTATAACGCGCCATTGGAAACAGTCGATAAACGATATTGCTTCCGACAGCATATTTATCGGTTTGCGAGTGCACGCAAACTGAATTACGACTCAATGGAAGCGAGGCCTTAGTTGGGTAATAGTTTCTAACAAGGGTTCTAATGTAACTTATAAGTCTTCCTGAGCATGGGAATCTTCTCTCCAGCAACTAAGATGGAGGATGGAGAAATGATGGTGGGAAGTCTTAAGGTTATAAAAGAAGAAGTCAGTTTGTAAGTGTTTTAGCACCAATTGTGATATTATTTTTATTGCTTTTGAAAAAGACATAGGGGCGGATGTGCGAGCGGACATGATCCGAAATTGTGGATTAAAGTGTAAACAAACTAAAAAACCAAATACCCTAAAAATAGCTAAGCTACCTTTGATCAAGTGAAATCCCAATCACTTAAAAAATACCAAGTACAGATTAACAATTCAGAGGAGCGCTATACACAAGCAGCTAAAGAGAGATCAAATAAACAAATATAAAAAATTATTTCAATAATCTGATATAAAAATCAATATTTTAATACAAAATAATAAAAAATAGTTCTAAATAACAAACCACCAGTGGTATATATTACACAGAATAACAATTAATATTGCTAAAATTTAAAATTAATTGGTATTTCCTATAAAGACTAATACAATTTATCTATTTACAGATGAGTCTTCTCCTAGGTAAAATGGAATAAAATCAATTTGAGGACAGATATTGATAAAGTCCAACGGATGTGTTTGGAACCAATGTTCCGGCTAAATGTAGGGGGGTAAAGTAAAAGTTCAGCTGTAATATATAAGTACCCTTTTTGTACACTTTGTTTGTAACTGCTGAGTCCGTGACTCCTTCCCAGAATACGAAACCTTTCAACGATTTCTCCACTTATAATCTGAAGTGACTAAGCTTACCCTGGGCTCCGGTGTGTGAAATATTACCTCCCGAGGCTCCACCGCTCTTTGCTAGATTCCAGCATCTGGTTGTAATACCTCCTGAGGCTCCACCGCTCTCCACTACGGGCAGCTTGTTCCGGGTCACGTGTCCAGATCACAGGACCTTGGAGGACCAATGACTACAGCGGATTACTGGGTTTTATGAAAGCAGTTATTTTCAGTGCAATAAAGTTAGTATACAAAGTATCCAGTTAGGATTTTTATCAAATAAGGATATATTATTTTCTTTTCTTCGTAAGAAAGAGTGTTTATCAGAGCGCTCTGATGTTAATACAGATTTTCATCCTTTCATCTACGCGTTTCAGCTTTACAGCCTTTTTTCAAGATGAAACTTCTTACCCATATTCCCCTATTTATCCAAACATCCTTAATTGGTGATCATCCTTTTGGTTTTTTATTTAAAGGTACAGCTTTTTGTAATAGCCGTGTAGAACTCTTCAGGGTTTCAATTGATCATAAAAAACTTAAATACATACAAAAATTACTTCATCTTAAATATACAATTCAGAGATATCAAAAATTCAAAAAAATAATTAAATTTGTATTTCTAAATATATAAAGTGAATATTTATTCCATCTAATATAATATAATCTGTGTATAAATAAAGTGGATAACTTTGTGTCAAATTCTAAATATTAAATTAAATATATCTTTAAATAATAATAAAAAGTGAAAAATGTACTAACTTATGTGCCTAATACATGTGTAACTTATTCCATAATATAATTTAAATCTAACTCTACATTAAGTCCCCTCGGTTCTAAGCTCTTAAATAAAAAAATGAGTTCAGCTTCTGCCCTTAACAATTTTTTGTTTATATCACACCCTCTTGGAACTCCTTTTATCTTCTTTATACCCCAATATTTAAAATCTTTAGTACTTTGATTGTGATATTCTTTAAACTGGCGGGATAACAAATGGTCCTCAAATCCATGTTCAATATTGAGGAGATGTTCCCTTATTCTATCCCTCAGGGGGCGGGAGGTTTCCCCGAAATATTGTTTTTTGCAAGAACAAGAAAGAGCAGTTATGAAGCAGCGGTCACAAAGAACGCTGCTCCATAACCTGTCCGCCTGCTCTGAGCAGGCGGACAGACATCACCGGAAATCAACCCGATCAAGTATGATTGGGATGATTGACACCCCCTGCTGTCGGCCTATTGGCCGCGAGTCTGCAGAGGGTGGCGTTGCACCAGCAGCTCTTGTGAGCTGCTGGTGCAATGCTGAATACGGCGAGCGTATTGCTTGCCGTATTCAGCGATGTCTGTCGGACCTGATCCGCTCTGTCGGATCAGGTCCGAAAGACATTAATAACTAGAGGCCTTTGTATACTAACTTTATTGCACTGAAAAGAACTGCTTTCATAAAACCCAGTAATCCGCTGTAGTCATTGGTCCTCCAAGGTCCTGTGATCTGGACATGTGACCCGGAACAAGCTACCCATAGTGGAGAGCAGTGGAGCCTCAGGAGGTATTACAACTAGACGCCAGAATCTAGCAAAGAGCGGTGGAGCCTCGGGAGGTAATATTTTACACACCGGAGCCAAGGATAAGCTTAGTCAATTCAGATTATAAGCGGAGAAATCGTTGAAAGGTTTTGTATTCTGGGAAGGAGTCACGGACTCAGCAGTTACAAACAAAGTGTACAAAAAAGGTACTTATATATTACAGCTGAACTTTTACCTTACCCCCCTACATTGAGCCGGAACATTGGTTCCAAACACATCCATTGGACTTTAACAATATCTGTCCTCAAATTGATTTTATTCTATTTCACCTAGGAGAAGACTCATCTGTAAATTGATAAATTGTATTAGTCTTTATAGGAAATACCAATTCATTTTAAATTTTAGCAATATTAATTGTTTTTCTGTGTAATATATACCACCGGTGGTTTGTTATTTAGAACTATTTTTATTATTTTGTATTAAAATATTGATTTTTATATCAGATTATTGAAATATTTTATATAGTTGATGCAAAATTATTTGTTTATTTTATCTCTCTTTAGCTGCTTGTTTATAGCGCTCCTCTGAATTGTTAATCTGTACCGATACTTTCCTCTCTAGAGGTTTTGGAACTATATTTCCCATGATGCTCTCGGCATTTATCGTTGCACCAGCATTCTTTAGACCACTGCTTCATAACAGATATATTGGGGCTTTAAAAATATGCCCCAATATATTCATTGAAATGCATTGAGCTCATTAAAGGTAGATGCTGAGCTTCAACTGTCTCACAAAGGAACTGCAATTTCTTCTGATTTAATTAAATAAATCAGTGAATATTGGACTTTCTATGAGTATTTTCCATGTAGTGTGTTTACTGGGATGTTTGTATTACACTACTGTAGATCTCTATTATAGCTCGAAAGAAGAGACTACATATTCACATTGGAACCCCTTAGAATCAGCCCCACTCTTTCATATTATGCAAATTGCATATTGGTCCTGGGAGAGACTGGTAGAAGCAGTGTACTTATATAAAGGGGAGTGTTTCATCCATATTACTTATTTACAATAGAGTTTTCTTGCAAAGGTTTTTTTTACAATCATTTATTTAGTGCCTGTCATCAGAATCAAAAAGAATACTCAACAGAAAATGTAAAAGTACAATAGCCATTTGGCAGCTCATCATATTACCTTATAGTTATTTGTGTTTAGTACTTAGTAGAGTGTGACATGATAAAATTAACTTTTTGTGTTCCTAAACCATAGCGACATGGTAATTAATAATAAAGCTATTTAAACAGCAGCTTTATAGATGTAATTGGCTTGTGTCTAATTTTTAATAATAAAACTGAAAAAGTGATGGGTTCACATTTGTTATTAATAAATTAATGAGTTCAAAGGGTTTTTCAGTCTTACAATCAACAGGAACAGTGTGGGAAAATAATATCTCCTAGATGAAAAAAGGAACCTACAACATACACCATCTTCTATAAATATAGTAAATCATGAAAGTACAATTTATTACTTTTGCAACATTAAAGTAATAGAGCCATACAAATGTTGGCAAAAGTTTATATTCTCATGGTACAGAACAATGTATTATTTTTCAGAATAATACCATAACAAAAATAAAAAAATAAAAAAATAAAAGTAATAGTAAACTGGATTGTCTCATGTTGTGTATAGGGCGTTTTATCAGGAAGCTGATAATGAATTTTCAAACTAGAAAAACACTAAAAAACCAGTGATTGTAATCATCTTGAATTGGAAAAATGATTTTCAACATTACATAATGACAGTGTAAAGCCTTGACTACTCAAATAAGTTCAAATTAGGTAACTGGTGGGTGGGCTTTGGCCGTTGAAAACCCACTGTAGTATTTCAGACATTTTCAAACTTACCAGAATGCTAGTTTATAAAAAAAACTAGCAGAAAAATCTTTTAAATACAATTTGATTACTACTACCCCTCAACAACGAGGTATGAAAAGGTGAGTGCACATCTTATTTAAACAATATCAATAGGTTGGAATCCACCCACTATAAAAAGATACTAGCAACAGAATTGAGTTATAACCATAATTCAAGAACTGCCTCTACAATATCTGTGACTAATGTTATTGTAAATATCCTTGAAAAGGGTATACAGATTAAGAATGGATGACACCAGAAACACCACTCTATTCTTAAGAAACCAAAGTTTTAATGGTTGAGCATGAGTGAGGTTAAAAGAAAAAAAAATGTATACCTTTTTTTTATTACCGTGTGTATATAAATAATTATAAAAATGCTGTGCGTGTCAAATAGTTCCTGTCTTTATGGATTTCAAACTCAAAACAATGTATAAAACATTGGATGAAATTCTTAAAAAAGTATGATGTCAGGTGGCATCATTTTGTAAATATTTGTTATACTATAAAAGAGGTTTCAGGGGTGAGTAAATGTTTCTAAAAAAAAAATGGTCAGGCAAAAAAGTGATTTTGCTTCAACTTGAGAAATATAAGAATAATGATGAAAAAAATGCAAACATTTGGGAACTAGTGTATTTGTAATGTTTCTTCAACTTAGAAGTATTGTGTAGAAACCTAAGGATACAAACCAAAAAAGCTCTCTTTGAATTCTTAATATATTTGCTCTTTTGAATAGCCAACATGATGTTTTATCCTTTGTTATAAAAGCCACTAGAGATATAAGATAAAAACCAGAACCTGTAGAAATTTGAACAACAGACACTAAAGGAATCCCAGTGCTACATGCTTCATCTATGTGCAACATCAGATGTAAAGATCTAAGCTATGTACTGAGTAGTTACCCCTCTCATGTTGTGAAAAATAAATGTAAATAGTTTTTATGGTTTTTATATATATAAAATATACTCATCTTACATATTATTTGAAAATTAGAGAATATTTAAACATTTATTCATTCTTAATACTAAGAGAATAAGATAATTATATTATTCAGACTTAATTTTCCTATTGTTTTCATTAAATGGTTTGTAACTACTATAGCAAATAATAAATGTATAAATCACTGTATATACGCAACATTGTGTTGAATTATCCACATTTTAAATAATTCTGATTCTTATTAGATGCACATATCATATATAATTTTCTGCCCATGCGTTTTCTAATATTTTAAAGACTAATGGTAAAATGTATTTCTATGTGTCGCTATGGAATATGGATAAAAGTGCTATGACTGGTGTACCTAAGGAACATTTCTAGAAAAATTAATATAGCATAACACAGTGGTGTCCAAACTTTCCTCTCCAGAGGTTTTGGAACTATATTTCCCATGATGCTCAGCTAGATAAAATGCTGGCTGAGCATCATCGGAAATGTAGTTCCAAAACCACTGGAGAGCAAAGTTTGGACACCCCTGGCATAACATATCATGGGTCATTTATAAAGCCCTATGCCATATTAAAAGCAAGAAGGTTTGGAGCTTCTTGGAACGGCTAAACACATCTGTTACTTATTTCATCAGGACACAAATCCTTTAACACAACAAAATTCTTATTAATTTCTCTTGTTAAGTGTAGTCAGTCCATGGGTCATCCATTACTTATGGAATATATCTCTTCCTAACAGGAAGCTGCAAGAGGATCAACCAGCAGAGCTTGCTACATAGCTCCTCCCCTCACATGTCATATTCAGTCATTCTCTTGCAGCCTAACTAGATAGGTCGCTGTGAGAGGTCTGTGGTGTTTTTTAACTTAGTTTATTTCTACAATCAAAAGTTTGTTATTTTAAATGGCACCGGAGTGTGCTGTTTATTCTCAGGCAGCATTAGAAGAAGAATCTGCCTGTGTTTTCTATGATCTTAGCAGACGTAACTAAGATCCACTGGCTGTTCTCATCTGAGGAGTGAGGTAACTTCAGAGAAGGGGAATAGCATGCAGGGCCCCCCTGCAAATGAGGTATGTGCAGTAATTATTTTTCTGAGGAATGGAATTGACTGAGAAAATACTGCTGATACCAATGTAAAGTAAGTTCAGCCTTAAATACAGTGATAGCGACTGGTATTAGGCTGATGAGTGTGTGTACACTGAATGTATTTTTCTAAGGAATGGAATTGACTCTGAAAATACTGTTAATACTGAAATAATGTATGAGCCTTAACTGCAGTAAAAGCGACTGGTAGCAGGCTTATTAATAACAATTCATAACTTTTTAAATGTATGTTTAAAACGTTTACTGGCATGTTAATCGTTTTTTGTGAGGTACTTGGTGATAAAACTTATTGGGTCATGATTTTTACCACATGGCCATCTTTGTTTTCTGCATAGAAACAGTTTTCTGAGCTTCCCCACTGTTGTAATATGAGTGGGAGAGGCCTATTTTAGCGCTTTTTTGCGCAGTAAAAATTCAGTCACAATCTGTCTACTTCATCCTCCATGATCCAGATCGTCTCTAGAGAGCTCAGGGGTCTTCAAAATTCATTTTGAGGGAGGTAATCAGTCACAGCAGACCTGTGACAGTGTGTTTTGACTGTGAGAAAAACGTTAATTATTAAATTGTTAATCCGTTTTTGGGTATTAAGGGGTTAATCATCCATTTGCTGGTGGGTGCAATCCTTTGCTAACTTAATACATTTACTGTGAAAAATTGGTTGCTATAACTATTTTGGTTCATTGTTATTTCAACTGTGACAGCTTTTTGTGCTTCTTAAAGGCACAGTAGCGTTTTTTATATTGCTTGTAAATTTATTTAGAAAAGTATTTCCAAGCTTGCTAGTCTCATTGCTAGTCTGTTTAAACATGTCTGACACAGATGAATCTCTTTGTTCACTATGTTTAAAGGCCAATGTGGAGCCCAATAGAAATTTATGTACTAATTGCATTGATGCTACTTTAAATAAAAGTCAATCTTTACATGTAAAGAAATTATCACCAGACAACGAGGGGGAAGTTATGCCGACTAACTCTCCTCACGTGTCAGTACCTTCGCCTCCCGCTCAGGAGGTGCGTGATTTTGTGGCGCCAAGTACATCAGGGAGGCCCTTACAAATCACTTTGCAAGACATGGCTACTGTTATGACAGAAGTATTATCTAAATTGCCAGAATTAAGAGGCAAGCGCGATAGCTCTGGGTTAAGGACAGAGCGCGCGGATGAGGTGAGAGCCATGTCAGATACTGCGTCACAGTTTGCAGAACGTGAAGACGGAGAGCTTCATTCTGTGGGTGACGGATCTGATCCAGGGAGACTGGATTCAGAGATTTCTAATTTTAAATTTAAGCTTGAGAACCTCCGCATATTGCTAGGGGAGGTATTAGCGGCTCTGAATGATTGCAACACGGTTGCAATTCCAGAAAAATGATGTAGGTTGGATAGATACTATGCGGTACCAGTGTGTACTGACGTGTTTCCTATACCTAAAAGGCTTACAGAGATTATTAGCAAGGAGTGGGATAGACCTGGTGTGCCCTTTTCCCCTCCTCCCATATTTAGGAAAATGTTTCCTATAGACGCCACCACACGAGACTTATGGCAGACGGTCCCTAAGGTGGAGGGAGCAGTTTCTACTTTAGCTAAGCGTACCACTATCCCGGTGGAGGATAGTTGTGCCTTTTCAGATCCAATGGATTAGAAATTAGAGGGTTACCTTAAGAAAATGTTTGTTCAACAAGGTTTTATCTTACAGTCCCTTGCATGCATTGCGCCTGTCACTGCTGTGGCGGCATTCTGGTTTGAGTCTCTGGAAGAGGCCATTCGCACAGCTCCATTGGATGAAATTATGAACAAGCTTAAAGCACTTAAGCTAGCTAACGCATTTGTTTCTGATGCCGTCGTACATTTAACCAAACTTACGGCTAAGAACTCCGGATTCGCCATCCAAGCGCGCAGAGCGCTATGGCTTAAATCCTGGTCAGCTGACGTGACTTCTAAATCTAAATTGCTTAATATTCCTTTCAAAGGGCAGACCTTATTCGGGCCCGGCTTGAAAGAAATTATAGCTGACATTACGGGAGGTAAGGGCCATGCTCTACCTCAGGACAGGGCCAAATCAAAGGCCAAACAGTCTAATTTTCGTGCCTTTCGTAACTTCAAGGCTGGAGCAGCATCAACTTCCTCCGCTCCAAAACAGGAAGGAGCTGTTGCTCGATACAGGCAGGGCTGGAAAGTTAACCAGTCCTGGAACAAGGGCAAGCAGGCCAAGAAACCTGCTGCTGCCCCCAAGACAGCATGAAGAGAGGGCCCCCTATCCGGAAACGGATCTAGTGGGGGGCAGACTTTCTCTCTTCGCCCATTGGGCAAGAGATGTCCAGGATCCCTGGGCGTTGGAGATCATATCTCAGGGATATCTCCTGGACTTCAAAACTTCTCCTCCACGAGGGAGATTTCATCTTTCAAGGTTATCAGCAAACCAAATAAAGAAAGAGGCGTTTCTACGCTGTGTACAAGACCTTTTACTAATGGGGGTGATCCACCCAGTTCCGCGGACGGAACACGGGCAGGATTCTATTCAAATCTATTTGTGGTTCCCAAGAAAGAGGGAACCTTCAGACCAATCTTGGACTTAAAAATCCTAAACAAATTTCTAAGAGTTCCATCATTCAAAATGGAAACTATTCGAACCATCCTTCCCATGATCCAAGAGGGTCAGTACATGACCACAGTGGATTTAAAGGATGCCTACCTTCACATACCGATTCACAAGGATCATTATCGGTACCTAAGATTTGCTTTCCTAGACAGGCATTACCAGTTTGTAGCTCTTCCCTTCGGATTAGCTACGGCTCCAAGAATCTTTACAAAAGTTCTGGGCTCACTTCTGGCGGTACTAAGACCGCGAGGCATAGAGGTGACTCCGTACCTAGATGATATTCTGATACAAGCGTCAAGTTTTCAAACTGCCAAGTCTCATACAAAGATAGTTCTGGCATTTCTGAGGTCGCATGGGTGGAAGGTGAACGTGGAAAAGAGTTCTCTATTACCACTTACAAGAGTTCCCTTTCTAGGGACTCTTATAGATTCTGTAGAGATGAAAATTTACCTGACAGAGGCCAGGTTATCAAAACTTCTAAATGCTTGCCGTGTCCTTCATTCCATTCCACACCCGTCAGTAGCTCAGTGCATGGAAGTAATCGGCTTAATGGTAGCGGCAATGGACATAGTACCATTTGCGCGCCTGCATCTCAGACCGCTGCAATTGTGCATGCTAAGTCAGTGGAACGGGGATTACTCAGATTTGTCCCCCCTACTAAGTCTGGATCAAGAGACCAGAGATTCTCTTCTATGGTGGCTCTCTCGGCCACATCTGTCCAAGGGGATGACCTTTCGCAGGCCAGATTGGACGATTGTAACAACAGACGCCAGCCTTCTAGGCTGGGGCGCAGTCTGGAACTCCCTGAAAGCTCAGGGATTATGGACTCAGGAGGAGAAACTCCTCCCAATAAATATTCTGGAATTAAGAGCAATATTCAATGCTCTCTTAGCTTGGCCTCAGTTAGCAACTCTGAGGTTCATCAGATTTCAGTCGGACAATATCACGACTGTGGCTTACATCAACCATCAAGGGGGAACCAGAAGTTCCCTAGCGATGTTGGAAGTCTCAAAGATAATTCGCTGGGCAGAGTCTCACTCTTGCCACCTGTCAGCGATTTACATCCCAGGCGTAGAGAACTGGGAGGCGGATTTTCTAAGTCGCCAGACTTTTCATCCGGGGGAGTGGGAACTTCATCCGGAGGTCTTTGCTCAACTGATTCTTTGTTGGGGCAAAACAGATCTGGATCTCATGGCGTCTCGCCAGAACGCCAAGCTTCCTTGTTATGGATCCAGGTCCAGGGACCCGGGAGCGGTGCTGATAGATGCTCTGACAGCCCCTTGGGTCTTCAACATGGCTTATGTGTTTCCACCATTCCCGATGCTTCCTCGTTTGATTGCCAAGATCAAACAGGAGAGAGCTTCAGTGATTCTGATAGTGCCTGCGTGGCCACGCAGGACCTGGTATGCAGACCTAGTGGACAGGTCGTCCTGTCCACCGTGGTCTCTACCTCTGAGACAGGACCTTCTAATTCAGGGTCCTTTCAAACATCCAAATCTAATTTCTCTGAGGCTGACTGCATGGAGATTGAACGCTTGATTCTATCAAAGCGTGGCTTCTCTGAGTCGGTTATTGATACCTTAATACAGGCTAGGAAGCCTGTTACCAGAAAAATTTACCATAAGATATGGCGTAAATATTTATATTGGTGCGAATCCAAGAGTTACTCATGGAGTAAGGTTAGGATTCCTAGGATATTGTCCTTTCTACAAGAGGGTTTAGAAAAGGGCTTATCTGCTAGTTCGTTAAAGGGACAGATTTCTGCTCTGTCTATTCTTCTACACAAACGTCTGGCTGAAGTTCCAGACGTTCAGGTTTTTTGTCAGGCTTTAACTAGGATTAAGCCTGTGTTTAAGACTGTTGCTCCGCCGTGGAGCTTAAACTTAGTTCTTAATGTTCTTCAAGGCTTTCCATTTGAACCCCTTCATTCCATTGATATCAAGCTGTTATCCTGGAAGGTTTTGTTTTTGATGGCTATTTCCTCGGCTCGAAGAGTCTCTGATTTATCTGCCTTACATTGTGATTCTCCTTATCTGATTTTTCATTCAGACAAGGTAGTTCTGCGTACTAAACCTGGGTTCTTACCTAAGGTAGTTACTAACAGGAATATCAATCAAGAGATTGTTGTTCCATCACTGTGTCCTAACCCTTCTTCAAAGAAGGAACGACTTTTGCATTAATTTGGACGTAGTCCGTGCCCTGAAGTTCTATTTGCAGGCAACTAAAGATTGTCGTCAAACTTCTTCCCTGTTTGTCGTTTACTCTGGACAGAGAAGAGGTCAAAAGGCTTCGGCTACCTCTCTTTTTGGCTTCGTAGCATAATACGTTTAGCCTATGAGACTGCTGGACAGCAGCCTCCTGAAAGGATTACAGCTCATTCTACTAGAGCTGTGGCTTCCACCTGGGCCTTTAAAAATGAGGCCTCTGTTGAACAGATTTGCAAGGCTGCGACTTGGTCTTCGCTTCACACCTTTTCAAAATTTTACAAATTTGACACTTTTGCTTCTTCGGAGGCTATTTTTGGGAGAAAGGTACTTCAGGCAGTGGTTCCTTCTGTTTAATGTTCCTGCCTTGTCCCTCCCTTCATCCGTGTACTTTAGCTTTGGTATTGGTATTCCATAAGTAATGTATGACCCGTGGACTGACTACACTTAACAAGAGAAAACATAATTTATGCTTACCTGATAAATTTATTTCTCTTGTAGTGTAGTCAGTCCACGGCCCGCCCTGTCTTTAAGGCAGACCTAAATTTTAATTAAACTCCAGTCACCACTGCACCCTATGGTTTCTCCTTTCTCATCTGCTTTGGTCGAATGACTGAATATGACATGTGAGGGGAGGAGCTATGTAGCAAGCTCTGCTGGGTGATCCTCTTGCAGCTTCCTGTTAGGAAGAGATATATTCCATAAGTAATGGATGACCCGTGGACTGACTACACTACAAGAGAAATAAATTTATCAGGTAAGCATAAATTATGTTTTTCTTTCAAGACTATAGCCCTTCTTTTAATTGGTCTAAAGCTACAATAAAAGTGTTTAAGAGTCATGTTCATAGAATACAGTGCACAGAACTCGTGCCACGTTTCTGTTACTGTAATACACTACAAAGTAAAAATCCCCATTTGTCAATCAAGGAGTAAATTGGAGATTTTAATATTGGGCACATGAAGTCATACTCTTTAAAGGAGTCTTTAAAGAGTATGAAAGAAGATTGGGAAACTAGAAACGTCCTTAAGTCCAATCTGCCATTACTTCTGGCAGTTACATAATCAAATTATTTGGATTGTTCAAATATGTCTGAATTGTGTCAGGTTGCTACTTGCACTCAGCTTAAATCTATCATTAACAGCAGGGTTTTTAATAAAAGGTTTTTATTTTGTTTTTTTTCATCTTCCTAGCTTTCATTGAAGAACATTATTCAGTAAGGATATTTACTTGTGTTGGTGTTTTTATAAAATTATTCTAGCAGGTGACGGTTTGTTTTTTGCATTTAGTACAACATATTTGGGAATTTCATCCTTTATTATACAAATAATACAGCTGCTTAAATCTGTCTTCATCCAGGTACAGGGGTTAGAAAATGGCTTGATAAGTAATAATACACTCGTGCCTAGTGCAAATGGTCAGCGATAAACTCAGATATAAAGTCAGTCACAAAGGTAGGCATATCATTGCATGTTATTGGCACCTGTAGTTAAATGGTTTCTAGATATTTACAAAATCATATTCAAATTGAAATGACTTTGTGCAATATATTGTAAGTTGATGACACACTACCAGTTTTTTAATGTTTTTCATCAAATGCAATAAAGTAAAATGTCAAAGTGAGCTACACTTTGATAGTGAAGATATACAGCAGTTTATGTAAACACATCTCCATATCTTTTCTAATTTTTGCCTTTAAAATTAGAAAAAAACAGCTGCTGTCTTTATAAATGCATCTAGAAATGTATTAAGTCATCACTGGACTAGATCCATTGATGTTTGCGAGGTTCCCAAGCACTTGTTTCAAATTAATTAAGCATCATTTCATCTATCTTTTCAAACATAAGTTCTGCCATTAACAGCTAAAGTTTCACAAGTTGCAATATTATCAGGGTTTTAACCTGCTTTCCTTTGCTATTTGCTGCTGGCTGCCATTTTTACTCACTTGTCTCTCCCTGAATCTCCAGCAGCGTGTGTAACACTGCTCACTCACCTAGGTGCCCTCTTATGGCCAAACTGGAGAACATCACCAGTGAGAGACATGTGGCAGTCCCAGAATTATGATGTCATTATTCTCTATGTAAGTGCCTGAGATCAGTCTGCCTTTGCCCTTGCATTGTCTCAGACTTCTTTGTGAGCTCCTGTGTTCCAGTTCCTGTGTATTACCTGACTTGTCTGACGTCCTTTCTGGTTCCTGATCCCTGGCTTGTTCCTGACTCTGCTGTTCTCTTCGTTCCTGATTCCGGCTCGTCTGACTACTCAATTTGGTTCCTGACCCGGCTCCTCTGGACTACCAGCTCTGGCTTTGACTCCTAAAAAGTAAAAAGATGTAATAGGAGGGCGTAATGCAAAGCTTAAGACACTGGATGGAATACAGAACAATCTCATCGGTCTGCAAGATAATTTATTACAAAAATAAAATGATATATATAAATATATGCTATCCACAGAATAAGAAGGCCTGTTATGTCTCCCTTAGGTCTTGAACACAATAATTTCCAAACTTTAAAAGTGTAACATAAAACATAAATCTTGCTAATATATGAGCGATAGTTTATATTAGTCCACAAACATTTTCAAATGAAGACATATATAAATCAATATTGGAGACCTACATGGTCTAAATAGTTAATATCACCTTGAAATATAACTAAATATGTATGTGTAGCGTATGTATTAGTAAGTCACAGATTGTCCACGGCTAATACAAAGCAGT
Source organism: Bombina bombina (assembly GCF_027579735.1). Lineage (NCBI taxonomy): Eukaryota > Metazoa > Chordata > Amphibia > Anura > Bombinatoridae > Bombina > Bombina bombina. Next base: position 577,998,210 of record NC_069502.1, read on the forward strand.
CATAAAGTTAATCAGTACTCAGACTGATATTATCCGGTTTTTATCATATATATGTTTAAGTATTCTGCTGAGTGCCTTACTTCAATTTGGCTTTTGTACCAACAGATTTTTTCTGAGGGGTACACCCGATGTCCTGTTGTCCCTGTTACACACAGGCTGGCTTACTTACCCTCCTCACTGCGTCTGGCCACAATGTATCAGCTTGCTCCTATGTGATCTTTGGGCTACATCACAGGTATTGTAACAGCTTTTTGAATCTGGATCACAGTCGGCATTGGTTAGGGATACAGGATAACAACTTGATTCAGTGTACTTGCTCTTAGTGCTGTATGGCACACAAGTGTAGTGATGTCACGAATAGTTTGCTGGCGAATAGTTCCCGGCAAACATAGCATGTTCGCGTTCGCCCTGTATCTCACAGTCTGCAGACACATTACAGCCAATCAGCAGCAGACCCTCCCTCCCAGACCCTCCCAGCTCCTGGACAGCAGCCATTTTAGATTCATTTGGAAGCTGCATTGTTAGTGAGAGGAGGGACAGTGTAGCTGCTGGTGATTTAATAGGGAAATTGATAGCTAGGCTAGTGTATTCAGTGTCCACTACAGTCCTGAAGGACTCATCTGATCTCTGCTGTAAGGACAGCACCCCCAAAAAGCCCTTTTTAGGGCTAGAACATCATTTTTTCCCTGTGTAATCTAATTGCAGTTGCCTGCATACCAAGCCACTTGCCCAGTGCCACCACTCATATCTGGTGTAACAGTAGTGTAAATTTAAAAAATAAAAACTTTTTTGACTGTGAAACATCAGTCTGCTAGTGTAATCTAATTGCAGTTGTCTGCCTGTCAGCGTGTGTGCCAGGCCCACTTGCCCAGTGCCACCACTCATATCTGGTGTAACAGTAGTGTAAATTTAAAAAAAAAAACTTTTTTGACTGTGAAACATCAGTCTGCTAGTGTAATCTAATTGCAGTTGCCTGCCTGCCAGCGTGTGTGCCAGGCCCACTTGACCAGTGCCACCACTCATATCTGGTGTAATAGTAGTGTAAATTAAAAAAAAAAAAACTTTTTTGACTGTGAAACATCAGTCTGCTAGTGTAATCTAAATGCAGTTGCCTGACTGCCAGCGTGTGTGCCAGGCCCACTTGCCCAGTGCCACACCACTCATATCTGGTGTAACAGTAGTGTAAATTTAAAAAAAAAATTGACTGTGAAACATCAGTCTGCTAGTGTAATCTAATTGCAGTTGCCTGCCTGCCTGCCAGCATGTGTGCCAGGCCCACTTGCCCAGTGCCCCCACTCATATCTGGTGTAACAGTAGTGTAAATTTAAAAAAAAAACTTTTTTGACTGTGAAACATCAGTCTGCTTGTGTAATCTAATTGCAGTTGCCTGCCTGCCAGCGTGTGTGCCAGGCCCACTTGCCCAGTGCCACCACTCATATCTGGTGTAATAGTAGTGTAAATTAAAAAAAAAATAACTTTTTTGACTGTGAAACATCAGTCTGCTAGTGTAATCTAAATGCAGTTGCCTGCCTGCCAGCGTGTGTGCCAGGCCCACTTGCCCAGTGCCACACCACTCATATCTGGTGTAACAGTAGTGTAAATTTAAAAAAAATTTTTTGACTGTGAAACATCAGTCTGCTAGTGTAATCTAATTGCAGTTACCTGCCTGCCAGCATGTGTGCCAGGCCCACTTGCCCAGTGCCCCCACTCATATCTGGTGTAACAGTAGTGTAAATTAAAAAAAAAAACTTTTTTGACTGTGAAACATCAGTCTGCTTGTGTAATCTAATTGCAGTTGCCTGCCTGCCAGCGTGTGTGCCAGGCCCACTTGCCCAGTGCCACCACTCATATCTGGTGTAACAGTAGTGTAAATTTAAAAAAAAAACTTTTTTGACAGTGAAACATCAGTCTGCTAGTGTAATCTAATTTCAGTTGCCTGCCAGCGTGTGTGCCAGGCCCACTTGCCCAGTGCCACCACTCATATCTGGTGTAACAGTAGTGTAAATTAAAAAAAAAAACTTTTTCGACTGTGAAACATCAGTCTGCTAGTGTAATCTAATTGCAGTTGCCTTCCTGCCAGCATGTATGCCAGGCTCACAGCGTATACTGTGCCCACTTGCCCAGTGCCCCCACTCATATCTGGTGTAACAGTAGTGTAACTTTAAAAAAAAAAAACTTTTTCGACTGTAAAACATCAGTCTGCTTGTGTAATCTAATTGCAGTTGCCTGCCTGCCAGTGTGTGTTCCAGGCTCAAAGCGTATACTGTGCCCACTTGCCCAGTGCCACCACTCATATCTGGTGTAACAGTAGTGTAAATTTAAAAACAAAAAACTTTTTGGACTGTGAAACATCAGTCTGCTTTTTTGTGTCAGGCTCACAGCGCATACTGTGCCCAGTTGCCCAGTGCCACCACTCATATCTTGTTTAATAGTAGTGTACATTTAAAAACAAAAAAAAACTTTTTGGACTGTGAAACATCAGTCTGCTTTTTTGTTTCAGGCTCACAGCTTATACAGGGCCCACTTGCCCAGTGCCACCACTCATATCTTGTTTAATAGTAGTGTAAGTGTACATTTAAAAGCATAAAAAACTTTTTGGATTGTGAAACATCAGTCTGCTTTTTTGTTTCAGGATCACAGCTTATACTGGGCCCACTTGCCCAGTGCCACCACTCATATCTTGTTTAATAGTAGTGTAAGTGTACATTTAAAAAGAAAAAAAAACTTTTTGGACTGTGAAACATCAGTCTGCTTTTTTGTTTCAGGCTCACAGCTTATACTGGGCCCACTCGCCCAGTGCCACCACTCATATCTTGTTTAATAGCAGTGTAAGTGTACATTTAAAAAAATAAAAACTTTTTGGACTGTGAAACATCAGTCTGCTTTTTTGTGTCAGGCTCACAGCGTATACTGTGCCCACTTGCCCAGTGCCACCACTCATATCTTGTTTAATAGTAGTGTAAGTGTACATTTAAAAAAAAATGACAGGCAGAGGCAGACCACCCCGCAGGTGCCGTCGTGGTCGTGGTGCTGTGATTCCCTTTGGCCCTAGAATAATGCCCAGTGTTCAGAGGCCACATCCCATGAACTCGAAAAGTTCTGAGGAAATAGTTGACTTTATAACACAGGACACCCAATCTTCTATAGCTTCCGCCCTGAACCTTGATGCACCATCCTCCTCCAGCTTATCTTCGGGCACCTCTCAAGTTACCACTCGCCCGCCTGCCACCACCAACAACACTAGCACCACAGCCGCTTCACTTGATCTGTCAGAGGAGTTTTTTACACATCAGGTGGAAGAAATGAGTGATGCGCAACCATCATTGACAGAGGATGTAGATAACAGTGATATGTCTCAGTCAGGCAGCATTACAGACATGGACGTATGGTGTGATGATGATGATGATGATGATGTTGTACCCGCTGCTGCTTCCTTTGTTAATTTGTCAGATACAAGTGAAGCGGTTGATGATGACAATGCGTCCGTGGATGTCACGTGGGTGTCCGCTAGAAGAGAAGAAGAACAGGGGGAAAGTTCAGATGGGGAGACAGAGAGGAGGAGGAGGAAACGAGTTGGAAGCAGGGGGAGGTTGTCGCAAGGAGCTAGTGGCACAGTCAGACAGCATGCATCGGCACCCGGGGTCAGCCAGACAGCACGCCAATCAACGCATGCTGTTACCACCACCAGAATGCCGTCATCGCAGAGCTCAGCAGTGTGGCATTTTTTGTGTGTCTGCCTCTGACAACAGCAATGCCATTTGCAACCTTTGCCAAAATAAACTGAGTCGTGGGAAGTCCAACACCCACCTAGGTACAACTGCTTTGCGAATGCACATGATCGCTCATCACAAACGCCTATGGGATGAACACATGAGTAGAAGCAGCACACAAACTCAAAGCCGCCATCCTCCTCCTGGTCCAGCATCTTCAGTCACGTCAACCACTGCTGTCCTCCTTGCCCCCTCTCAACCATCTGCCACTCCGTCTCTCTTCCGGAGCAATTCATGATCATCAGCCCACAGTCAGGTGTCTGTCAAGGACATGTTTAAGCGTAAGAAGCCAATGTCACAAAGTCAACCCCTTGCCCGGCGTCTGACAGCTGGCTTATCTGAACTGTTAGCCCGCCAGCTTTTACCATACAAGCTGGTGGAGTCTGAGGCATTCAAAAAAATTGTAGCTATTGGGACACCGCATTGGGACACCTCAGTAGAAGGTACCCGGCTGAAATTTCTTTGCACAAAAGGCAATCCCCAACCTGTACTCGATTGTGCGAAAGGAAGTAATGGCATGTCTGGCACATAGTGTTGGGGCAAGGGTCCATATGACCACTGATAGCTTGTCTGCAAAGCATGGTCAGGGCAGGTATATCACCTACACTGTACATTGGGTAAACCTGCTGACGGCTGCCAAGCATGGAATGCATGGCTCTGCAGAGGAGGAGTTGGTGACCCCACCACGACTTGCAGGCAGGCCTGCTGCCACCTCCTCTACTCCTCCTACTCCATCCTCTTCCATAACCTCCTCGGCTGAGTCCTCTTCTGCTGCTGCGTCTTGCTCCACATCAACGGCACCCCCCCAGCTCCGCAGGTACCATTCCACATCACGGATACCCCAGTGTCACACCGTCTTGGGGTTGACTTGCCTGAAGCAGAGAGTCACACCGGACCAGCACTCCTGTCCGCCCTGAACGCACAGGTGGATCAGTGGCTGACTCCGCACCAACTGGAGATCAGCAAAGTGGTTTCTGACAACCGAAGTAATTTGGTGGCGGCATTGAAATTGGGCAAGTTGACACATGTGCCGTGCATGGCACATGTGTGTAATCTGATCATACAATGCTTTTTGCATAAGTACCAAGGCTTACAGGACGTCCTGAAGCAGGCCAGGAAGGTGTGTGGCCATTTTAGGCATTCCTACACGGCCATGGCGCACTTTCCGATATCCTGCAGCAAAACAACATGCCAGTAAGGCGCTTGATTTGCGACAGCCCGACACGTTGGAATTCAACACTCCTAATGTTCGGCCGCCTGCTCCAACAAGAAAAAGCCGTTAACGAGTATTTGTATCACCGGGGTGCTAGGACAGCCTCTGCGGAGCTGGGAATTTTTTTGCCACGTTACTGGACACTCATGCTTCCTTTTGAGGAGGTGACAACCCTAGTCAGTCGCACCGAAGGCACCATCAGTGACATCATACCATTTGTTTTCTTCCTGGAGCGTGCCCTGCGAAGAGTGCTGGAGCAGGCCATAGATGAGCGTGAAGAGTAAGTGAGCGTGAAGAGGAAGAGTTGTGGTCACCATCACCACCAGAAACAGCCTTATCAGCATCACTTGCTGGACCAGCGGCAATGCTGGGAGAGGATTGTGAGGAAGAGGAGGAGGAGGAGGAATGTGGCTTTGAGGAGGAGGAGGAGGAAGATCAACCACAACAGGCATCCCAGGGTGCTCGTTGTCACCTATCTGGTACCCGTGGTGTTGTACGTGGCTGGGGGGAAGAAGATACCTTCAGTGAGATCACTGAGGACGAGGAACGGGACATGAGTAGCTCGGCATCCAACCTTGTGCAAATGGGGTCTTTCATGCTGTTGTGCCTGTTGAGTGACCCTCGTATAAAAAAGCTGAAGGAGAACGACCTGTACTGGGTGTCCATGCTACTAGACCCCCGGTATAAGCATAAAGTGCCTGAAATGTTACCGAATTACCACAAGTCGGAAAGGATGCAGCAGTTCCAAAATAAATTAAAAAGTATGCTTTACGCAGCGTATAAGAGTGATGTTACAGCACAACGGGAATCTAACAGGGGAAGAGGTGAAAGTAATCCTCCGACTCCCACAACCACACCGGCAAGGACAGGACGCTTTACAGACGTGTTGTTGATGGAGGACATGCGGAGCTTTTTAACTCCTATGCATCGCCACAGCCCTTTGGGGTCCACCCTCAGAGAACGACTCGACTGACAGGTAGTAGACTACCTCACCTTAACTGCAGATCTCGACACTCTGAGGAGTGATGAACCCCTTGACTACTGGGTGTGCAGGCTTGACCTGTGGCCTGAGCTATCCCAATTTGTGATAGAACTTCTGGCCTGCCCTGCTTCAAGTGTCCTGTCAGAAAGGACCTTCAGTGCAGCAGGAGGTATTGTCACTGAGAAGAGAAGTCGCCTATGTCAAAAAAGTCTAGATTACCTCACCTTTATTAAGATGAATGAGGGATGGATCCCAAAGGGACTGACATTGGGCGATACATTCGAGTAAAAAAGGCCTGATGAGATGAGCTGCCTTGGGCTAAAAAAAGTCCACACGCTGCTGTATTTTATCTTCGAATGCCGGATGACTTGCGTGACTTATCCGCCACCAACTAGGGTTCAAGCCGCAATGTTTTAGGGCACTTTCTGCCTGGGAAAGAAACTGCAACAATACCTAATTTTTAGGCATGTGTACATGCCAAATTTTTCTGGCCTCTTGTGCTGCACTGTGGCTTAAAAAACCAAACGAAAAAAAAAAAAGGCACGTAACAGGGATTAAACTGATAAGAATAGTACTACGTAACACACCACTCCCATCTGGTGGCACATTAGATTGCATGCGCAGTGCCCCAAATTTGAAGTAGGAGGACCACCAAGCATATTTTTCCATCTCCTGGTTCCTAAAATCCTTGCCATATACACGTCCCCTGGCATCGCAACTGCCTCTGGGAACCTTACCATGGGTCCCAGAACATACGTCTTTTAATTCTCTGTCTGGGAAGTTATCTATCTATCAAATCTATCTATTTATCTATCAAATCTATCTATCTATCTATCGTATCTATCAAATGTATCTATTGCATCTATTGATCTATCTATCTAATCTATATACTGTATCTATCTATCTATCAAATCTATCTATCTCGTGGCCGGACTGTTATCTGACAGCCACTTGTGTTTCGGGCCAAATGTCCGTCTGCCAAATGTCCATCGGCTAAAAGTCCGGCCACGATTGCAAGCGCAGTGCCCCAAATTTGAAGTAGGAGGACCGACCAAGCATCTTTTTCCATCTCCCGGTTCCTAAAATCCATGCCATATACACATCCCCTTATAGGAGACACCGCAGTAGAAGGTACCCGGCCGAAATTTCTTTGCACAAAAGGAAATCCCCAACCTGTACTCGATTGTGCAAAAGGAAGTAACCTTACCATGGGTCCCAGACCGCACGTCTTGTAATTTTCTGTCTGGGAAATTATCTATCTATCAAATCTATCTATTTATCTATCAAATCTATCTATCGTATCTATCAAATGTATCAATTGCATCTATTGATCTATCTATCTAATCTATGTATCTATCTATTTATCTAGTAATAGGTGATCCCCAAAAGAGAGGACAAAAGACGGCTAAAAATCATCCACGGCTGGTTCAAAAAAGGTGTTTATTCAAGCAAGGTGCTAGTACATAAGGTGAGAGCAAAGCCTTAACACCTGACGCGTTTCGCGCATGCGTACATGCGCTTCATCAGAGGTGATATGTTCAAGGTGTGCATTGACCTATATGCAGCAAAGGGACCAATCATGTTATCGGTTCAATTAAGAACTATTGTCTACACCTATGAGTAAGGTAGCTGAACCCTTTGCTGCAGATTGGTCATAAAATTTTATTCCTTTAATTACTAAGTAAATAACACAGTAAATAGTTATACAAATCTTCTAGTACTAGTACAATTGTTAATATATATACATATACAAACTATTCATTCTAAGCCTATGTGAACTAAATTCTAATAGCCAATTAAAATAAAAGAAATATATATAAATAAAATAAAAATAAAAAATATTACATAAAAAAATTATTAACAATCACATTATTCTTCAATTAGGCAATAATATGCAAGAATAGCTTAGAAAGTAGATATGGAGATTTTTCCAGGGATGCAGACTTATCGATAGTGGTATCAATTACTATAAATCTGTCACCATCGATGCATATGTGAGAAAATCAACTATCTAAATTAAGAATGGACAAACCATCACATTAACATAAACAAAATGTTGAAATAGAAATGAAATTCATAAGGGAACAGAAATTCTATTAAAATAAACATAAATATTGTAATAAGAAAACATAAATATTGTGATAAAAAATTATAATAGAACACACACAGTTAATTTCGGATGTGCTAAGTTAATTGTTCACTGTTTAAGTTAGTGCATCCAAAGAATTATTAAGATTTTTTTCATTCATTTCTTTTCTTTGTGGGACCTGAACTGTGTTAGTAAGCTTTAGGGGGAAAAAAGGATTTTTCTCTTGTGTTGTTTTACTTTAAATTATGTTGTAAATTATACTATTCAACAAATAAATCAACATCCATCCTTTTATTAATTCCTTCTGGTACTCTAGTATGTAATTTTATGATCCAAAAGATCTCTTTCTTTCTTAAGCATTTTTCCCTATTGCCACCCCTAGGGTGTTTTTTAATAATATCAATACCTATGAAAGAGAAATATTTTTGTCCTATACCATGTAATCTAAAATGCTTAGCTACCGGCGTTTTAGGTTCTTTCTCATCTAGAGAGCGTAAATGTTCACGAATTCTTTCTTTTAATGGGCGGGTAGTTATACCAATATATTGACAGGAGCAAAATAGGCAATTGATGAGGTAGATCACATATTGTGAATTACAGTCAATTCTATCTCGAATGTGGAACACTTGTTTTGTAATATTGGAAGAGAAAGTATCTGTTACAGTGATACATGTGCATCCTTTGCAAGGTACATGACCACATTTAAAACACCCTGGTTTTGGACTAAGCCAGTGTGCACCTATCGTTTCTTTGTCTGTAAACTGTTTACTAGTTATTTCTCTTATGGTTGGTGCTCTTCGTGCTATACATTTTATTCCTGATGTTAGGATGTTGTTAAGTGCTTCATCACCTTTTAGAATTGATAGGTTCTGTCTGACTATCTTACAAATTTGGTTATATTGTCTACTAAATTGTGTAATAAACAAAAGGTTTTGATTAGGTGATATTAATTTATCAATTTTTCCCAATTTCTTAGAGCCTCCTTTAAGTAATTCTTGTCTATTTAAATCTGCCACTTGTTTCTCCAATTTAAGTAGCAGATTCCTATGATATCCTCTATCTGTCAATCTATTTGTTAACTCTCTTGCTTGTGTGAAATAATCTGCCAGTTCTGTACAATTCCTTCTTAAACGAAGGTATTGTGCTTTAGGAATGCCTCTTTTTAAATGATTGAGATGGCAAGAATCAGCTCTCAGTATCGTATTCCTAGCCAATGGTTTGCGGTAGGTGCATGTGGAGATTGTGTTATCTTTGGCTCTCAAACTTAAATCTAGGAAATCAATGGACTGTTTATGTATCTGTGCTGTAAAGGTCAAATTATATTCATTATTATTCATAAAGTCTACAAAATTGTCAGCTGTACAGTCATCCCCAGTGTCCCATATGACTATAATATCGTCTATAAAACGGCCATATATTATGACATTGTTCTTATATGGAAACTGGTCTGAAAAGATCATATTTAATTCCAGCCACCCCATATATATATTTGCTAGCGCGGGGGCAAATTTAGCCCCCATCGCTGTACCTCGTCTTTGTAAATAATAAGTGCCTTGAAAGATGAAAAAATTATGCTGTAAAAGAAATTCTGTTATTTGGACAATAAATGATATAAATTCGTTGCTATAGTCTGAATATCTTCGTAACATAAAATCTACAGCCTCCAGTCCTTTTGAATGAGGGATGTTGGAATAGAGGGCCGTGACATCAATGGTGGCCCATACATAAGATTCTTTCCAAGTTATATCACTTATCTGTGTCAGTAAGTGTGTACTGTCCCTAATGTACCCTGGTAGGGACAGCATGATAGGTTGTAGTATGTGGTCCAGCCAGCCACCCAATCTTTCACACAATGATCCATTACTGGCCACAATGGGTCGTCCAGATGGATTCTTGAGACCCTTGTGTATTTTGGGTGCAATGCGAAAGTATGGGGTGGTTGGCTGTTCCACATATAGATAATCAGTTAGTTCTTTATCCATGAAGTTATGTTCAATAGCATAGTCTAATAAGTGACTAAGTTTGTTTTTGAAGGAGGTGGTGGGATTGAACGTAAGTTTAGTGTATAACATACAGTCTTTTAATTGGTTCTCAACTTCACCAATATAATCAATTTTGTTCAATACCACCACTGCCCCTCCTTTATCTGCCTGGACTATCACCACACTGTCATTTTTCTGAAGTCTAGTCAATGCCTGTCTTTGTTGTCGAGTAAGATTATCTCTAGATATATCTAAGGGATTTTTTTCAATTGTATTTGATAAGTCAGTCAATTCTCTCTCTACCACTCTCTGATAAAGGTCCAATAGTTGGTGTCTAGAATTTACTGGATAAAAATAAGAACTATTCTTATATGTGAAAGATGTGCAATTATTCGTTAATGTGTCAGTGGATCTAGTGGATTCCTGTTGTAAGGAAATTAGATTAGTAAGATCTACCAGATCAGTGTATTTCAGTCCTACTGAACTATGCTTACTAGAAGCTTGTGTGTTATCAAGTGAGTGCTCAACTGGGATATCTTTAAAGTGTTTTTTCAAAACTATCTTACGGACAAATCTATTGATATCAATAAGTGTATTTACAAGATCAAAATTATGTGCTGGTGCATATGATAAGCCTTTATTTAGCAAATTACATTCTATATCGGACAATTTGTAATCAGAGAGGTTAATGACTGCTACTTCTTTATATTTTTTCTGACCCTGCTGGGGTAACGGAAGGTTGGTTCTGTTTCATCCATATCTATTGTTTCTTTTGTTTTCTTAGGTGTGCTAGTCTGGCTAGGTTGCTTCACTAAAGTTTTTAGTTCTTTTCTACTGGTGCTCGGATTTAAGCTGGTCTTATCTGATTCGATTAAACCTTGTGATTGTTCACCTTCAGTAGACTGTGCACTCGTATCCTGGTAATCTGTGTCTATGCTAGAGAAAGTCACATGTTTATTTTTATTTCTATCTGTCTTATTTCTATTTCCTTTTTTGTTTCTATTTTTTTCTTTATTTTTCTTTGTGGATGGCCAACTTTGTCTAGTGGGCTTATGTTGTTGCCATGAATATACTATATTAAGTTCATAGTCCTTGACATCTCTCTGATATTTCTGTACCTTCCTTTCGGATAATGTTGTGTCTAGAGTGTCTATTGTTTCAATGAGCTGTTTGCTATAATCTATGTGTTTTTGGGTAGTCTCATATGGTTTAAGTGTTTCAATTGCATTATTGATTTCTATAAGGACTTGATCTCTTTCCTCTTTTTTATGACATAATAGTTGTTTCATTAATATTATGGAACAATTAGTTAAATTCTCATTCCATTCCTCCATAAATTTGGGGTTATTAAGTGCAAAAGAGGGATATTTCTTCATTCGTAAGCCCCTAGGTACCTTGTGCTCAGATATATAGAGTTCTAAGAACTCTATGTCCCACCACAAATTGGTTTCTCTAAATCTCAATAATTCTAATTTGGAAAATACATTAGCAATATCATCCTCATCAACCAAAACAATCGCTTGGCTATCACCTTTTAGTGCATTTTCCATGATGCGTTTTCTTTTTGTTTCATTTATAACCCCTGTGGGTGTTTTTGTTGCCATTATGGAAAATGTACCAATGGATGTTAAAATATAAATTATATATAATCTATTTAAGAACCAGTGGAACCCTTAATATTTATAGATGCAGAGACAAAAATAAAAATATCTAGAACAAAAGAGGATTATTTGCAGGTATAAATAATGAGGGATCTTACAACAGTGTGTGTAAAGACAAAGTATATATCTAAACAGTGTTACAATACTTCGTAGTTAGCATTTCCCATAGTTGCAAATCACGGTTTGCTATACTTGCACAATTATGGAAATTCAAATGGTGTAGTCCACAATTACATTGATATGGAATGTTCCAAGTATATTCCCAGTATATCCTTAAGTATAGCGCTATATCTATATGTATAGCAAGCGCTTATGGAAGTTCCTGACGGCAAGAAACAAACTGTGGGAAAATAAGCTGTGAATGTAAACGTCCCTCCGGACCCTTAGAGCCAATGTACAATTGGGATGTACACAGTAGAAATAAAAAGTACCTCCAAAATGGGTGGACCAGGAAATTCAATTACCAATGTAATGGTTTCAGGCAGCGTCCTCCGAAGATCCTCGATAGGCAAAAGCCCCCAAGTTCCGACGGAGGGAGATGGCTGTATCCTCGTTTCCACTTGTCCTCATACGACCAAGGCTCTGACGTCAGAGTAGTGTGCCGTGTCGCACAGGAGGTCCGCTGTAGGCATGAGGGGAACGTGCAGCGTCGCACGGCAGATTCCTCCGGACAAACCAGGTGTCGCTCAGGAGGTCCGCTGTAGGCGTGAGGAGGACGTACAGCGTCGTACGGCAAATTCCTCGGGACAAACCAGGTGTCCACTGGGTCCTAAGTCACCGGTTCTTCAGGTCTGGATATGGGTTCCGGGTGATAGACAGCCAAAGCGGTATCTCATCCGCTAAATGTAGTAATAGGTGATCCCCAAAAGAGAGGACAAAAGACGGCTAAAAATCATCCACGGCTGGTTCAAAAAAGGTGTTTATTCAAGCAAGGTGCTAGTACATAAGGTGAGAGCAAAGCCTTAACACCTGACGCGTTTCGCGCATGCGTACATGCGCTTCATCAGAGGTGATATGTTCAAGGTGTGCATTGACCTATATGCAGCAAAGGGACCAATCATGTTATCGGTTCTATTTATCTATCCATCTATCAAATCTATCTATCTCGTGGCCGGACCGACCAAGCATCTTTTTCCATCTCCCGACTCCCGGTTCCTAAAATCCATGCCATATACACGTCCCCTGATAGGGGACGTAACAGGGATTAAACTGATAAGAATAGTACTACTTAACACACCACTCATATCTGGTGGCACAGTAGATTGCACATGCAGTGCCCCAAATTTGAAGTAGGAGGACCGACCAAGGATCTTTTTCCATCTCCCAGTTCCTAAAATCGATGCCATATACACGTCCCATGATAGGGGACACCGCAGTGGAAGGTACCCGGCTGTCTTTGCACAAAAGGCAATCCCCAACCTGTACTCGATTGTGCAAAAGGAAGTAACCTTACCATGGGTCTCAGACGGCACGTCTTGTAATTCTCTGTCTGGGAAATTAACTATCTATCTATCTATCTATCTATCTATCAAATCTATCTATTTATCTATCAAATCTATCTATCTATCGTATCTATCAAATGTATCTATTACATCTATTGATCTATATATCTAATCTATGTATCTATCTATCAAATTTATCTATCTCGTGGCCGGACCGACCAAGCATCTTTTTCCATCTCCCGGTTCCTAAAATCCATGCCATATACACGTCCCCTGATAGGGGACATAACAGGGATTAAACTGATAAGAATAGTACTACTTAACACACCACTCATATCTGGTGGCACAGTAGATTGCACATGCAGTGCCCCAAATTTGAAGTAGAAGGACCAACCAAGCATCTTTTTCCATCTCCCGGTTCCTAAAATCCATGCCATATACACGTCCCCTGATAGGGGACATCACAGTGGAAGGTACCCGGCTGAAATTTCAATGCACAAAAGGCAATCCCCAACCTGTACTCGATTGTGCAAAAGGAAGTAACCTTACCATGGGTCCCAGACCGCACGTCTTGTAATTCTCTGTCTGGGAAATTATCTATCTAATCTATCAAATCTATCTATTGTGGTGCCTTAAACGGGGAGTTTGGTCTGTCACTGTGAAGCGGGTATAACCCTTACACTACCTGATCGATACAACATCATACCTGATGTTTTAAAGCACGTTATTCCAAACAATTTAGGAATGTTAGGGGATTTATGCCCTTTATGAATTAAAAGTAACAAATGTAGGTAGCAAGAGTATTCACTGTAAGTTTGTCCTGTACGCTAATATTTGCGTTATGTTAGTGAAGCTTCTTAAGCCTTTAAGTACAGTTAGGATGGCGGTCTTAAAGCAGCTAGTTAGTAGTATGGTAATCAGTCCTGTTTATCAAACAGCAAATACACTGTTTACACAAAGTTCATAGGTGGGTCGGTATGTAGCGGATACAAGCTCATGTGCTGGCTGTAACAAACAAATCCCAAACTTGGGCTCGGCGGCCCTTCCCGGATAAATGCAGTTATCAAGCACTGTGCACCATACAGAGATATATTGCCACGGCGGGCCCTCGCTACATACCTGTTCCCATACTTTAGTTCCGTGTCAGGATCCTTCTCTAGGTAGCGTGTACGGGTGTTTACCGGAGACTAGCAGGGAAACCAGGTTCCGCTCCTTGACCCTTCCGCTTGCTTGCGCTCCTGAGCCCCAGATTCCTCTGTTCGATCCAACTTGCGGTACGTCGGTGACGTCACGGACAGGTGTGTGCTTGCCAGCCAATCCTATTGCGACTTCGATAGACCTGATTCGGCGTGGTGCAAATGGCAAGTAGATAATTTTCAAAGAACAAGAGAGCACCAACGCCGTTAAGTAAAACAAAATTCTTTATTCCATAAAGTTAAAAATGTTACAGGACAGCAGTACCCTGTAATTAGTTAGATCAAGTGTAGAAAAATTGGCTTATGCGTTTCAGCATATAGCCGTAGTCATAGCCTGTCATTTTGTGATACACTTCGGTTTAAAAAGTACTGCCTAAAATGTTATTGGTTATCCAAACTCCACCTCTAACTAATTAGCCAATGCCAGGCTGGGATTTTTGTTGTTAGTGTTCAGCACAGTCATTGATTGCAAAAACATATGTACACAATAATCCCTATTCACAGGGCATATGTGCTGACAAATAACAAAACAAAACTCAATATGAAAGATACATTGTGGATATAAGTGAATGATGTTTTCTAAATACACTATGTGTCCTATTACCCTCCGTTAAGCCATGTTGCTATTTAAGTGGGTAAGTTAGTATTACTCTCTATAACATATTCCCTAGTTACTCTTCATCCTTATTGGAGTGTAGCAACCAATATATATAGTAATTGGTTGCTTGATACAATATACAAAATACTCGATTAGTAAGGATAGGTACAATGTAACATTGCTAACTATTAGATTTCTTTGTTTTAATGTTTATGGGAAATTGTTGTTAGAAAAATATGGAACAGATTAGGATGTTATAATTCTCAGAAGATGTCTGGGTATGGTGGGAAAGGGGTGATTCTATGTTATCACTTTGTTTGACTAGAGAGAGAAATTATTGTATACATATAAGTAACAAGGACCTCAAAGGAATGGAATACTGTCTCCTTTCTTGTTCAGACTATAGAAATAATTGACACAGATACTAAATTATTCCCAGTAGTTTATCAAGTCGTATTTGGAGTTCAGACCCTCTGGATGTCATGTTCTGAGTCTGAACATCCAAAATGCTTCTCTTTTAGCCAACAATTTCTCAATATTACCTCCTCTTTTGGGAAGTTTTACTTTTTCTATCGCACACCATCGCAAGGTGTGTATAGATCCCTTGTGTCTGTTTTTAAAGTGACATACCAATGGAGTGCTAGACTTTCCTCTTGTGATAGTTGATAGATGTTCCCTTATTCGGGATTTTATGTCTCTAGAGGTGAGACCTATATATTACATTCCACATTCTATGCAATATAATAGATATACAACCTCTGTAGACATACAGTTCATACATGACTTTATCTTAAAAGTTTCTCCTGTCACATTGAATTAAAACCAGACTCTGCATCAACTATGCAATTTTCCGTGGGAGTTTTGCCATGGATCCCCCTCCGGCATGCCACAATCCAGGTGTTAGTACCCTTGAAACAACTTTTCCATCACTATTGTGGCCAGAAAGAGTCCCTGTGGGTTTTAAAATTCGCCTGCCTATTGAAGTCTATGGCGGTTCGCCCGGTTCGCACGTTCGCGAACATTTGCGGACGTTAGCGTTCCCCGTTCGGGAATGGAAAATTTTAAGTTCACGACATCACTACACAAGTGGTGAATAGTGAATTTCGTTGTTAGTTGATCTGAAGTTTATTGTCTATAACCCGGGTTATAAAATGTAACAGCAAGAGGTCCATAGATAAATCAGCTGGCTCATGGTTAAATCCTTGGTGAGATATATCTCACCCTGTATAGATATAGCTGCCTTAAACGTCAATGCGTTTCATACTATTATGGGCTTTTTCAAGATAAAATTTAGGCAGGTAAACTGAGTCTTTTATAGACCTGTAATCCTTTTTTATTGGTCCGTTGTTAATTAGCCTTTTTTTATTCTATAATTCATTCTTTAAAAAGGTGGTATAATTCTAATTATGCACTAACTCAAAAAACATTTAGTTAAAAACAGACATATTAAAACAGTTTTAAAATAATTTTAAACATAACAGTATGGGAGGAAAATATACAATTATGATAATATATGGTTATGACCGACATTAATAAAATGGGGTTCAGGTTTTATATTTCTTTATCCGGATGAATATTATAAAATTTCTACACATATTGTCTTTTTTCAGATGGTTCATTCAAATAAAAATGGAGACCTTTTGGGTATAGTGTGCCAAATTTGTATATAATTTCAGCTTCTTTAATGAGTAGTCTTTTTTTCAATGTCCCCCCTCCCCTTCAATTCATGGGTAGTTTCTTTATACCCCAATATTTTAGGTCACTTATTCTACCTTTATGTACATCTTTAAAATGTTTATATAGATGTGTGTTATCTACTTCATTTTCTATAATACATAGATGTTGCCTAATTCTATCTTGTAAACATATTTTAGTTTCACCAAAATAGAACAGGTTGAATGTACATTGCAGTATATAGATTATGTTTTTCTAACATCTTATGAGATCTTTAATAAAGTATTCTTCATTTATATTTGGTACCATAATGCTTTTCTTATTTGTGCTATATTGACATGCTCTGCATGTATAGCAAGGATAAAAACCTAAAATCGTTTTTCCTGTTTGATCAGAGTCTACTAGTCTCTTTGTAGATTTCCTCTTATTTTGTTTTATGTCACTAGGGGCTATCAGTGATTTCAAGTTCGTTGCCCTCTTAAAAACAAATTTTGTTTTTAGTGTTAAACTATCTCCTATTATAGGGTCTGCTTTAAGCAAGTGCCAGTGTTTATTAATAATCTTCCTTATCAGCCCATGATCTGGATTATAGTTTGTAATGAATGGAACTTTCAAAGTTTTAATGGTATCTAATTCCTCATCTGGTTTCCTTTTATATTTAAGGAGGCTTTTTCTTTCCATATTCTTTGCTTTTAATACTGCATTATTTATATGTTCATCGTTATAGCCTCTCACATCAAATTTCTCTATTAAGGACACAGCCTGATTTTCAAAGTCTTTTGTACACGAGTAGTTCTTTTTAACTCTTACACACTGTCCTATTAGAATATTTTCTTTCCATCGATTCAGATGGCAGCTTTCTGCATGCACATAGTTGTTTGAAACAACTGTTTTAAAGTTTGTTTTGGTCTCTATCTTATATTCTATTACCATAAAAACCAAGTATAAAAAGTAACACAGTTTTTACTATAATTATGGGTAAATGCTAATCCTTTATTATTATTGTTCATATCCTCAAACAATTTCAACAGTTCTGATTCAGGTCCACGCCAGATGAACTGAAGGTCATCTATATATCTTTTATAGAGTACGAGGTTTGCACCATAGCTGCTATAATTGAAGAAATTCTCTTGCCATTCTCCCATGAAGAGGTTGGCATAGCTAGGTGCAAACCTCGTACCCATCGCTGTACCTTCTATTTGCAGGTAGTACTTCCCTTCAAAAGAAAAAAAGTTATTTGTTAATTTGAAATCTATACTTTTTAGAATGAACTCTCTTTGTTCTTTTTTAATTTCTTTATCATCTTTAAGATATTTCTCAGTTGCCTCAATTCACTTTTTATGATTAATTATTGTGTAAAGGGATGTGATGTCAAACGTAGCTAGTACCATATCATCATCCCATTGTAGTTCATCTAACAGATTCAATACCTGAGTGGAATCCCTTAGATAGGAGTTTAAGTTGCTTACATGTTTCTGGAGGAACCTATCAACATATTGGGATAGATTAGCTGACAAGAAGTCTATCCCAAGATTATGGGCCTCCCGGGGGATTGGCAAGGTCCTTATGGATTTTGGGTAAGAAATAGAAGATGGGAATTCTCGGGTATTTGGGTATTAGAAAATTATATTCTTTCTCAATGAGAATTTTTATCTTCTTTCCATCCATAAGAGCAAGTACACTGAATCAAGTTGTTATCCTGTATCGGTAACCAATTCCAACTGTGATCCGGATTCGAAAAGCCGTTACAATACCTGTGAAGTAGCCCAAAGATCACATGGGAGCAAGCTGATACATTGTGGCAAGGTGCTGTGAGGAGGGTAAGTGAGCCAGCCTGTGTGTAACTGGGACAACAGGACATTGGGCTTACCCCTCAGAAAGAATCTGTTTGGACAAAAGCCAAATTGAAGCGGGTAATTGACCCGCTGTAGTTTTTTTTGAGGATCTAGCAGTGGTACTTAGTTAGTACCTTTATTTTTGTTGCTTTTACTAACTGAACATTGCTCTGAATATTTGATTGCATTGGCCACATTGTGAGGTGTAAGTACATGCCCAATGAGAGGCGTCTTATCACACTAAGGCACGGATAGGTCTTATGCTTAAGATGAGAGATGACATTCTTTCTCATTCATGTTAAACAATTGGTCTGTCCGTGGTGATATAGGCAGAAGTGCCGTTATATTTATTTTGTGTAGCAGCGATATTTGACTGTGTTACTAACACAGGGGGCTGTGATTGGCTATTGATGATTATTACGTATCATTGAAGGCGGGGCTATGTTATGATCATGATCGCCAGGACATTTACTGTCTGAATGATTTGTGTGGTTTATTGAAACGGAGGTGACATATAATATCATGATTATGGGGTTGTTTTTGGTATGTTTACCCAGTACGATCTTATGGTGATCTGTTTTTGGTCTATAATATAAGCCTATCACATAGAGGGGTGTTGTCTGAAATATCCTATCAACTACCTAATAGCTCTGAATGAGCAACAGTTGGCTATGATGCTCTATTTTGATTCCGGTTTAATATGGGTGTGTTCTGACCTTATACACCTCCACCACGGCGTCACTTATGTTTTGATTCCCTGCATTCACACAGATCACATCACTTTAACCTACCACATTGAATCACTAATAAATAAGGATCACTATTTACCTTGTTATAGGTTACTTTTTTATAAGATACACATTATGTTTATGTGAAATTGATTGCTGTAATGAGCATGTCACTGTCACCAATCATTGGTTGACCTGAGAGGAAGGGGAGGGGTCTCAGGCTTTATAAGTCACTTTTTTACACATGTTGTTTGTCAGAGGAAGGGACGCTGCCAGTCCCGAAACGTCACAAGTTTTGAAATAAAGAATTGCCACTGTTGACTGAACACCAGTGAGTGCTTATTCTATTTGAACTTATATATATATATATATATATATATATATATTATTTTATTATCTTAATAAATTATCTTGTAGACAGATGAGGTTGTTCTGTATTCCAGTGTCTTAAGCTTTGCCTACCGACCTCCTATTACATCTTTTTACTTTTTAGCCATACATTTTTAATACAGTATAGATGAATCTGTGTTTATGAGGAGTGGTTTGATACAAATATAGTCCAGTGCAATTATTAACATATCTGTTTATTTCTGGCTTTGACTCCTGGCTTGTCATTTGGCTTTTAGACTCTTTATTATTTTTTGTTATTATTAATAAAGGTGTAATTATTTTTTTATTTCACGTCTCAGTCTGATTCCTGGTACCCTGAAATTTCGCAAGGGCCATGAATCCTGACAGTGCTAATAATCCACCTTCTCCCACCATCATTTCCAGGATGGATGAACAGGATCACTGCTTGCATTAATTTGCACTAGCCCTGCAAACCCTTCTGACTCACACAGCACATTTGGATCAAAGTGTCCACAAGTTATGGCTGCTCCTGTTTCCGCTGCTGCACCTAGTCCTACCAGGAGCGTGTCCAGTTTTGAACCTCTACCTCAGCGATATGGAGGCGATCCTAATCAGTGCTGAGCTAAGGTGGAATTACTCATCTCTTTACTCTCTGACACGGGTCTTGCTTGGGCTAATTCCTTTTGGGAGACATAAACCTGTTATATCTAATTACCCTGAATTTGTGGCCTCCTTTTGAAGGGTTTTTGATGTTCTGGCTCGCTCCTCCTCTGCTGCCAAACAACTCATGCCCATTCAGCAAGGTATGAGATATGTAGCCCAATATGCCATTGAGTTCCATACGCTTGCAGCAGAGGTAGGTTTGAAAAATGAAGCCCTTGTTGCCACCTTCTTTCATGGACTTTCCGATCTGATTAAAGATGAAGTTGCTACCAGAGATTTACCAGAGGATCTCAAGACCTTGGTGTCTTTCTTAATTCTAATTGACATCATACTCAGAGAAAGGCCCTCTTTCAAGGAGCGCATGTGGAAGCCTCCTGTCCAGTTGTCTCCTACATTTGAATTCCCAACCATGCCTCCCTCTCCTCCCAAGCCTCCTGGTCCCGAGTCACCAGGTACAGCTGAGCTGATGTAGTTGGGATTCACATGCCTCTCTGAGTCAGAGAGGGCCTTTTGGAGGAGGGAGGGGCTCTGCATCTATTGCGGCTACAAGGCCACCTTTTAAAGTCTTGTTTTACATGTCTGGGAAACACCCGCACCTAAGGTCCTGTCGGGGTAGACCTTGGGGGATTTATCCTCATTCCTGGAACCGTTAAAGGAGAAACCTTTGGTCACAGTTGTCCTTTCGTGGGTGGACTCAGACTCAGTCACCCAGGCTCTTGTAGACTAAGGTGCTGCAGGCTATTTCATTGACAGTGCTTTTGTATCACAGCACTCCATTCCTATATTGCCTCGGTTCGCTCCACTTGCTATTGAGGCCATTGATGGCAGACCCCTTCAGTCCACACTCGTTACTCACAAAACTGCTCCATTATCCATGGCTGTGGGGGCTCTCCATTTTGAAATGCTCCAGTTACAGGTGATAAACTCTCCACATTTTCCAGTTGTTCTGGGTTATCCCTGGCTCCAAAAGCACAATCCCAGTCTCAACTGGCGTAGGTCTGAAATATTGTTATGGTCTCTGCAATGTATTTCCACTTGTCTCCGGAAACCAGTCAAAGTCTTGCGCACTTCTTCGGTATCTCAATTGCCAGAGGAGTACCGAGAGTTCCTTGATGTTTAGGACAAAGTGAGTGCTAGTGCGTTGCCTCCTCAACGGTCTTACGATTGTGCAATAGATCTGCAACCCAGAGCCATTCCTCCTCAGGGACAGGTTTACCCTCTGTCTGTTACGGAGAATACTGCTATAGAGGAGTATGTTGCCGATGCCCTTTTGCGGGGAATCATCTGCAAATCCTGCTCTCCAGCAGGAACTGGCTTCTTCTTCATGAAGATGAAGGGTGGCAAATTAAGACCATGTATCGACTATAGGGGTCTTAATCGCCTTACCATTAAGAATGCTTACCCTATTCCACTTAACACACACACTTGGGGCTCACTGTTCTGATGTCACACGGGTACTTCAGAGACTATGTGAGAGTCTTAAAACTCCAATGTGTTTCACGTCTCCCTCTTTAAACCATTGGTTTATAATCAGTTTACTACTGTCTTGCCTCATCCCCATCCTATTTCTGTTGACAACCATGAAGAATATGAGGTCAGCAGCATTATTGACTCTTGTATATACAGGGGTCGCGTAGAGTATTTGGTTCCCTCCTCTGATGTTCATGCTCCAGCCCTCCTCCATGCCTTCCATGCCCTTTTATCCAATAAGTCTTTTGTCCTACCACGGGGAAGGGGTCGTTGAGGGGAGGGTACTGTCAGGGTTTTACCCTGCTTTCATTTGCTATTTGCTGCTGTCTGCCATTTTTACTCACCTGTCTCTCCCTGAATCTGCTGCAGAATGTAACGCTGCTTACTCACCTAGGTGCCCTCTTATGGCCAAACTGGAGAACATCATCAGTGAGAGACATGTTGCAGTCCCAGAATTATGATGTCATCATACCCTTGCGTTGTCTCAGACTTCTCTGTGAGTTCCTGTGTTCCAGTTCCTGTGTATTACCTGACTTGTCTGATGCCCCTTCTGGTTCCTGATCCCTTGCTTGTTCCTGGCTCTGCTGTTTTCTTAGTTCCTGATTCTGGCTCATCTGACTACTCGCTTTGGTTCCTGACCTGGCTCGTCTTGACTACCAGCTCTGGCTTTGACTCCTTGCTTGTTGTTTGGCTTTTGGACTCTATTATTTTTTGTTATTATTAATAAAGTTGTGATTACATCTGATTCCTAGTACCCTGGCAAATATATTATCATATTTATTATATACCTTATACCTCACCGGTCTTACGATTGTGCCATAGACCTGCAATCTGGAGTCATTCCTCCTCTTGGCCGGGTTTACCCCTTTGTCTGATGTGGATAATACTGCTATGGAGTATGTTGCTGATGCCCTTTTGCAGGGAATAATCTGCAAATCCTGCTCTCCATCAGGAGCTGGCTTCTTCTTCATGAAGATGAAGGGTAGCGAGTTAAGATCATGTATCGGCTATAGGGGTCTTAATCACCTTACTATTAAGAATACTTACCCTATTCTGCTCATCACCCACACTTGAGGCTCAATGTTCTGATGTCACATGGGTACTTTAGAGACTACGTGAGAACAACCTGTTTTGCAAACAAAATCATCAAACTCAAGTAACCTTCCTTGGTTATGTAATTTATGTTGCAGGGTTCTCCATGGATCCTGGCGAGTTATCTGCAGTGGTCATGCCTAGTTGGTCTTCAGTCTATTCAATTTTTTTCGCTAATTACTATAAAAAGTTTATTAAAAACTTTTCTTCCTTGGTCAAACCTATTATGGACATGACCCGTATGGGGAATGATCCACTCCATTGTTCACCTACTGCAATTAAGGCCTTTGAGAGACTTAAAACTGCTTTTGCTGCTGCCTTGTTTCTGGCTTATCATAACCCTGTTCTGCCTTTCATTCTAGAGGTCGATGCATCTGAGACAGGAGTAGGTGCCCACTTGTCTCAATGTCCTACGCTTGAGGGTTCTTTGCATCCATGTGGCTTCTTCTCTAAAAAATTATCCCCAGTGGAATGCAATTACAAAATTGGCAACAGGGAATTACTGGTCATACTTTTGGCACTCAAGGAATAGAGGCACCTTCTCAAAGGTACTAGCATACTGGCGCTCATTCTTACTGACCACAAGAATTTTACTTACTTATCCAAAGCTATACATTTGTCACTCCAACAGGCCAGATGGGCACTACTTTTGTCTCAGTTCAATTATGTGGTCTCCTACCTACCTAAAAGTAAGAATGTTAGGGCTGATGCCCTCTCTGACAATTTTTGCCTCTATCCAAGGAGGACTCTCTACCCACTCCAGTTATACCTCCTGACCACATTTTAGTCACCATACATGCCAATTTGACTTCTCTATTGGGGGAGGAGATCCTGGCTTCACAAACCAATGCCCCTTCAGAGAAATCTAGTGGCAAGTGCTTTGTACCTGAGAATCTTCGCACCAAACTTTTGTACACTTACCACTATCCTAAAGCTTCAGGTCACCCGGGCAAGAACCAAATGATTTGGTCTGTCACTTGACAATTCTGGTGGCCAGGTCTTCATTCCATTGTGTTTGTTGCCTCCTGCTCAGTCTGTGGGTCTTCTCCAAACTATTGATAATGGTGAGCGTCCTTGAACGCATCTATCCATGAACTTCATTGCCGACCTTCCTGTTTCCAAAGGCAATACTGTTATCTTGATGCTTGTTGATCGTTTTTCCAAAATGTCACATTCCATTCCCTTGAAGAAGCTGCCTACCGCTCAGGAGCTTGCTTCAATTTTTGCCTAGGAGGTCTGTCGTTTACATGGATTACCCAAGGAGATCTCGGACTGGGCTAGCCACTTTGTCTCCAGATTTTGCCATTCCTTTTGTGCCCAAATGGGGATTCAGCTTTCCTTTTCCTCTGCCTATCACCCTCAATCCAATGGGGCTGCAGAATGGTCTAAACAGTCTCTGGAACACTTCCTCCATTGCTATGTCAAAGATCACCACAATAACTGGTCTGACCTGTTACCTTGGGCAGAGTTTGCTCATAATAGTGCTATCAATGCGTCCTCAGAGTTTTCCCTGTTTATGGCGAATTATGGGTTTCAACCATCCTTGTTACCGATTCATTCATCTCTCAGTTTTTCCAGCTTTGGAGGATCCCTTCTCTCACTCAACCATTTGCACAAGAAACGAGCATATCAATCATCCCAGATAAATTAGTCTATGTTGTTTAAAATTGTCAACTTTTGAGGTTGTGGATATGTTAAGAAGTAGCAATCATAAAGCTGTTGCTTTTTAACTTTCAGTAGCAATCTTGTATGAGTGAGCATACACTGTAATAGCTACATATCACTTAGATTACAAGTTGTGCAGTATGGCTATACCGCTGAAAAATTGGCCTTTGCAAGCAGAATATTCACCATATTATAAGTTGCGGTGGAACGGCTATACCACTAGTGTTTTAGCCTATACCGCAACGATCCATTCCCCCATTAAAAAAATGGCTTTTGAGTGTGGAATATTCAGCTCACCTGTATTACAGGTTGTGCGGTCAGGCTATTCTGCTAGCGTTATACCGCCACAATCCATTCCGCAGTCAAAGACCAGTAGTTATGGTTTTTGTGAAAAAAAAATGTTGCACAAAACTCATAAAAAAATGTTACAAAGTACACTAACATCCATAAACTACCTATTAACCCCTAAACTGCCACCCCTGGCATCGCAAACACTATAATAAACCTATAAACCTCTAATGCACTGCCCACCCACATCACCAACACTAAATAAACCTATTAAGCCCTAAACCACCGCCCACCTACATTGCCAACACTAAAAAAACCTATTAACTCCTAATCCGATAGTACATAAAGAAAATAATAGTATTATTTCAATAGAAAATTTAGAAAATCTATTATGTAAAAAAATTAAGGTCAAAACAGAGATGAAATTTATGGAAAAATATGTATATGTAGGAATAGTCGCCAGGGGTTAATCTTAAAAAAAGACTGTACTTTCGAACTTTAAAAAGACTTAAAAGATGAATGGTATGGGATTTTAGAGCAGGCATCTCTGAATCTGATAATAGTAATTATTAAAGCAAGAAATGGTGCTATACAAGAAATTGGGGAAGAAATTAACAAACATAAGACTAACAAAATACTCTATTGATAAAGATAAATAGCGAGATATTATAATTAGATTGGAGGAACTACATAATGAAATTTTACAAAATAAACGGAAGAAATATGATAGAGATCAAGGAGATTACAATATTGAGGAATATAAGGGGACTGATAAGGAAAACCTGATGTTAAACAATATATTATTAAGCAAAAAAAGAGTAGAGTTACTACAATCACAAGAAAGTACTAAGCAAAGGAAAGATAATCTGATAACAAATAGACAAAAGTTTGATTCGAAAAAATCTAACACATATCACAGAAGAGAGGATAATTCAAGAAACACATTCTGGAACAGCAGAAATGAAACAAATAAACAATATGAACAGCAAGAATCCTCTAGAGATAAGAGAAATAATGTCTATAGAAGAAGGGATGACTATAGAGAAGTACAATATAACAAACCATACTCAGATAACTATTACCATAGAGATCAAAGAAGGAAGAGACAGGAAAGATTCCCTAGCAATCATCAATAGGGTTATAATAGAGAAAGGCAAGAACAAAGAGGTTTGTTTAATAGAGAAAGAAACTATGACAACCATCAGAGAGAAGAGAGGAAAAGGAATGAAATAGATCATAATGATTGGAGACTCCCCACCAATAATAGGTATGAAATGCTTAATAAAATGAAAGAACGGAAAAAGAGAGAACAGTCGTATCAAACTTCAGGAAGTTCCAATGATTTTTTTGACAGGGGTTTTGAAAGAGCCAATGACCCCCCCCCCCCCCAAGGGAAAAAAGAAGAACAGAGGGAACAGAGGGAGAGAAAGTAGAGATTTAAAAATAAACAACAGCAAACCCCTTAATACTGGCATTTTTAATCTGAGTGGTATTCCCCTTACCAAAGATGAAGAGAGTGTTATCAATAAAGGACTATTGTTTGCACCTATCACCAAATTAAATACATTTGAACATTTAATAATGTAAACCAATTTGTGAAATATTTTTTTAAAAAGCCAAATGTTAAAGATAGTGTTACACAATTAGGGAATCAATCGATTAAAAATATGTTCACACTGGGTTTAAACCTAAATCTACCTTCTTTCCAACCCAAGAAAAGGGTAATTTTATTGAGTCGTTTTAGAAAACATTCTTATGTTCCCTAAGAGTGTCGTTTAAAAAATTAGTAAAACAAGATTTAGATACATTGGATATAGAAAATAATAGAAATATAAATTGGAATTTGAATAAAAAAAGAAAAACAAGCTTTGCAAGATTTACAATCTAGAACAGACATAGTAATAAAAATAGCCGATAAAGGTGGTGGTACAGTTATTATGAAAGAGAAAGACTCAGATTATCTAAAGGAAGCCTATAGACTTCTGGGAGATAGTGTACCGTACAAAAAATTAAGAAATGACCCAGGTGATATTTAACAAACGCAATTAACAGCACTATTAGATGAAGCACTATCAAATAATCTAGTTATCAATTCTGTATATGCATTTTTATTAATCAAAATCTTTAGAACCCTCTTTTTTTTTTTCTTCCAAAAATACATAAAAATTGTACTAATCCTTCAGGTCGCCCTATATTTTCTGGCATTGACTCCATCACATCAAATTTATCACAGTATTTTTTTTTTGCAAAATTATGTTAAAAATCTTAAATCATATCTATCTGATTCAACCCATTTCCTTACCTTTTAAAAGAAATTAAATGGGAAAGTAATTTTGTGTTAGTAACATGTGATGTTATTGCTTTGTACACTAACATAGACCATGAATAGGGGATAAAAACTATTGAATCATACATACAAAAAGATGACAATATGTTGGACAGTCATGGAAGTTTCATACTACAATGTGTAGAATTTATACTTAAAAATAACTATTTTAAATTTGAGGACAACTTCTTTTTACAGACAAAAGGGACAGCAATGGGCACAAGGTTCGCACCCAGCTATGTTAACTTATTTATGGGGGTATTTGAAGAAAATAGTATCAAATATTCACCTTGGAGTGCGAACCTTGTGTTCTACAAACTCTACATTGATGATATGTTATTAGATGTATTTATTGAGGATTTGAATGAAAATAGGTTTGGCCTAAATTTTACACATGAGTATAGTAAAAAAAATATCAACTTTTTAGATATAGAATTAGAAATTATTGATAAACAAATACAGACCAAAGATTTTTAAAAAAAAGTTGACTCCAATAATTATTTTGATTCCAGAAGTTGCCATCACGAATGCTGGAATATAGCAAAGGGACAACTCTTAAGGATTAGGAAGAATTGTTCCAATTTTTATCAAGTTATGAGGAACAATCAAAAATCCTAGTAGAAAAATTTGAAGATCACCACAATAACTGGTCTGACCTGTTACCTTGGGCAGAGTTTGCTCATAATAGTGCTATCAATGCGTCCTCAGAGTTTTCCCTGTTTATGGCGAATTATGGGTTTCAACCATCCTTGTTACCGATTCATTCATCTCTCAGTTTTTCCAGCTTTTGAGGATCCCTTCTCTCACTCAACCATTTGCACAAGAAACGAGCATATCAATCATCCCAGATAAATTAGTCTATGTTGTTTAAAATTGTCAACTTTTGAGGTTGTGGATATGTTAAGAAGTAGCAATCATAAAGCTGTTGCTTTTTAACTTTCAGTAGCAATCTTGTATGAGTGAGCATACACTGTAATAGCTACATATCACTTAGATTACAAGTTGTGCAGTATGGCTATACCGCTGAAAAATTGGCCTTTGCAAGCAGAATATTCACCATATTATAAGTTGCGGTGGAACGGCTATACCACTAGTGTTTTAGCCTATACCGCAACGATCCATTCCCCCATTAAAAAAATGGCTTTTGAGTGTGGAATATTCAGCTCACCTGTATTACAGGTTGTGCGGTCAGGCTATTCTGCTAGCGTTATACCGCCACAATCCATTCCGCAGTCAAAGACCAGTAGTTATGGTTTTTGTGAAAAAAAAATGTTGCACAAAACTCATAAAAAAATGTTACAAAGTACACTAACATCCATAAACTACCTATTAACCCCTAAACTGCCACCCCTGGCATCGCAAACACTATAATAAACCTATAAACCTCTAATGCACTGCCCACCCACATCACCAACACTAAATAAACCTATTAAGCCCTAAACCACCGCCCACCTACATTGCCAACACTAAAAAAACCTATTAACTCCTAATCCGATAGTACATAAAGAAAATAATAGTATTATTTCAATAGAAAATTTAGAAAATCTATTATGTAAAAAAATTAAGGTCAAAACAGAGATGAAATTTATGGAAAAATATGTATATGTAGGAATAGTCGCCAGGGGTTAATCTTAAAAAAAGACTGTACTTTCGAACTTTAAAAAGACTTAAAAGATGAATGGTATGGGATTTTAGAGCAGGCATCTCTGAATCTGATAATAGTAATTATTAAAGCAAGAAATGGTGCTATACAAGAAATTGGGGAAGAAATTAACAAACATAAGACTAACAAAATACTCTATTGATAAAGATAAATAGCGAGATATTATAATTAGATTGGAGGAACTACATAATGAAATTTTACAAAATAAACGGAAGAAATATGATAGAGATCAAGGAGATTACAATATTGAGGAATATAAGGGGACTGATAAGGAAAACCTGATGTTAAACAATATATTATTAAGCAAAAAAAGAGTAGAGTTACTACAATCACAAGAAAGTACTAAGCAAAGGAAAGATAATCTGATAACAAATAGACAAAAGTTTGATTCGAAAAAATCTAACACATATCACAGAAGAGAGGATAATTCAAGAAACACATTCTGGAACAGCAGAAATGAAACAAATAAACAATATGAACAGCAAGAATCCTCTAGAGATAAGAGAAATAATGTCTATAGAAGAAGGGATGACTATAGAGAAGTACAATATAACAAACCATACTCAGATAACTATTACCATAGAGATCAAAGAAGGAAGAGACAGGAAAGATTCCCTAGCAATCATCAATAGGGTTATAATAGAGAAAGGCAAGAACAAAGAGGTTTGTTTAATAGAGAAAGAAACTATGACAACCATCAGAGAGAAGAGAGGAAAAGGAATGAAATAGATCATAATGATTGGAGACTCCCCACCAATAATAGGTATGAAATGCTTAATAAAATGAAAGAACGGAAAAAGAGAGAACAGTCGTATCAAACTTCAGGAAGTTCCAATGATTTTTTTGACAGGGGTTTTGAAAGAGCCAATGGCCCCCCCCCCCCCCCCCAAGGGAAAAAAGAAGAACAGAGGGAACAGAGGGAGAGAAAGTAGAGATTTAAAAATAAACAACAGCAAACCCCTTAATACTGGCATTTTTAATCTGAGTGGTATTCCCCTTACCAAAGATGAAGAGAGTGTTATCAATAAAGGACTATTGTTTGCACCTATCACCAAATTAAATACATTTGAACATTTAATAATGTAAACCAATTTGTGAAATATTTTTTTAAAAAGCCAAATGTTAAAGATAGTGTTACACAATTAGGGAATCAATCGATTAAAAATATGTTCACACTGGGTTTAAACCTAAATCTACCTTCTTTCCAACCCAAGAAAAGGGTAATTTTATTGAGTCGTTTTAGAAAACATTCTTATGTTCCCTAAGAGTGTCGTTTAAAAAATTAGTAAAACAAGATTTAGATACATTGGATATAGAAAATAATAGAAATATAAATTGGAATTTGAATAAAAAAAGAAAAACAAGCTTTGCAAGATTTACAATCTAGAACAGACATAGTAATAAAAATAGCCGATAAAGGTGGTGGTACAGTTATTATGAAAGAGAAAGACTCAGATTATCTAAAGGAAGCCTATAGACTTCTGGGAGATAGTGTACCGTACAAAAAATTAAGAAATGACCCAGGTGATATTTAACAAACGCAATTAACAGCACTATTAGATGAAGCACTATCAAATAATCTAGTTATCAATTCTGTATATGCATTTTTATTAATCAAAATCTTTAGAACCCTCTTTTTTTTTTTCTTCCAAAAATACATAAAAATTGTACTAATCCTTCAGGTCGCCCTATATTTTCTGGCATTGACTCCATCACATCAAATTTATCACAGTATTTTTTTTTTGCAAAATTATGTTAAAAATCTTAAATCATATCTATCTGATTCAACCCATTTCCTTACCTTTTAAAAGAAATTAAATGGGAAAGTAATTTTGTGTTAGTAACATGTGATGTTATTGCTTTGTACACTAACATAGACCATGAATAGGGGATAAAAACTATTGAATCATACATACAAAAAGATGACAATATGTTGGACAGTCATGGAAGTTTCATACTACAATGTGTAGAATTTATACTTAAAAATAACTATTTTAAATTTGAGGACAACTTCTTTTTACAGACAAAAGGGACAGCAATGGGCACAAGGTTCGCACCCAGCTATGTTAACTTATTTATGGGGGTATTTGAAGAAAATAGTATCAAATATTCACCTTGGAGTGCGAACCTTGTGTTCTACAAACTCTACATTGATGATATGTTATTAGATGTATTTATTGAGGATTTGAATGAAAATAGGTTTGGCCTAAATTTTACACATGAGTATAGTAAAAAAAATATCAACTTTTTAGATATAGAATTAGAAATTATTGATAAACAAATACAGACCAAAGATTTTTAAAAAAAAGTTGACTCCAATAATTATTTTGATTCCAGAAGTTGCCATCACGAATGCTGGAATATAGCAAAGGGACAACTCTTAAGGATTAGGAAGAATTGTTCCAATTTTTATCAAGTTATGAGGAACAATCAAAAATCCTAGTAGAAAAATTTGAACAAAAAGGTTATGATCCGATTAAAATAAATGCAATAGTGAAGGAAGTTAAACACATACGCCTCAATTACGAGTCTTGCGTTAGGGTTAAAAAGCAGCGTTGAGAGGTCCCAACGCTGCTTTTTAATGCCCGCTGGTATTACGAGTCTTGCAGGTACAGGTGTACCACTCACTTTTTTGACGCGACTCGAAGATACCACAAATCCACTTACGTCAATTGCGTATCCTATATTTTCAATGGGATTTTCCCAACGCCGGTATTACAAGTCTTCCTCAAAGTGAGCGGTACACACTCTACCTCCAAGATCCCTAACCTTGATGTTCATTTTTGAGAAAGCTGAGGCGAAATGCGCATCAAGGCGACATCACTTGAATGTTATTTTACTTAGTATATGTGTGAAAGATGTTCCACATATATTTAACTTATTTGATGTAAATAATATAACTCATAGTGGGAGGACTGGTATCTTTGTACCACTTTTGGGACTACACTCCCTGCTATCTTTATAATCCTCTCAGATTCTATATATGTGATACATAATAGCCATTTGTGTATCACTTGTTCCACAGTGATTAATTGCGTTTGACACTCTGTTTTACAATTGATATCCTTAATATATTTATATCAGCTCTATATTTAGTAAACTTAAGTTTAGCTCTAATTAGCTCCATATATAGACATTATTTAGATATGACTAGTTTTTATATCAGCTGTGTGAAAATTGTTCCACAGTGTTTGAGTATCAACTTAGCGAATAGGTGGTACTACACTACTTAACTTGGTGGGACTGTGTCCCCATTTCTATATTTAAGATTAATATAGATATAATTACAACCTGGTCCCCCTCCCACATATGTATACTGGGGTATATCTACATCTTATATCGGTATAGTTAACGTGCACTTTTAAATTATTTTGTTTAAATCCTTTTAATGAGTGAAGGGTACTTCCCCCCCACACCCTTCTTTTTTATATTTTATTATTTTTTCTTATATTGTCCTATATGTCGTTGTAACCTTCACCTTGGATTAGTAACTCAAGTGAGTGCTCTTTATGGTGTATCTTTTCTTTATGCTACATATTTATAATACATTTTTGCCTAGTCAAACGAGTCATTGTGATTAAGCATATTATCTATCTAGAGACATATAGACTTTTTACTGTGTATCATTATTTGTATAATCAGTGTTTTCATATTGATTCATATTATTAATACAGACACCGGTGTCATTTATGTTTGTTTGTATGTGTTATTATTATTAAAAATAGGTTTTAAAAGTTTTTTATTTATATGAGAGATTAATTCTTTTGGATTACACCAGACTGCCATAGGCACCCCCTTCTTTTCTTTTTCATACACCCCTAATCCACTGCCCACCCACATTGCCAACACTAAATAAACCTATTAACCCCTAACCCGCCACCCACCAATATTGCCAACACTAAATAAACCTATTAACCCTTAATCCACTGGCCCCTACATCGCCAACACTAAATAAACCTATTAACCCCTAAACCGCCGGCCCCCACATCATGACTACCTAAATAAACCTATTAAGCCCTAAACAAATATAAAAAATAAATAAATAAAAAAACTAAATTACTAAATTAAAAATCCTAACATAATGAAAAAAACAACCTAACATTATAAAAAATAACAAACTTTAAAATTATGAAAAAAATTAATCTAAGATTACAGAAAATTATAAGCAAAATTATCCAAAAAAAAATAAATAAACCTAATCTAATACCCCTATAAAAACAAAAAAAACACCTCAAAATAAAAAAAAACCTAATCTAACAATAAACTAACAATAGCCCTTAAAAGGGCCTTTTGTAGGGCATTGCCCTGAAGAAATCAGCTCTTTTACATAAAAAACTACAAATTAACCCCTAACATTAAAACCCCCTACTCACCCAACCCCCCAAAATAAAACACCTAATCTATCCATTGCCCAAAAATCTCTTTTGCTGCCCATTAAAAAATAAAAAAGCCATAATCTAAACCCCCCCCCCCCCAAAAAAAAAAAAAAATAGATGATAGCGAGTACCTGTTTCAGGGTTAGTGTTTGTTTGATTTTTGGGGTGTGTTTTTTTTTAGATAAGGGCTTTTTTTGTTTTTTAATGGGAAATGCCCATACAAATGCCCCTGTAGGTTCAATGGGTAGCTTAGTTTTTTTCAGAGTTAGTTTTTTTTATTTTGGGGGGTTGGGTATTTTACTGTTAGTAATTTGTATTTTTTAATGTAAGAGAGCTGTTTTTTTTATTTTGGGATGGCTTTTTTGTTTTTATAGGGGTATTAGATAAGGTTTAATTTTTTATTTTTTTTTTGGATAATTTATTTTATTATTTTTTGTAATCTTAGATTTTTTTTACTTGTAATTTTAGAGTTTGTTATTTTTTGTAATGTTAGTTTTTTCTTTTTTTCATAGTGTTAGGATTTTTTAATTTGGTAATTTTGTTTTTTATTTATTTCACAGGTAAGTTTTTATTTATTTTAAGGTAGTTATATTGTAACTTTAATTTAAAGTTAGGGGGGTGTTAGGTTTAGGGGTTAATAGTTTAATTTAGTTGGTCACAATATGGGTGTTGTAATGCTCATGGGATATTCCACTAACAGATCAAACTTGGCCAGTAGTCTTCTTATCCCGGCGTCAAGCTAGAATGATAGGGAATATTCCAGAGCAGAGAAAGTTTGCAAAATGAGGTAAGCGGTACTCAGTGGGCAGGGTAAACTTTGGCGGCAACAGGTAGGGACTCCAGCAATATGGCAGTTCAAGGGCAAACCAATAGAAGGAATCTAAACCAGGCAGGAATCAGCAACAAAGGAATCTAGTAAATTACAGTTCAGGGATAAACCAAAAGAATGGTCAGGCAGGTAGAGTTCGGCAACAGTATTGCAATCCAATGGTTCAAGGGATAAACAGGCAGAGTGGACAGACAGGCAGAGTTCAGCAACAGTATGGCAATACAGTACTTTAGGGGTTAGGCAAGCAGATTAGTCAGACAGGCAGAGTTCAATAATATTATGGCAATCCAGTACTTTAGGGGTTAAGTAAGCAGAGTAGTCAGACAGGCAGAGTTCAGCAACATTACGCAATCCAGTACTTTAGGGGTTAAGAAAGCAGAGTAGGGGGGCCGAGCCAACTACCTACATGGCTGGTCGCATGTTGTGAGAGCTCTGACTCTAAATTCTACATTTTGGAGTTAAACCATGATCCATTGTATGATTGTCCAGCATGATTGAACACATCTGCATGCCTCCTTCATGAAGCACCCTACTAATTCAGCCTGGGCGCCTATATACCTAATTTAGCCCCGATTTGAGATTTACAGCGTGGCCCTGGAGGCACAGTCTAATGGCGTAGCTGCTGAAAACTTTGTAGCGTTGGGGGTAAGGCTGCTTATACGAGTTGCATAACTGCTACTATTTGCATCTAGCTTGCTGAACTGGCCTGCCAGTACAACCTCAGAGGACATAGCATTAGCTGTTTTGTTGGCTTCTCTACAGGACAAAGTAAACAAGGCACATCTATCCATATAAAATGGCGGAAACGGAGGACTGGGAGTTAATAGCTTTGGGCTGTATTGAGGCCACCCACCGGCTCCTGGAGACTCAGCTACCCAAGGTTTTTACTACAATAGCCTCTAAGTATGTTACCCCTACTCTGGTGGCTCACGGACAAGAAATATGTGGAAAGAGAGGTACCATTCAGAGCATAACTGCCAATACCTATAATACTATGGCGGAGGCTCCGCTTTACATTATTGAGCCGCACAAGGAAATTCGGGCTCACAGCTGGAAGAATGCGACTCAGCGCAATCTCTGCTTCCCACTTGCTTTTGAGATCCTCTGCTCCCTCGGGTCTCCCTTATGTCCTAGTGCGGCATCGGAGCTTGCCCTGAGGTATGGCGATGAGATGCAGGTGCCTTACATTTCGGGGGAGACTGTCTGCGAGCCCCGGGACATATGCAGCATTGAATTGATCCGGTTCCATGCTGCATACTTTGACCTACCCGTGGAGGATCCTGCAGCGGGAGGCGCCAGACCTGTACTCGCATCTGGGGAGAGTCAAAGTGTTCCTTTGCGTGGGCCCAAGATATACAGCCCGCATTATCAATCCCAGCAACAGCCAGAGGCAAGCTTGCTGGTTCTGGACTGTGATAGCCCGCTGAGTACCAAATTTATCAGTTTGAAGCGAGAGTTTGAGAGGAAAAAGAGCCGCTGCAAACTTTCTTTATGGGCCGGTAAAACCTTTTGGATTCTTAATATGGCTCATAACTTGCATAATAAAGTGTTCTGTGTATAACAGTTTTGGAGGATCTTGCAATAGATCTAAAATCTTGCTCCAGATATTGCCCTCTATTCATATTGACTAATTTCTGCGGACACTGTATATTGAATGCCTGTCATGGTTGCGAACTAATGTGCATTATGGTACCACAGGACAGTTTAATTCCTTTTAGCATATTTCATAATGTTCTTCAGGATTGGTGCAATAGGCTTACCCCTATAAATATATATGATGTGTCCCTGAGCATTTCCAGTTACAGACATAGTGTCCATCACACCCTGTTTAGTCTTATATAAGCTTCCTGTATTGGTGTTTTTTTGTTTTCTTTACTATGTTTCCTTGCAGTATAATTAATGACAAAGGTATGTTTATAACGCCCAATCTCAATTTACTGTTATTTTGTTGTATTTAAACCTCACATTGTGTTTCTGTATTTGTTGGATTAAGCATGCACTGCTCCATCCCCTTTAAAATATACATATTTACAGCTTAACTTGAAATCTGATGCTTCCAATGCATACACCATAAGGAGGTTGAAATATCTATTTATACCACTACAGTGCCAGCAAAGATTTACACTAGAATGTCCTAACCTATACTGTTACACAGTCTAACTGTTCCTAGCTCAACTCTCTGCTATCTTAGTTGATTACTTTAGGGCTGGTGTGGTATAGGTTATGCAGGAGATGCTTACTGTTCTCCCCCTACCCTGCCTGCAAGGCTCATTATATGCTGTTTTATATCGCATCCTGTATGTCTATCTGAGTTCTATTTGATAAAGTACCTAGGGCCTCCTTGGTCACTTAATAATTTGGAATTCTACAGTTTGTCATGATGCAACTGTGTGTTTACGTTTGGAGGGTTTTTTTTGTTTTTTTTGTGGGGTTTTTTTTGTTTTGTTTTTTTTGGGGGTTTTTTTTTGCCTTCACTGGGACTCCTTTTCTTATAAATTAAATGCTTGATATTATTTCTAGTGATGGACACCTGTATATACGTACAACTGTTTGCATTGTTTTATTCTATTTACCTTGGTGGTACAGGCGTAGTCAGTGGCCGGGGCTGCGCCTCCATAATTAACGTCTAGAAATATAGGTGTTCCATTATGTTTAATAGATATATCCCTTTATTGTCATGGTGTTCCCCCAATATTGGCATTTATTCTCTTCACAGTGTGTCATTTGCTCCCGCATTACTCCAAGCTATAGGACCTCCTACTACCTTATCAGCAGCCTTTTATAGATAGGTATGTTTTATGTTATAATGGTTCTAGCGCAACCCACATAGCCCATTTTTTGCTTCTGCTTGTAGACCTTCTATTTATGGTGACGTTTGTTGCCTAGACTTACCAAACTTTATTTGTTACCTACATAGTGTATCCAGGGACAAACTGTGGTGCTCATTATATTAGCTAATTCATCCCAACTGGCATATCTATGAAAGAGGGTACAACCCACTGGCTAATACTCTTGCCTACTTAGCTCATAAATATATTATCAATCGCTAAGATGTTATAACCTGAGGTGTAGCGAGACCTTGCAGCTTAATACAGTGTTTTTTGGGCAGGCAGGTCCTGCATCATTACTCTTATCACTTATGCCCTTTTCATGCACTATATCTTAGATAAGCCCTACAAATTTTGCCAAATGTGCAATCAAAGAACCTTTGGCTCCCTAGATTTAAGTGCTCCTTTGACCTAGCGTACACCCAACATACCAATAACCTATTACTTTACAATGACCACCTCCCCCCCCCCGCCCCCTCCCATTTTCAAATAACATACTTCCTAACTTAGGAGGGTTATCTGAGCGGTGTATCTTGCTTGTACCGCACCTTGACTTCATTTCATATCCATATATCCTGCAGTGCAATGCGACAATGACCATATGTTTCCTCCCCAGCTTTGAAGGTTTGATTGACATTTCCTTTTTGTTAATCATAAAAAATTAAAAGAGTAAAACAAGGTTTCTCATCTCGGATCCAAGAGTGATCCCAATCTACTGAAATTTACCTGCTATAACCATACCCACAATACATCATTATAAGGCCCTAGAGTGGCCCATTAAAATGTTCAGTAGGTCTAAAGACTTAAAGGCAATTGTTGTGTATTTCAAGATTATGTTATGTCATGCAATGTAACTATACACTGTATTTGTACTTTTTCCAATGACATTTTTTTGTATGTTTGCCTTCTATGAAACTTTAATAAAGAGTATTTAAAAAAAAAAAAAAAAAAGAAAGAAAGCAGAGTAGTCAGACAGGCAGAGTTCAATAACGTTACGGCAATCCAGTACTTTAGGGGTTAGGCAAGCAGAGTAGTCACACAGGCAGAGTTCAATAACATTATGGCAATCCAGTACTTTAGGGGTTAAGCAAGCAGTATAGTCAGACAGGCAGAGTTCAATAATGTTATGGCAATTCAGTACTTTAGGGGTTAGGCAAGCAGAGTAGTCAGACAGGCTAAGTTCAATAATGTTATGGCAATCCAGTATACAGTAACAATCACACCAGGAGCACAATAAGTAACACCTATACTTGGGCAGTGATAGGTAGAAAGTGAGCAACTTACATAGGCGCAGGACTCGCCACACAGAGGATCCTGACCAGCTTCAGAATGGAAGGAGCGTGCGGCGATGACGTCACCGCTGCACGCACACAGGAGCCGACTCTCCCTTAGGCAATGAACAGAACAGCAGGCTCCACGTCCCTAGCAGCAGCTAGAGTGGCAAGGCATGACAGGTGTTTGGCAGTTTAAGGGTTAATAGGTTTAGTTTAATATTTGCGATGGGGGGGCGGCAGATTATGCGTTAATATTATTATTTAGGTGTTAGTGATGCAGCTGGGTGGAGGATTAGGGGTTAATAGCTTTATTTAGGTGTAAGCGATGCGGGTGGGTGGCGGATTAGGGGTTTATAGATTTATTGTAGTGTTGGCAATGCGGGTAGGTGGCGGATTGGGGGTTAATATCTTTATTTAGTGTTGGCGATGTTGGGGGCGGCGGACTAGGGGTATTTAGACTAGGAGTTTATGTGAGGGTGTTAGATTTATAACAAACCTTCTTGTCTCCATAGACATCAATAGGGATTGTGTTATAGCGATTGCCATTCCGCAATCGCAGGTGTTTTTTTCTATTTACGCACCGGGTTTAGCGCACAACTGTTTATCTAGGTATATGTATCGTTATACATTGGGGCTGATATATCAGAAATAAAGATTTAGGGGGATATTTATCAAACTGTCAATTGCAAATATGCTGGAATTCCGCAGCGTAATTGTGGCGAGCTTGATTTGACCTAGTTATCAAACCCTACAGTCTGGCAAAAGTTGAAATCTGTGACGTAACATACGATCCGCTGGTCTCAATCCAACACAGATCAATGCTTACATCATTACAGATGTTCCGAATACACATTGAGCACTATTTGACACTTTTTCAAAGTTATCAAATAGTTAACCGGTACGCTCGCAGTTATTCCGGCCCAGCATACCTGTTTTCAATCCGCCACCCTGGAGGCCGTGGATGCCATAGGGATCAATGGGAGTCTGAAAGCATCCAAAGCTTATGTTCGATACTGCCAGATATCCAATTAATTTCTATGGTAGAAAACCAGTAACATTTACACCTAACACCCTAACATAAGCCCTGAGTCTAAACACCCCTAATCTGCCGCCCGACATTGCCGCAACCTACATAAAATTATTAACCCCAATTCTGCCGCTCCCGGACCCCGCCGCAACTAAATAAAGTTATTACCCCTATCCCGCCGCTCCCGGACCCCGCCGTAACCTAAATAAAGTTATTAACCCCTAAACCTCTGGCCTCCCACATCACTACTATCAACTAAGCCTACTAACCCCTAAACCGCCAGCCCCCCACATCACCTAAATTAAGCTATTAACCTCTAAACCTGCTAACTTTACATTAAAATTACAACATCCATATTTTATAATAAATTTAAACTTACGTGTAAAATTAAAATAAACTATATTAAACTATTAATTAACCTACCCTATTATACTAAAATTACATTAAACTAGCAATTAAATGAACTACATTACATATTAAAACACCCTAACCCTACTCAAATTATTTAAATATACTATTAAAAATTACTAAATTACCAAAAAAAAATAAACGCTAAGTTACAAAAAATAAAAAAACACAAAATTACAAAAACAAACAAACCACAGTATCAAAAATAAAAATAATTACCCCTAATCTAATAGCCCTATCAAAATAAAAAAGCCCCCCCAAATAAAAAAACCCAAAGAAATCAGCTATTTTATCTGTAAAAAAAAAATACAAACACCCCCCAACAGTAAAACCCACCACCCAACCAACCAACCCCCCAAATAAATAAAAAGCCTATCTAAAAAACCTAAGCTCCCCATTGCCCTGAAACTTGAACTGGAACTTGAATGCAAGTGACATAATCCAAGATGGCGTCCCTTGCATTCCTATTGGCTGAAAGGTTCCAATCAGCCAATAGGATTAAAGCTGCTAAAATCCTATTGGCTGTTCCAATCAGCCAATAGGATTTGAGCAGCTCTCATCCTATTGGCTGTTTAGGGATTAATATGTTTATTTAGTGGTGGCGGTGTCCGGGAGCGGCGGGATAAGGGTAAACATTTTAGTATAGTGGCGGCGTTTAGTGACAGGATATAAATAAAGTTGGTAAAAAGCTAAATAGCAGCGAGATCGATGACTGTTACTACTTGGTGCGCTGCTTTTTACCGGCTTTTTTTATAAATATGGAGAGCATATTCAGGTCCACGGCCGCGATGTTCAGCGATGTTAGGTGAGCGTATTTGTGCGAATGCAGCATAGTTGAGACTTTGATAAATATCCCCCTTAGCTGTTTATATATATATTATGGATTTATAGAAAATTAACTTTAATGTTTCCTTAATGTTCCTTTAAATTTAAACAAGAAACAATTAGCACATAAGAAATATTTTAGACAATAACTATAAATTTGGGCAGGGATGGGCAACAAATTTAAATATATATATAAAACACACAGTTCCCCATTTTTCAGTGCCATTTTTTTTTTAACACCCCACATACCCTCACTTTAACCCCTAAAAACTGCTTTGCGCAGTTTTTTTTATTTAAAAAAATGCAATGTTTTTTGTAAATAAAAAACTACACTACATTTAAATGTATGGGCAATTGGGGCACATTTAGAACATTAACCAAAGATCTGATTTAATTTTCAGAGCGCTAATTGCTACCGCGAGCTTGTAATGGCTGGTTATTAATCGCGTGCCCGTAAATGGGCAAATTTGCCTGTTTACGGGAGTGAGATTAATTAGCGCTCCACTTGTAATCTAGCCCATTGTATTTGAGAATGAAACACATATTTTTTTCTGCATATATAAAATATGTACTGTTCACAAAATAAAAAATTCTTTGTTCAATGGACCTTTGGCTTCTGAACTTTAAAATGTCTAAAACCTCTATGACAGGCAAAATGGAATCTTTAAACAGATTTTTGTGTAGACTATTAAATGTGTCATTGTCTAGAGGTGTGAATGATATTGACCTTTGTATAGAAACTTAATTTGCATAATTAAGATATCCAGGAAAAGTCTGTATATGATTTAGATCTTAATATTCATTACATTCAGAGTTTGTTTAAAATGGAATCAGCAGAGATTTTATGGGATTTGATATTACAATAACAGATGCAATTAATTCTAGCTTAGGCTGTCAAGAGAATCTGATAATTACATATTTGGAGCAAATTTAGTACTGATTCTGATCCGTTCCTTAATGTTTATACATAGGGAAAAAAGCACGAAAAAAACAGAAAGTGTAGAATGTTTTTGTAACGATCTCCCAAGTATATAGATTATTGTATCAGCTAGGGAACTGTTTGTAAAACAAACTAAATAAGGGCCAAATTACAAGTGGTGCTCTAATGATAGCACAGGGGTGTGATAAATAACCAATATCGCTGGACCGGGCTACCATTTGCACATAACTTTGATATTACAAGTCCATGGTAAAGTGCGTTAACCAAGGAAGAGATAGCATGGCCAACTTTGTTCAATTGCAGCTTATACTTTTAATGGATAGCGCAACTGTGATAATTTGCAATGGTATTACAAATTAAAAGTTATAGTTTACGCTTGAATATATTATGTTTAATATATACACTTTTAAATAAAAAATATCATATTAACATTTAAAAGAAAACATTTTAAAAAGGGTTAAAATAATATGGAATATGACTAGAAAGGGGTAAAATGTGTGTGGGTGTGTCTGTGTATATATATATATATATATATATATATATATATATATATAAAAATCAATAAGAAGAGAAAAGAAAAAAATAGAAAAAGAACATAGAATGAGAGAACGGTATGCCCTAGCAAGCACAATCCATAAAATCAAGTCAATATCAAAAGACCCTCAGTCTACAGTAAGGGAATACTGGCCCAAAGGAAAGAAACACCTTAACTCATCAAGTGCATTGCAAATATAGAAATACATTTATTAAGCATTGCAAAAAGATGTAAGTAAACAACAACTATAATATCGACAATAGTTCCACTTTACAATCACTTTATATACCACTGGCCATTGGAAAAGAACCCCCTTAATTAGAGCTCAAAAAAATGATGGCAATGACTGCAAAAAATTATACATGTACCGAAAGCAAATGCAAAAG
This sequence comes from Bombina bombina, assembly GCF_027579735.1. Taxonomy (NCBI): domain Eukaryota; kingdom Metazoa; phylum Chordata; class Amphibia; order Anura; family Bombinatoridae; genus Bombina; species Bombina bombina. The sequence goes on from NC_069502.1 coordinate 578,040,326, forward strand.
CAGAATCTATCATTTAGTTGTAAGCAAGCAATCAAGATGTAGCAACACAGAGGCCTAGATTTGGAGTTCGGCGGTAGCCGTCAAAACCAGCGTTAGAGGCTCCTAACGCTGGTTTTGGCCGCCCGCTGGTATTTGGAGTCAGTGATTAAAGGGTCTAACGCTCACTTTTCAGCCGCGACTTTTCCATACCGCAGATCCCCCTACGCCATTTGCGTATCCTATCTTTTCAATGGGATCTTTCTAACGCCGGTATTTAGAGTCGTTTCTGAAGTGAGCGTTAGAGCTCTAACGACAAAACTCCAGCCGCCTGAAAATAGCAGGAGTTAAGAGCTTTCTGGCTAACGCCGGTTCATAAAGCTCTTAACTACTGTACCCTAAAGTACACTAACACCCATAAACTACCTATGTACCCCTAAACCGAGGTCCCCCCACATCGCCGCCACTCGATTAAAATTTTTAACCCCTAATCTGCCGACCGCCACCTACATTATACTTATGTACCCCTAATCTGCTGCCCCTAACCCCGCCGACCCCTATATTACATTTATTAACCCCTAACCTGCCCCCCACAATGTCGCCGCCAGCTACTTAAAATAATTAACCCCTAATCTTCCGACCGCAAAGTGCTGCCACCTACGTTATCCCTATGTACCCCTAATCTGCTGCCCCTAACACCGCCGACCCCTATATTATATTTATTAACCCCTAATCTGCCCCCCTCAACGTCGCCGACACCTGCCTACACTTATTAACCCCTAATCTGCCGAGCGGACCTGAGCGCTACTATAATAAAGTTATTAACCCCTAACCCGCCTCACTAACCCTATAATAAATAGTATTAACCCCCTAATCTGCCCTCCCTAACATCGCCGACACCTAACTTCAATTATTAACCCCTAATCTGACGACCGGAGCTCACCGCTACTATAATAAATGGATTAACCCCTAAAGCTAAGTCTAACCCTAACACTAACACCCCCCTAAGTTAAATATAATTTACATCTAACGAAATAAATTAACTCTTATTAAATAAATGATTCCTATTTAAAGCTAAATACTTACCTGTAAAATAAATCCTAATATAGCTACAATATAAATTATAATTATATTATAGCTATTTTAGGATTAATATTTATTTTACAGGCAACTTTGTAATTATTTTAACCAGGTACAATAGCTATTAAATAGTTAAGAACTATTTAATAGTTACCTAGTTAAAATAATAACAAATTTACCTGTAAAATAAATCCTAACCTAAGATATAATTAAACCTAACACTACCCTATCAATAAAATAATTAAATAAACTACCTACAATTACCTACAATTAACCTAACACTACACTATCAATAAATTAATTAAACACAATTCCTACAAATAAATACAATTAAATAAACTAGCTAAAGTACAAAAAATAAAAAAGAACTAAGTTACAAAAAATAAAAAAATATTTACAAACATAAGAAAAATATTACAACAATTTTAAACTAATTACACCTACTCTAAGCCCCCTAATAAAATAACAAACACCCCCAAAATAAAAAATTCCCTACCCTATTCTAAATTAAAAAAGTTACAAGCTCTTTTACCTTACCAGCCCTGAACAGGGCCCTTTGCGGGGCATGCCCCAAGAATTTCAGCTCTTTTGCCTGTAAAAGAATAAATACAATACCCCCCCCCAACATTACAACCCACCACCCACATACCCCTAATCTAACACAAACCCCCCTTAAATAAACCTAACACTAAGCCCCTGAAGATCTTCCTACCTTGTCTTCACCATCCAGGTTCACCGATCCGTCCTGAAGAGCTCCTCCGATGTCCTGATCCAAGCCCAAGCGGGGGGCTGAAGAGGTCCATGATCCGGTCAAAGTCTTCATCCAAGCGGGGCAGAAGAGGATCTTCCATCCGATTGAAGTCATCATCCAGGCGGCATCTTCTATGGTCTTCCATCCGGAGCGAAGCGGCAGGATCCTGAAGACCTCCAGCGCGGAACATCCATCCGGACCGACGACTGAACGACGAATGACTGTTCCTTTAAGGGACGTCATCCAAGATGGCGTCCCTCGAATTCCGATTGGCTGATAGGATTCTATCAGCCAATCGGAATTAAGGTAGGAATTTTCTGATTGGCTGATGGAATCAGCCAATCAGAATCAAGTTCAATCCGATTGGCTGATCCAATCAGCCAATCAGATTGAGCTCGCATTCTATTGGCTGTTCCGATCAGCCAATAGAATGCAAGCTCAATCTGATTGGCTGATTGGATCAGCCAATCGGATTGAACTAGATTCTGATTGGCTGATTCCATCAGCCAATCAGAAAATTCCTACCTTAATTCCGATTGGCTGATAGAATCCTATCAGCCAATCGGAATTCGAGGGACGCCATCTTGGATGACGTCCCTTAAAGGAACAGTCATTCGTCGTTCAGTCGTCGGTCCGGATGGATGTTCCACGCTGGAGGTCTTCAGGATCCTGCCGCTTCGCTCCGGATGGAAGACCATAGAAGATGCCGCCTGGATGATGACTTCAATCGGATGGAAGATCCTCTTCTGCCCCGCTTGGATGAAGACTTTGACCGGATCATGGACCTCTTCAGCCCCCCACTTGGGCTTGGATCAGGACATCGGAGGAGCTCTTCAGGACGGATCGGTGAACCTGGATGGTGAAGACAAGGTAGGAAGATCTTCAGGGGCTTAGTGTAAGGTTTATTTAAGGGGGGTTTGTGTTAGATTAGGGGTATGTGGGTGGTGGGTTGTAATGTTGGGGGGGCGGTATTGTATTTATTCTTTTACAGGCAAAAGAGCTGAAATTCTTGGGGCATGCCCTGCAAAGGGCCCTGTTCAGGGCTGGTAAGGTAAAAGAGCTTGTAACTTTTTTAATTTAGAATAGGGTAGGGAATTTTTTATTTTGGGGGTGTTTGTTATATTATTAGGGGGCTTAGAGTAGGTGTAATTAGTTTAAAATTGTTGTAATATTTTTCTTATGTTTGTAAATATTTTTTTATTTTTTGTAACTTAGTTCTTTTTTAGGATTTATTTTACAGGTAAGTATTTAGCTTTAAATAGGAATAATTTATTTAATAAGAGTTAATTTATTTCGTTAGATGTAAATTATATTTAAGTTAGGGGGGTGTTAGTGTTAGGGTTAGACTTAGCTTTAGGGGTTAATACATTTATTAGAATAGCGGTGAGGTCCGCTCGGCAGATTAGGGGTTAATAATTGAAGGTAGGTGTCGGCGATGTTAGGGAGGGCAGATTAGGGGTTAATACTATTTATGATAGGGTTAGTGAGGCTGGTTAGGGGTTAATAACTTTATTATAGTAGCGGTGCGGTCCGCTCGGCAGATTAGGGGTTAATAAGTGTAGGCAGGTGTCGGCGACGTTGAGGGGGGCAGATTAGGGGTTAATAAATATAATATAGGGGTCGGCGATGTTAGGGCAGCAGATTAGGGGTACATAGGGATAACGTAGGTTGCGGCGGTTTACGGAGCGGCAGATTAGGGGTTAAAAAAAATATGCAGGGGTCAGCGATAGCGGGGGCGGCAGAATAGGGGTTAATAAGTGTAAGGTTAGGGGTGTTTAGACTCGGGGTACATGTTAGAGTGTTAGGTGCAGACGTAGGAAGTGTTTCCCCATAGGAAACAATGGGGCTGCGTTAGGAGCTGAACGCTGCTTTTTTGCAGGTGTTAGGTTTTTTTTCAGCTCAAACAGCCCCATTGTTTCCTATGGGAGAATCGTGCACGAGCACGTTTTTGAGGCTGGCCGCGTCCGTAAGCAGCTCTGGTATCGAGAGTTGCATTTGCGGAAAAAATGCTCTACGCTCCTTTTTTGGAGCCTAACGCAGCATTTGTTTGAACTCTCGATACCAGAGTTAAATTTATGGTGCAGCCAGAAAAAAGCCCGCGGAGCGTTAACAGCCCTTTTACCGCCAAACTCCAAATCTAGGCCAGAGTCTCTTAGCAACTTTTCTGAGGAATGGGTGATATCCCCGAAATGTCACATCATTTTTTGTGCATTTTAAAATAACATTTGAAAAATTCCAGAGACTGCATGCCTGTTTTTGGATTATACAGTATATGAAGGGGTGCAAGTCCCGAATCGTCACTGGACTAAAGAAGACTTTTTGAAGTCAAGTCCAGTAAGTGCTATTTCCTTCTACATATATATATATATATATATATATATATAAATATATATATATATATATAGCTTTGTGGTAAAAGCGGACACTCTCAGGGTTTCAGTAATCCAATAATTTAATTTAAACACGATACATGAAAAGTCATAGTCTGTAACAACCTTCCTCTCTGTATAGGGTTAATCTTTTTGGCCTCCTTTTCAATTCACTTATCCTTTATAAGGAACGCCTTTTCCTAATACCTTTGCTTGGTATTAAGGATCTCACCTGGTTACTAGCCTTTCTACTCCTTCTAGGATTAGAACTACTTCTATAATCAAGTTGTCTCCTGAGGAACTCTCTTCTTATTTATTTGGCAGTATTTCCTGCTGAAATAATTACCTCCGGACTTCGATTTGGACATCTCTCTCTCTGACTCCATACCTCTGCTCCGGAGCAACAACTGACAGGCGGGTGACGTCACCGACGGCCGCTCCGATCACCTCCGCACACGCCACGCTACAGAATCTGGCTCCGGTTACTTCCCGCTGCTTGTTCAGCTCTGCAAAGCAAACACTTCACTCTCTGGTCTCACTCAAACCGTTAACATATCCTTTGACCACGCTTGGTAAGCGAACCTATCCCATTGTAACTTAAAAATTCAAACACATTATTTGATTGCATTTATCTGACGTCTATTTTGCTAAGTACTGTGAAAGTTATTCTACCTGCTTTTCTTGATAACTTGTACCGGCTAATCGTTAACTACAGCATATCTAAGTCACATATGCTGTGTTAACTATAAGCTAAATAAAACATCCTAAGTTAAATTCATAATTACAGCAGTCATTGTTTTTATGAGACATTTGGGATAACACATTTATCTCTGATAGAGAAATGCTGACATATTTTATATGTTTTCTAAGGAAGATTGTTTGAATTGGTACAGAATACCAAGCCTAAAAATAACAAGATTAAGTGTGATGGATCCTGTGGAACTTTCAAACTATGTGGTAACCTTAGGCCAAAAGGTTGATCAATTAAATCAGGGTCTTAGAGATTTACAGATAGAAAACCAGACTTTAAAAAATATCATCAAAGAAGGCCTAACCCCAGCACACCAAAACACTGATTCCTCCCCAGAACCACCTGTGAGTCCACCAGACAAGTTTAGTGGAGACAGGAAACAATTCAGACAATTTATCAATGCTTGCACATTATTTTTCACTTTAAAACCTAAAACTTTTTCTAATGATAAAATTAAGGTTTTAACAATGATATCTTATCTAAGAGGTGAACCCCGTGTCTGGGCAGATTCACTCTATGAACAAAATAATCCAATAATTAATTCTTTTGATAATTTTCTTAGTTCATTATCCTCTCTCTATGAAGATCCACACAGACAGAGTACAGCTGAACATAAACTCAGAGGTTTAAAACAGAATAAAAGGGCAGTGGAGGATTATATTTCAGAGTTTAAAATCTGGCAAATAGATTCTGGATGGAATCAGGTTTCCTTAAAGAGCCAATTTAGATTAGGTTTATCAGAACCTATTAAAGATGAATTTGCCAGATTAGAATTACCAGATGATTTAGAAGCTTTAATGCAGTTAAGTATAAAGATAGATCACAGACTTAGAGAGAGGAAACAGGAGAAGTTTTCCCATGACACCAATAACAGATATCATGACTCAAGAGCAACACTGCAGAATACAAAGGGTACAGAAGAACCTATGGATATAGGGACCATTAAAGGACCTTTAACTTCAGATGAAAAGATCAGACGTAGACTCAATCATTTATGCCTATATTGTGCATCAAAGGATCATGATGTCTCAAATTGCCCAGTACTTAAAAGAGTTAAAAAGGGTAAGAAAACAGACAATGAGTTAACCCTGAAATTAACTAACACTCGGGTAACAAACTGTCTTATTCCCGTCTCTTTACAGTGGGACCACCACCGCCTGTGTTCTGAAGCTGTAATCGATTCTGGGGCATATTCTTGCTATATAGATTCTGCACTTGTAATGTTGAATAAAATTCCACTTGTTAAAAAGCAAAAGCCTGTATTAGTGCGTCTCATTGACGGTAACCAACTAGAATCTGGGCCTATTACACACCAAACAGTACCCATTAAGGTTATATCACAAAACAACCATCATGAATATATTACATTCGATGTGTTGTCATCACCCATATTCCCACTTGTATTGGGGTTACAATGGTTAAAATTACATCAACCAACAATAGATTGGGAATCTAATAACATACAATTTACTTCCAGCTACTGTAAGACCACCTGTTTACCACATATACCTTTATTAACGATCACTGAAACTAAAATCCCGAAAGAGTATACAGATTTTGAATTAGTATTTTGTAAAAAAGAGGCTGAATCACTTCCACCCCATCGGCCATATGATTGCCCAATTGACTTAATTCCTGGATCTGACATACCATATGGGCACATATTCCCATTATCAGAATCTGAATTGTCACATTTAAAAACATACATAAATGACAATCTCCGAAAAGGGTTCATAAGACCTTCAACCTCTCCGGCAGGAGCAGGTATCTTTTTCGTTAGAAATAAAGACCATTCTCTACGTCCAATTGTGGACTACAGGGAATTAAATAAGAGAACTATAAAAAATCGCTACCCTCTACCCTTAATACCCGAATTGATTGAGAGGTTGCGAGGTGCAACTGTATTTACAAAACTTGACCTAAGGGGGGCGTATAACCTCATAAGAATTAGACCAGGTGATGAGTGGCTCACTGCCTTCAGAACCCGATATGGGTTATACGAATACACCGTTATGCCCTTTGGGCTTTGTAATGCCCCTGCCACGTTTCAAAGATACATAAATGACATTTTCAGGGATTTACTTGACATCTCCATGGTCATTTATCTGGATGATATCCTGATTTATTCATCCAACTTTGAAGAACATGTTAGACAAGTCAGAACTGTACTCTCTAGGTTACAAGCACATCAACTGTATGTGAAATTAGAGAAATGTATATTTCACTCTCAGGATATCACATTTTTGGGTTATCATATCACACCACAAGGAATTTCAATGCAAAATGACAAGGTTTCTACCATACAAAATTGGCCAATTCCAAAAACAAAAAAAGACATTCAGAAATTTCTTGGTTTTTCCAACTTTTACCGGAAATTCATAAAAAATTTTGCAGGTATAACAAAACCTTTAACTGATTTAACAAAAAACAATACTCCATTCTTATGGACACAATCAACAAATGAAGTATTCCAATACCTAAAGACTTGTTTTACAACTGCACCAATATTGTCTTTCCCCAAAACCAATCTTCAGTATATTCTAGAAGTTGATGCATCACATTATGCCATTGGTGCCATACTCTCTCAGAGACCTTCACCTCAAGAACCCATTCACCCAATTGCGTTTTACTCAAGAGTACTAACTTCCTCAGAACTCAACTACCACATAGGGGAGAAGGAACTGCTCGCTATGAAATCAGCTTTGGAACATTGGAGGCACCTCCTAGAGGGTACTGACATACCTATTCAAATATATACAGACCATAGGAACCTCCAATATCTTAAGACTCACCGAACATTAACATCCAGACAAGTGAGGTGGAGTCTTTTCTTTTCAAGATTTTCATTTACCATAACCTATAGACCCGCCTCCAAAAACAAGAAAGCTGACATCCTTTCCAGACTACCTGAAAAACCTAAACAACAAACTCCTTATGGGACTATATTACCAGAACACTGCTTTCAGGAGACTCTTGGGATAGCTTTCAATGAGGACTCGTTTCTTCTGGATGAACAACAAAAAGATATTACTTTACCCAAACACTTGTTACAAAAACACGTTGATGGTTTATATTATAAAAATGATAAGCTGTATGTACCTCCTTCATTGAGGAAGAATATTCTCAAATCTATGCATGAGTCTTACCTAGCAGGTCACCCAGGTATAGGAAGGACTCTAGAACTAACAAAGAGATCCTACTGGTGGCCACACATGGGTTCTGACATTCAAACTTATGTACAGTCTTGTGAGATTTGTACTACCTGTAAAATTGAAAAACACAAGCCAGTGGGTTATCTACTTTCGCTGCCTATACCTGACAAACCGTGGACTCACATAGCTGCAGACTTTATTGTAGAACTACCTAAATCAAATAATTATAACACAATTCTGGTGGTTGTTGATTTATTCACGAAACTTGCACATTTTATACCCTATCACAAACTTCCAACATCATTGGAAACTGCAACTTTATTAATAGAACACGTCATAAAATTGCATGGGTTACCTCTATCCATTACTACGGATAGAGGTACTCAGTTTACTTCTCGTATGTGGAAAGAACTCTGTACAGCATTGAATATCGAACAACGTTTAAGTACTGCCTACCACCCCCAGACGAATGGCCAGACGGAAAGGACGAACCAGTGGTTGGAGGAATATCTCAGGTGCTTTGTGACTCAGAACCAAGAAAATTGGTCATCACTGCTACCGCTGGCTGAATTCGCTCATAACAACGCATATCATACCGCAATCAAGAGCACACCTTTCTTTGCGAATTATGGCTTTCACCCAATCTTTCACGTTAATCCACAACATGACAGTCATTGCCCTGTTGTTAACGACACCACTAACAGCATTTCTGAAACCTTCTCTATCTTAGCTGAAAACATTAAGATTGCTCAGGACAGACAGAAAGTGTATTACGACCTCAGAAGGGGTCCTTCGCCTAATTATATGATTGGAGACTTAGTATGGTTATCGACTAAAAATCTTCGTCTCAGTACACCAACTAAGAAACTGAATAGATTCTACATTGGTCCATTTCCAATTAAAAAAATTGTAAATTCTAATGCAGTGACATTGGATCTCCCTGTACAATACAGGATACATCCCACTTTTCATGTCAATTTGCTCAAACCGTATAAAGAACTCAGGAACACATCCTTGAGATCTATTCCTCAGGTACCCATTGTTCCTGACTGTGAGTTTGAAGTCGAGAAAATACTTGACTCTAGGAAAGTCTCTGGTAGGTTACAATACCTCATCCATTGGAAGGGTTACTCATCCGATGAAGACTCTTGGGAGCCGTCAGTAAATTTATCTGCCCCAAGGTTGGTGTCGCTATTTCATCGTCGGAATCCGGATCGGCCTCGTCCTTGAACCTCGGAGTGGTTCATTTTTGGGGGGCCCTCTGTAACAACCTTCCTCTCTGTATAGGGTTAATCTTTTTGGCCTCCTTTTCAATTCACTTATCCTTTATAAGGAACGCCTTTTCCTAATACCTTTGCTTGGTATTAAGGATCTCACCTGGTTACTAGCCTTTCTACTCCTTCTAGGATTAGAACTACTTCTATAATCAAGTTGTCTCCTGAGGAACTCTCTTCTTATTTATTTGGCAGTATTTCCTGCTGAAATAATTACCTCCGGACTTCGATTTGGACATCTCTCTCTCTGACTCCATACCTCTGCTCCGGAGCAACAACTGACAGGCGGGTGACGTCACCGACGGCCGCTCCGATCACCTCCGCACACGCCACGCTACAGAATCTGGCTCCGGTTACTTCCCGCTGCTTGTTCAGCTCTGCAAAGCAAACACTTCACTCTCTGGTCTCACTCAAACCGTTAACATATCCTTTGACCACGCTTGGTAAGCGAACCTATCCCATTGTAACTTAAAAATTCAAACACATTATTTGATTGCATTTATCTGACGTCTATTTTGCTAAGTACTGTGAAAGTTATTCTACCTGCTTTTCTTGATAACTTGTACCGGCTAATCGTTAACTACAGCATATCTAAGTCACATATGCTGTGTTAACTATAAGCTAAATAAAACATCCTAAGTTAAATTCATAATTACAGCAGTCATTGTTTTTATGAGACATTTGGGATAACACATTTATCTCTGATAGAGAAATGCTGACATATTTTATATGTTTTCTAAGGAAGATTGTTTGAATTGTTACATAGTCGATGTTTCGGCTCTATTTTTGAGCCTTCTTCAAGACTGATTTTAAATCTTAGTACGGCTAACCAGCCGTTTACCTCAGACAAAACCACAGAAGAGACCTTGACGTGGTACCTGGGCTTGTCCCATTTGGCCAGATGTGGTAACTAACTCTTCCAGTTATGCTTTTAAGCATAGCTTCCTAAGAGTGCTATAGCACCCAGGACTGAGCATGTTTCAAGGTCATGGGATGTGTATCCAGTCTAATCTGAGAGTGCAGTCCCCTTCCGTGTTTTGTATATGTCTAGGGAGATTACATAAATCTGTGAACCCTGACTTGTTCCCTGTTTGTTTGATTGAGAGCTTGTATTTGTATGGCTGTATTAGGGACCCAGATTTTGGAAGAGACCTTGACGTGGTACCTGGGCTTGTCCAATTTGTCCAGATGCGGTAACTAACTCTTCCAGTCTTGCTTTTAATCTTAGCTGAGAGCTTGTAAGCGAGTGCTGGGCTTTATCTGTGTATTGTATTAATTTATTTTGTAATTTTCCCTATGGGCCTTGCACCCAGGCTTGTCTGGGGTTAACTGCCTGTGACTCTGGAGACAGCACAGCTTCCTGAGAGTGCTATAGCACCCAGGACAGAGCATGTTGCAGGGTCATGGGATGTGTACCCCGTCCAGTCTGAGAGTGCAGCCCCCTTCCGTGTTTTGTATATATATATATATATATATACTGTATATATATGTGTGTGTGTATAATATCTCTCTAAAGACCGCTGCTCCATAACCTGTCCACCTGCTCTGAGGAGGCAGACAGACACCGCCGGAAATCAACCCAATCGAATATGATCAGGTTGATTGACACCCCCTGCTAGCGGCCTATTGGCTGCGAATCTGCAGGGGGCAGCATTGCACCAGCAGTTCACAAGAACTGCTGGTGCAATGATAAATGCTGAGAGCGTATGCTGTCGGCATTTATCAATGTGCAGCGCACATGATCCGCAATATCGGATCATGTCCACTCACATCTTGATAAATAGACCCCTTTGTCCCCGGAATTTCACTCTTCACAGTAAAAGATAGTTTTTTTTGTTTTGCTGTATTTACACTGTACTACCACTCTAGCAGCTGTTGGACTGAGTGAGAGTGCTCTCCTTTGCAACTATATATACACACATATTGATATATAGGTTTAGATATACATTTTACAAAAAATAATTATATAAATAAATAGAAATATATATTTAAAGATAAAAAGAACATTTTCTTCTATGTGAAGAACATTGGAATGTAATATGTTCTTAACTGACTTGGGCACAGTTGGCCTAACGTAGTGTCAGTTTTTTTACAACGTGACCCATAAAAGTCTACATGGAAAAGAAGTTAGTGCGGTCGCGGTATCCAAATTCTAGGATAATTTAAGCAGAAGACTATAAGGAGGATCATTACTTCCTCCTTAATTAACGGCTAGATTTAGAGTTTGGCGTTAGCCGTCAAAACCAGCGTTAGAGGCTCCTAACGCTGGTTTTGGGCTACCGCTGGTATTTGGAGTCAGTCATTAAAGGGTCTAACGCTCACTTTGCAGCCGCGTCTTTTCCATACGGCAGATCCCCCTACGACAATTGCGTATCCTATCTTTTCAATGGGATCTTTCTAACGCTGGTATTTAGAGTCTTGGCTGAAGTGAGCGTTAGAAATCTAACGACAAAACTCCAGCCGCAGAAAAAAAAACAGGAGTTAAGAGCTTTTTGGGCTAACGCCGGTTCATAAAGCTCTTAACTACTGTGCTCTAAAGTACACTAACACCCATAAACTACCTATGCACCCCTAAACCGAGGACCCCCACATCGCCGCCACTCTATTAAATTTTTTTAACCCCTAATCTGCCGACCGCCGCAAGCTACGTTATACTTATGTACCCCTAATCTGCTGCCCCTAACACCGCCGACCCCTATATTATATTTATTAAACCCTAATCTGCCCCCCTCAACGTCGCAGACACCTACCTACACTTATTAACCCCTAATCTGCCGACCGGACATCACCGCTACTATAATAAATGTATTAACCCCTAATGCTAAGTCTAACCATAACCCTAACACCCCCCTAAGTTAAATATAATTTAAATCTAACGAAATAAATTAACTCTTATTAAATAAATTATTCCTATTTAAAGCTAAATACTTACCTGTAAAATAAACCCTAATATAGCTACAATATAAATTATAATTATATTGTAGCTATTTTAGGATTAATATTTATTTTACAGGCAACTTTGTAATTATTTTAACCAGGTACAATAGCTATTAAATAGTTAATAACCTACCTAGTTAAAATAATTACAAAATTACCTGTAAAATAAATCCTAACCTAAGTTACAATTAAACCTAACAATACACTATCAATAAATTAATTAAATAAAATACCTACAATTATCTACAATTAAACCTAACACTACACTATCAATAAATTAATTAAATAAAATACCTACAATTAAATACAATTAAATAAACTAACTAAAGTACAAAAAAATAAAAAGAACTAAGTTACAAAAAATAAAAAAATATTTACAAACATTAGAAAAATATTACAACAATTTTAAACTAATTACACCTACTCTAAGCTCCCTAATAAAATAACAAAGCCCCCCAAAATAAAAAAAAATGCCCTACCCAATTCAAAAATTAAAATAGAAAAGCTCTTTTACCTTAACCAGCCCTTAAAAGGGCCATTTGCGGGCATGCCCCAAAGAATTCAGCTCTTTTGCCTGGAAAAAAAACATACAATATCCCCCCCCCCCAATATTATATTATATTGTTGGTTAACCTTTATAGGTGCTCAAATAAATCAGACATATTTTACAAATACAAAAGCAAGACTATTACTAAATGTGATTCTGTAACTGTAGATAGATAAGAAAAAGTAAGAGTGATAATGTGGGTGTGTGTATCTGAATATGCGCTATACCGGTACTGTTTTGGATACGGCAGTACTACCATAGGGAATTAAAGCTAGTAGAGAGGAAAGTGGACAACACGGATCACTCCCAAAATTAATAAGATCATATTTGGAATTTAAACCAAATGGGAATCTAGTTTTTAGGACAAAAATCCAATACACCTCGCGTTTGGCCAGAATACTCTCTAAATTACCTCCTCTGTTAGGTACCCGGGCCATCTGGATGGCAGCCCATCTAAAGGAGTTAAGACTACAGTCATGTTTAGTGGCAAAATGTTGCACTAGTGGCGTAATGGATGAACCCCTAAATAGAGTTGAGAAATGCTTCCTTATACGGGAGTTGATGTCTCTTGAAGTTAGTCCTACATATTGGACATTGCATTTAATGCATGAGATAAGATAAATGACATCAGTGCTCTTGCAGTTTAAACAAGTCTTAATGGGGTATGTTTGACCACTTACTGCTGAGGTAAACTCTGTAGTTACCTGTACATAATCGCAAGGTTTACACTTGCGATGGCCACATCTAAGCATTCCCAAATGTCTAAACCAAGAGCTAGATGGATGTGTTGTCTGTTTAAGTTGGGTAGGGGATAGGATAGAGGCCAATGTCAGACATTTCTTGTAAGAATACCTAATACCTTCCCTGACAGTCTCAGTGAGTTTATCGTTAGCAGCCAAGAGTGGAAAATGTTTCTTAACAATGCTGCAGATTTGTTGATATTGAGCACTAAAGTTAGTTACAAAATAAACTCCTTTAAATCTGTTTGTGCTGTTGATAGCCTTGTCCTCTAAAAGTGTGTCCCTCACAAGGTGATCAACTTTTTTTGCTTCCACAATATGACTGCGGGCATATTTCCTCTCTTTCAATCTGGTCTCTAGCAACTTTGCCTCCTGCACATAGTCCATTTGTCTACTGCAGTTTCTTTTTAGTCTGACAAATTGCCCTTTTGCTACTGCATATGAGGTATTCTTATGATGACAACTGGAAGCATGCAGAGTATTCTGGCCAAACGCGAGGTCTATTGGATTTGTTTCCTAAAAACTAGACTCCCATTTGGTTTAAATTCCAAATATGATCTTATTAATTTTTGGGAGTGATCCATGTTGTCCACTTTCCTCTCTACTAGCTTTAGTTCCCTATGGTAGTACTGCCGTATCCAAAACAGTACCGGTATAGTGCATATTCAGATACACACACCCACATTATCACTCTTACTTTTTCTTATCTATCTACAGTTACAGAATCAAATTTGGTAATAGTCTTGCTTTTTGTATTTGTAAAATATGTCTGATTTATTTGAGCACCTATAAAGGTTTACCAACAATATAATATAATATAATATATTGTATTATTTTTATCCCATTACCTCCAATATGCATCTACTAGGCATCTTTAGATTTACACTGTTCCTACCAATACACAGTTATTTCATTGTATTGCATGTTAGGCCGTATATTACATATTTCATAATTTAATTTCATAATTTAATATAGTTTCTAATGTCGGCTTATTAAGAATGTGCTAGTTCTATTCTATGTTGATATATAAGTGTATTTTTCTTTTCCAGTTTTTTCTCTTTTCTTTTCAATTAGCCTTGTTCATGCATTAGCTGTACATCTGTGTAAGGGGTTAACAATACTCCAGGCCATTACTCCAGGCCGTTAAGTTGGGTGTGCTTTTGTATTTTCAGTTTTAACCAATTAGAATATCCCTCAAGCTTTTTAAAGTATTTCACATCTGTGACACCTTAGGCTATGATTATGGCTATACGCTGAAACATGTAAGCCACTTGGTGTCACGCTCATACACACCTTTTGCTTTGTTCCTATGTTGGCTATTTTTATTCTGTCATTATAATAAAATTTGCTTTTTATTTTTATTTGACTCGGGATTCTATCCTTACTTTTGGTCTCTGAGTCTCACCAGTTCCAGGATCCCGTCATCTTCCTCAAAGTGTTTTTGCATCCCCGGGTGAAGACTACCGTCACCCCCCACGTCACTCCTGATGTCCCTGTTTGTAGCCGAGTGCCGGGAACCAGTATTTGGACAGTGGTCCCACTGGGAGGGAATAGCGTATGCGCTTGCTGAGTAAGTTCTCGGTCTCTTGGATTACAGTTTCCCCGGTGTCCTGTGGAATACCTCTGACGGCGGACACGTAAGACTCTGACATTATATTACAGTATGAAAGGACCATCACTGGGGTGAGTGTGTATCTGTCCTAAGTCCCGGTGACTAATATCAGATGTTTTGCTGTTCAATATAGCTGCTGCTTATAGGAGCATACCGCACAAACTTTTCTTTTGCTAATAAAACTATATAATACAGAGTATATTCCGCTATATATTGCCAAAGTGGACTAGTAACTGATACACAGCGTCCAGATGAAAAGCTTTTCAACAGTCAGTGCATAATGTTAGACCACACACAGATGCATATTCCTTCCGGTACTCAACTGCGGCTTTCGCCACACTCTAGGTTAAACCGGACTTGATATAAAGCTATCAGGACATGCAAAGTCAATGTCAGACTAATTGTAGTGCTTCCTGGGGCTCCCTTTCATGGGAGCTCATATACAAACTAGTAACTTTGTTTCATCTGTTAAGCCCTCCTCCTCCTCTGACATCACTGGGCAAATTGTAATGGCTCCAAAGTTATACAAGTCAGACTGGATTATACTTTCCGCTTTTGGGAATCCTGGTTAACAAGTCAGCAGTGGCTGACCCCTTGTTCTCAAGGGACTGTCTCCAAAAGGTCTAAAGCAGAATAGAACTGACTCCAAAAGTCACGGTACATATCCTCATCGGTACCAAGATGTAATCACACCGGGTCATAATACTCTGTATTTTTAGGCTCATAGGTCTCTAGTTCAGTTAGGGTTTGCATCAAAAGTGTCCAGAGTCTGTGTTAAAGCATGATAAAAATGCAAGGCAAAAAGGACGCATTTCATGCCTTACTGTGGCTTTGTCAAAGATAGGTAGAGAGGGGAGCGGTATCTACTTATACTCTAAAACATTAGGATCCACCTCTATACAACATGATGGTCATCTCTAATTACATATCACAGTAAGGTAGGAACCTGTATAAACAGAGAGAGAGAGAGGCGCCTCAGTGTGATTTTATCTACTTGCACGATACTGTCCCATGAGGCGCCTCTCTCTCTCTCTGTTTATACAGGTTCCTACCTTAATGCATATTTCCTAAGAATGCTGCCTGTCCCCCTGAGAGATATTGGATTTCTTCACTTTCTGGATGGTTTGGAATTTTGCGCACCTCACATAGAGACTCTCATGCTCTATTTTTTACGTATCACAGTGTTGGTTATACATAAACACAAGAAAACAAAATTAGTTTAAAAACACTATGCATCTTGTTATCAACATTTGGCAGTTTGTAGCTATTTGTAGCAAAATATTTTCAGAATGGCACAAAACAATTAGCTAGACCATAACAGAGTATAATAACAAAATAACAAAATTACAAAATGGAGTAGAGTAAAATAGAAAGGGTTGAGAATGTGAGCTACGATTCTATTAATATAACTAAACCCATATATTCACTGTTATATTCATGATCTTTATCGGGGTAGTGTCTGAATGTTTATAGGTTTTTTAATTATATTACTACAGACTTTTGCTCCCCAAACTCTACTTACAAACTCAGAGCATTCAATTTCATTAAAGAAAATCTGTTGAAAAACAAGATTAATACATAAAAACAGTAGACAGCAACCTGATAAAAAATGCAAAAATAGAAAAATACAAAAATGATTGTTCCTAGGGGAGTATTAGGAACATGATTTGTTGGTGATAGCTATTGTAATGCAGTCAAAAGAGGGATAAAAGAAATAAGATAAACATGCAAACGTATTGTTAATAAATGGCATATATATTTTATCTACTTGGTTTACAATATGAAACTATTTCATTTTTGAAGAAACTAGAGGGAGAGAACGTAAGGAACATGATGCTAAGAAAATAATACTTGGAGAAATATAACATAGGACTAACAGTTAACTTAAAGTTTAACTAAAGTTTTATTTGCCCTGAAATAGGTCTATGTCCCATTTATACCTTTAGGATCTTTAGTACCTAAGTTAAAAATCCATTCGACTTCTCTGCCTAAGAGGTCCCTTCCCTAAATCTGTCGCCTCCTCTGTTGTTTTTTGGTACAAAATCAATTGCTTGAAATTTAAATCCCTTTTTATTATTAGTTGCATCCCCATGTTTGGAATAATGTATGGCTATTAGAGTTTTCGGTGGATCTCGTTCAAGAGAGGTAAGATGTTCACAAATTCTCTCTTTTAAAAATCTACTACTACACTGGGGAAAAAACTTTATCGATAACCATGTTTCCTTTGATGTTTGTTTTTATAAACATATTGGGTTACTTTACTTCCTATTGTTGGGGCTTTTCTGGATGAAAATGTAATTCCTTGGTCTAGGCATTTATTAAGTTTGTCATCTAGTCTAAGAATTTCTAAGTTCCTATTTACAATCAGCTAGATTCCGAGTTTTGCGTTATGACTCAAATAGCATTGTTATGCTTCATAACGCTGCTTTTTCCCTAACACGCTATTACAAGTCTTGTAGGTATAGGTGTACTGCACACCTTTTTGGCCGTCATGCAACGTCAGTACCGCACTTTTAAAAAAGTCCTTTTTCAATGGGACTTCCATAGAGCTGGTATTACGAGTTTTGCGGTGAGGCCAAAAAGTGAGCGGTACACCCTAAAATGACAAGATCTCTACCGCCATCTAAAGTCAGTAGTTATGAGTTTTATGCTACAAAGTCGCAACATAAAACTCATAACTAAAGTGCTACAAAGTACACTAACACCCATAAACTACCTATTAAACCCTAAACCGAGGTCCTCCCGCATCGCAAACACTAACATTAAAATTATTAACCCCTAATCTGCCGCTCCGGACATCGCTGCCACTTAAAAAATGTATTAACCCTTATTCCGCCGCTCCCCGACATTGGCCTCGCTTCCATTGAGTCATTACAAATGGAGCCGTAAGCTACCGAAGCAGACGACAGCTAAAAGTAATTTACGGCTCCATTTTAGTACCAGGTTTCCATTGAAAAGATTAGCGTGTTGCGCACAGTCACTCTTTTTGGCAATACGTAAGTTTGCGCTGCCAGCCGATGTCGGATTCGATGAAAAGCACGCCATAACAAGTGCATTGCCATGGTAACCCGACCTCTGTCTATAAGAATAATGGTTTGCGCCTGCGCTCTTTACCTGTGATCGCCTCTATAGAGAAAGACACGGGAGCTAGTTGCGTTGGTAGGAGTTTTGAGTTTTTGAGAGTTGTTTGAGAGTTAGTGGAGAGTTTGATACTTTATTTTCATATATTCTTATTGTAGGCCTCATATAATATTAGGAGCACACACACATCCATACATTAGTTAATTAACACACATTAGTTTATATACACAAACACACACACACTTTTATTTGATACAAACACATTCACATCTTTTTTTATTTCATTAACCCCCCATATCCCCATCTACCTTTATTACTCCTTTCATTAACCCCCTTATCCCACTTCCCATCCCCCCTTTGACTACCCTTCCCTTCCCCACTATATAACTTTATTTTACTTTTTTTCATTTATACATTTTGCCCATCCTTTTTTTTTTACATCCCATTTTTTTTTTCATTTGACTACATAGCCCATCCCTTTCTTCATTTGCATCACTTATTATTTTTCTCTAATTTTGTTATAATCCTTTTTTTTTATCTTTTTTCATTTACATCCCTTTGTTTATTTTCACCCCCACATTTTATTTTTATTTTGAGGGATATAGAATAGAGATAGTTAGGGTCTAGATAGGTTAGGTAGTTAGTTTTGGGGATATTTAATTTAGGGTTTAGTTAGATGAATTAGTGTAGTTAGGTAAGCTAAGGACTTAAGTGTTAGGTTAGAGTTAGGGAGGAAGGATTAATGGATGGATAGGCCTAGTGGAGTTGGGAAGGGGGTGGCTAGGGGGAGGGCAGTGGAGAGGGTGGATAGAGGGAGGGGGGAAGTAGGGAGTAGTATGGGCAGGACTAGTAGCCGAGGTTTGGGTGGAGGATTTGTCCTTCCTCAAACCCTGGAAGAGGAGGGAAGGAGAGAGGGTGGAAGAGGAGTGGAGGTGGGAGGATTGAGGAGGAGTCAGCCTCAGCTAGGCACACAAAGAAAAGGGAAAGCAGGGCAGACTGTGGCAAATGGGAGTGGGGCTGGTGGTAGCCTGTCACAGCCTGCAGGGACAGAGGAGGGAGAAAGGGATGGTCCCCAGTCACAGGAGGGAGAGTCAGTGTCTGCTGGCCCTTCAGGTGTGAAAGGCAGGCAAAGAGAGGAGAGGTACTCTGAGGAGGAGAAGGAGGCTCTTGTTGAGGCCTACTTGGATAGGGCACCTCAGCTGGAGAACCCTAACCTGAGGGCAGGTGTCCGGAATAAGCTGTGGGAGGAGATTCGAGTGGCAGTCAGCTGCTTAGGATTTAATTGTTCTACTGCTAGTATAAAACACTGATATCATGACTGCAGGAGAGAAACAAAAGCGAAGATGGCACAGCAGGCCAAATATGCACGTGGAACAGGTGGTGGTCCTAGCAAGAGAATTCACCTAAGGTCATTGGAGGAGATGCTGTCCAATGTCATCTCAGGTGAAGCTGTTCACGGATGTAAGGGGACAATGGACACCTCTGTGCCACCTAAAGAGGTGTATGAAGGTGAATATTCTATATTAAATATAACCATATATGGGATGTATATATGTTCTAGATCATAAATATGCATCTGTTTTTAGCTATTAATCTAAATTTACATAGTTGTATTTAATATCAAACATTTCATATAAATCATGTGTCATTGTCCTTAACAATGTTCCTTTAAGACACAGTCTATAAAGATTCATCAGTTATGGTCATATATGCTTGGATTTTATACCAAACACACTATATGTATGTGTGTGTGTGTATGTGTATGTGTGTGTGTGTATGTGTATGTTTGTGTGTGTGTATGTGTATGTGTGTGTGTGTTTGTATGTGTGTATGCGTGTATGTGTATGTGTGTATGTGTGTGTATGTGTGTGTGTATGTGTATGTGTGCGTGTGTATGTGTGTGTGTGTATGTGTGTGTGTGTGTGTGTATGTGTGTATGTGTGTGTGTATGTGTATATGTGTGTATGTGTATGTGTGTGTGTGTGTATGTGTGTGTGTATATGTATGTACATATATACACATAAATATGGAATATAATCGTTTGTATTGTTATGCTACAAAGTAATATATTCTATTAGATAGATAATGTAAACATACAGTATATTTATTTGTAGGTTCCGAACAGGAGGAGTATGAAGCTGCACCAACACCACAGCAGGATGTTCCTACATTCACTGAGGAGGATGAGGATGTCTATGGCAACACTACCTCCTATATCAGCCTCTTAGAAGGTGATACGCAGCAGCCCAGGGCATATGAGGTGGAGGATTTATCAGGCCCTTCTCCATCTACCTCGGAGACAACATATCATGTTCTGGGTTCTGAACCCCAGCAGACTCATCCTCCTCAACACTGGCAGTTCATGCATACTTCGCAGCAGCAAATGGCACAGCCCCCACAGCTGCACCCACCGCAGCAGGTGATGCACCCCCCACAACATCTTCATCCTCCGCAGCAGATGTTGCACCCCCCACAGCAGCATACAGATCTGCATCATCTGTACTATATGCCTTCCACTCCTATGACACAACAGGAATCCACACCACCACCTACTGCACCCACCAATGCATTGCCAACAGTGCCATCACAGACAATCTGCCAGTCACCAATACAGAGAGACACCCCTGGAACCAGCCAATTATTCCAATTATTGGTTCCTGAGACACCAACTCTACAACAGGGTCCGGCACAGTCCCAGCAGGATGATCTGCTGAAGATGATTCATAAATAGCTTAGGCTGTCCAGGCTCCAGCAGCAGCAGGCTTTCAGGAGGATACAGAGCCAAATGGACATCCATAATGCCTCACTTGTCCGAGTGGCAGAGGCAGTGGAGAGGCTCCCGGATATGCCCCAAACTCCATCCTCGCTTGCATCCTCTGTTATCTCCCTGCAGGGCCCTGAATCCCGTTTATTAGCCTCACATTCAGCTGGTGGGCATCGCACAAGATGCCACACTTCCCCCCTAAGTACCTCTCCTCCAAAGTCAAAATCCTGCCGCAAGAATTCATTAATATTATTTTTTACCACCCAAGATATATAATAACTAATTTTTGCACTAAAGCACTTTTTTAAGTGCGATTTCCATCTCATAAATATGCATACATTTTTCTAATCCAAATTTGAACATACAGTGGATATAAAAAGTCTACACACCCCTGTTAAAATGTCAGGTTTCTGTGATGTAAAAAAATGAGTCAAAAATAAATCATTTCAGAACTTTTCCACCTTTAATGTGACCTATAAACTGTACAACTCAATTGAAAAACAAACTGAAATCTTTTAGGTAAAGGGAAATAAAAATAAAAAAGTAACGGCTAGATTTAGAGTTTTGTTGGTAACGACCCGCGTAGCTAACGCTGGCTTTTTTTCCCCCGCACCTTTTAAATACCGCTGGTATTTAGAGTTCACAGAAGGGCTGCGTTAGGCTCCAAAAAAGGAGCGTAGAGCATAATTTACCGCCACTGCAAATCTCAATACCAGTGGTGCTTACGGACGCGGCCAGCTTCAAAAACGTTCCCCCATAGGAAACAATGGGGCAGTTTGAGCTGAAAAAAACCTAACACCTGCAAAAGAGCAGCGTTCAGCTCCTAACGCAGCCCCATTGTTTCCTATGGGGAAACAGTTTCTAAGTCTGCACCTAACACCCTAACATGTACCCTGAGTCTAAACAACCCTAACCTTACACTTATTAACCCCTAATATGCCGACCCCGCTATCGCTGACACCTGCATATTTTTTTTAACCCCTAATCTGCCGCTCCGTACACCGCCGCAACCTACATTATACCTATGTACCCCTAATCTGCTGCCCATAACACCGCCGACCCCTATATTATATTTATTAACCCCTAATCTGCCCCCCATAACGTCGCCGCCAGCTACCTACAATAATTAACCCCTAATCTGCCGACCGGACCTCACCGCTACTATAATAAATGTACTAACCCCTAATCCGCCTCACTCCCGCCTCAATAACCCTATAATAAATAGTATTAACCCCTAATCTGCCCTCCCTAACATCGCTGACACCTAACCTCAAGTATTAACCCCTAATCTGCCGACCAGACCTCACCGCTACTCTAATAAATTTATTAACCCCTAACGCTAAGTCTAACCCTAACACTAACACCCCCCTAAGTTAAATATAATTTAAATCTAACGAAATAAATTAACTATTATTAAATAAATTATTCCTATTTAAAGCTAAATACTTACCTGTAAAATAAACCCTAATATAGCTACAATATAACAAATAATTATATTGTAGCTATTTTAGGATTAATATTTATTTTACAGGCAACTTTGTAATTATATTAACCAGGTACAATAGCTATTAAATAGTTAATAACTATTTAATAGCTACCTTGTTAAAATAATTACAAAATTACCTGTAAAATAAATCCTAACCTAAGTTACAATTAAACCTAACACTACACTATCAATAAATTAATTACATAAAATACCTACAATTATCTACAATTAAACCTAACACTACACTATCAATAAATTCATTACATAAAATACCTACAAATAAATACAATTAAATAAACTAACTAAAGTACAAAAAATAAAAAAAGAACTAAGTTACAAAAAATAAAAATTTTTTTTACAAACATTAGAAAAAGATTACAACAATTTTAAGCTAATTACACCTACTCTAATCCTCCTAATAAAATAACAAAGCCCCCCAAAATAAAAAAATGCCCTACCCTATTCTAAAATTAAAATAGAAAAGCTCTTTTACCTTACCAGCCCTTAAAGGGGCCTTTTGCGGGGCATGCCCCAAAGAAAACAGCTCTTTTGCCTGTAAAAAATAACATACAATACCCCCTCCCCAACATTACAACCCACCACCCACATACCCCTAATCTAACCCAAACCCCCCTTAAATAAACCTAACACTAAGCCCCTGAAGATCACCCTACCTTATCTTCACCACGCCGGGTATCACCGATCGGTCCAGGCTCCGAAATCTTCATCCAAGCCCAAGCGGGGGCTGAAGAGGTCCATGATCCGGCTGAAGTCTTCATCCAAGCGGGAGCTGAAGAGGTCCATGATTCGGCTGAAGTCTTCTATCAAGCGGCATCTTCAATCTTCTTTCTTCCGGATCCATCTTCATCCCGCCGACGCGGAACATCCTTCTTCACCAACGACTTCCCGATGAATGACAGTTCCTTTAATTGACGTCATCCAAGATGGCGTCCCTCGAATTCCGATTGGCTGATTCTATCAGCCAATCGGAATTAAGGTAGGTGAAGGTAGGAAAATTCTGATTGGCTGATGGAATCAGCCAATCAGATTCAAGTTCAATCCGATTGGCTAATCCAATCAGCCAATCAGATTGAGCTCGCATTCTATTGGCCAATCGGAATTCGAGGGACGCCATCTTGGATGATGTTCCTTAAAGGAACAGTCATTCGTCGGGAAGTCGTCGGTGAAGAAGGATGTTACGCGACGGCGGGATGAAGATGGAACCGGAAGAAAGAAGATTGAAGATGCCGCTTGATAGAAGACTTCAACCGGATCATGGACCTCTTCAGCCCCCGCTTGGGCCAAGACTTCAGCCGGATCATGGACCTCTTCAGCCCCCGCTTGGGCTTGGATGAAGATTTTGGTGCCTCTTCTGGACGGATCGGTGATACCCGGCGTGGTGAAGATAAGGTAGGATGATCTTCAGGGGCTTAGTGTTAGGTTTATTTAAGGGGGGTTTGGGTTATATTAGGGGTATGTGGGTGGTGGCTTGTATTGTTGGGGGGGGGTATTGTATGTTATTTTTCTACAGGCAAAAGAGCTGTTTTCTTTGGGGCATGCCCTGCAAAAGGCCCTTTTAAGTGCTGGTAAGGTAAAAGAGCTTTTCTATTTTAATTTTAGAATAGGGTAGGGCATTTTTTTATTTTGGGGGCTTTGTCATTTTATTAGGGGGCTTAGAGTAGGTGTAATTAGCTTAAAATTGTTGTAATCTTTTTCTAATGTTTGTAAATTATTTTTTTATTTTTTGTAACTTAGTTCTTTTTTTATTTTTTGTACTTTAGTTAGTTTATTTAATTGTATTTATTTGTAGGTATTTTATGTAATTAATTTATTGATAGTGTAGTATTAGGTTTAATTGTAGATAATTGTAGGCATTTTATGTAATTAATTTATTGATAGTGTAGTGTTAGGTTTAATTGTAACTTAGGTTAGGATTTATTTTACAGGTAATTTTGTAATTATTTTAACTAGGTAGCTATTAAATAGTTATTAACTATTTAATAGCTATTGTACCTGGTTAAAATAAATACAAAGTTGGCTGTAAAATAAATATAAATCCTAAAATAGCTACAATATAATTATAATTTATAATGTAGCTATATTAGGGTTTATTTTACAGGTAAGTATTTAGCTTTAATTAGGATTAATTTATTTAATAAGAGTTAATTTATTTTGTAAGATAAAAATTATATATAACTTAGGGGGGTGTTAGTGTTAGGGTTAGACTTAGCTTTAGGGGTTAATAAATTTATTAGAGTAGCGGTGAGGTCCGGTTGGCTGATTAGGGGTTAATACTTGAAGTTAGGTGTCGGTGATGTTAGGGAGGGCAGATTAGGGGTTAATACTATTTATTATAGGGTTAGTGAGGCGGATTAGGGGTTAATACATTTATTATAGTAGCGGTGAGGTCTGGTCGGCAGATTAGGGATTAATAAGTGTAGGTAGGTGGCGGCGACGTTTGGGGTGGCAGATTAGGGGTTAATAAATATAGGGGTCGGCGGTGTTAGGGGCAGCAGATTAGGGGTACATAGGGATAATGTAGGTGTGCGGTCCGCAGATTAGGGGTTAAAAATTTAATAGAGTGGCGGCGATGTGGGGGGGCCTCGGTTTAGGGGTACATAGGTAGTTTATGGGTGTTAGTGTACTTTAGAGCACAGTAGTTAAGAGCTTTATGAACGGCGTTAGCCCAGAAAGCTCTTAACTCCTGACTTTTTCTTGCGTCTGGAGTCTTGTCGTTAGATTTCTAACGCTCACTTCAGCCACGACTCTAAATACCGGTGTTAGAAAGATCCCATTGAAAAGATAGGATACACAATTGACGTAAGGGGATCTGCGGTATGGAAAAGTCGCGGCTGGAAAGTGAGCGTTAGTCCTTTACCTACACGACTCTAAATACCAGCGGTAGCCCAAAACCAGCGTTAGGAGCCTCTAACGCTGGTTTTGACGGCTAACGCCAAACTCTAAATCTAGCCGTAAAATAATATGGTTGCATAAGTGTGAACACCCTTAAACTAATACTTTATTGAAGCACCTTTTGATTTTATTACAGTACTCAAACTTTTTGGGTATGAGTTTTTCAGCATGGCACATCTTGACTTGGCAAGATTTGCCCACTCTTCTTTGCAAAAACACTCTAAATCTTTCAGAATGCAATTCATCTCCTGTGCACAGCCCTCTTCAGATCACCCAACAGATTATGAATTGGATTCAGGTCTGGGCTCTGGCTGGGCCATCCCAAAACTTTAATCTTCTTCTGGTGAAGCCATTCCTTTGTAGATTTGGATGTATGCTTTGGGTCATTGTCATGCTGAAAGATGAAGTTCCTTTTCATGTTCAGCTTTCTAGCAGAAGCCTGAAGGTTTTGTGCCAATATTGTCTGATATTTGGAACTGTTCATTATTCCCTCTACCTTGACTAAGGCCCCAGTTCCAGCTGAAGTAAAACAGCCCCAAAGTATGATGCTGACACCACCATGCTTCACTGTGAGTATGGTGTTCTTTTGGTGATATGAAGTGTTGTTTTTGCGCCAAACATATCTTTTGGAATTATGGCCAAAACGTTCAACTTTGGTTTCATCAGACCAGAGCACCTTTTGCAACATGCTTTTGGGAAACTTCAGATATGTTTTTGCAAAATGTAGCCGTTATTTTTTGGAAGAAAAGGCTTCCGTCTTGCCACTACCCCGTAGCCCAGACATATGAAGAATACAGTCGATTGTTGTCACATGTACCACACAGCCAGTACTTGACAGATTTTCCTGCAGCTCCTTTAATGTTGCTGTAGGCCTCTTGGCAGCCTCCCAGACCAGTTTTCTTCTTGTCTTTTCATAAATTTTGGAGGGACATCCAGTTTTTGGTAATGTCACTGTTGCACCATATTTTCTTCACTTGATGATGACTGTCTTCACTGTGTTCCATGGTATATCTAATGACTTGGAAATTCTTTTATACCCTTCTCCTGACTGATACCTTTTAACAATGAGATCCCTCTGATGCTTTAGAAGCTCTCTGCGGACCATGGCTTTTGCTGTAGGATGCGACTAACAAAATGTCAGGAAAGATCTACTAGAACAGCTGAACTTTATTTGGGGTTAATCAGAGGCACTTTAATTGATGACAGGTGTGTACTGACTCCTATTTAACATGATTTTGAATGTGATTGCTTAATTCCGAACACAGCTACATCCCCAGTTATAAAAGGGTGTTCACACTTATGCAACCATATTATTTTAGTTTTTTATTTTTATTTCCCTTTACCTAAAAGATTTCAGTTTGTTTTTCAATTGAGTTGTACAGTTTATAGGTCACATTAAAGGTGGAAAAAATTCTGAAATGATTTATCTTTGCCTCATTTTTTTACATCACAGAAACCTGACATTTTAACAGGGGTGTGTAGACTTTTTATATCCACTGTATATCTTAATATTATTCTAATAGCTGTTTATCTGCTAAAAATTAACAGCTTTATTCATTTTTATTTCACATGATGTCAATTAATATGCAGGTGTACATTGTTAATAAATGTATGTGTCCTTTTATTGAGAATATAATGCCATTTAAGAATACTTGGGGATACGTGTCTGAAATGAATACAGTATATGCTATCTAACATTAGTCAACGTGACATGTGTAAATGTTATGATTTATATTCCACAAGCATATGTTGTTTGCTCCTTTAGATGAAGCTAATAAGGGTTATCCAGTTATAGAAGAGTTAAAAAGTAAACACTCCTTCCTGTTGATATGGCCAAATACCTTGCATTCATTCTTACAGTCCTATGTGGAATGTAATATCTGAAATCTATACCTATCATGACTAATACCTACCATGACTAATGCATTCCTTTTTGTCAAGATTATTATTAAATATTTAGAATAATTAGATAAATATATCTCTATGATATTTAAACACTGATGTATGCACAACCTATATGTGATTGCCATGATATAGAGGTGATTAATACATTTTAATTGACATCATATGAACCGACACAGACTCTCCCTGGGACCAATGCACAATGCACTTTTAAAGGTTTCAATAACTCCATGTTAAAGACAATACTTCATATCTCTTTAAATATGTCATATTTAGCACTTATGTATTTTGGTTAATAGTCTAAATACTGCAAATGTATTATCTGCTTTAGCAGAAATGATATTACATATATTTTAGTACTATGCCATATTATACTTTAATGTGTCATCGTTTTGTATTGAATAAATATGTTCAATGATTTTCACATTGAAAATTACATTTGAATGAGGGTAAATCTGTAATAATAAAACTCATCTTCATGATAAACAACTTATTTTCTTTGACTTATTTTTCTATATTATTTTCTATCAGGTAACAATGCCATTCAAGTGTACAATCTCAGGGGATTGTATGTATTGATAATGTATGTTTATTTTAAGGATTATATTATATTTGGATTTGTCTCTTTGAAATGAGCATCTGACATATTTCTTAAAGGGATAGTCTATTCAAAATTAAACTCATGAATCAGAGCATGCAGTATTTATATACTTAAATATGTACTCCTATAATCTATTTTACTTCATAATCATCTGTAATTTACTAAAACAGGAATGTTAGCTTAGGAATCTACCCATTTTGATTCTGCACATGGGGAGCGCTTGATGATTGTTGTCTAAATGTAGGCAACAATCAGCAAGTGCACCACAGGTGATGAACATTAAATGGAACGACTCCTAAACTTAAATACATGATTGAAATAAGAAACATAACAAATTATTGATTGATTATGAGTACATATTGTAAGTTGGAATGGAATGATTTATCTGGTTCATGAATGTTTTATTGGGAATACACTATTCCTGTTTTTTTTTAAAGTGACAAATTCCATTATTTTGCTAAAACATATATATTTACAAGCAAATATAATATAATTATATTCTTTATATTTCTTAATATTCTTAGTATCCTTTAATTATAGTTTTATTTAGGTAAGATCAGGAGCAGCATAGAACCTATGTTGGAGCTGTTTATTGTTGCCAACATACAGTATATATCCTGTCTGTCATTGGCTCACCAATGTACTAATTTTTATTAACCAGGAGTGCATAGCTGCTCTTTAAAAAATGATACCAAGAGAACAAAATAATATTTGGAATGTAATTAAAATGATATGTTAGATAATTATGTTATACATAAATCATAAGATGAATGCATTGATTAGTACATAGCTGGAAATAAAGAAACATTCACCATGACTATATTTGAGTAAAGTACACATTTATTTAGGGAAAATGAGGTAAATATGGGGATGAGGAGAGAGGGAGGGGAGTGGTATTCTATTTCTGAGAATCTTCAATCTGTAAAACATTAAAAGAAACAAATGTGTATTATTAAAAAACATAATCATAAATAACTAAAAGGTCTCATTACAATGCTATAAAAATACCTGAAAAGGGGGGGCGGAGTCAGCCGGGTAGGTGAGCGGTCGCACATCTTGTGAGCTCCGGACAAACTTTCATCTAACACCGCTCACCTCCCATAAAAGACAGCTTGAAACACCTGAATCTAACTGTTAATCGTACCCTGAACATCTAGCCCTAGATCCAGAGAGATACTGCATGCCTTTAAGGAGCTTGAAGCAAGCTGAGATAGAGAAGAGAAAGAGAAGTGCCGGTGGCCATCTTGTTCATTAGGCGCAGTTAAAATAGCTTCAAAATCTTTATTACAGTACAAAGCTGATTGGACACCACATCCCTCTTGCAGCAGCTCCACAACTCATCTATCTGAGGTACACACACTGGGCTAAAGGCCCTCTCTACCTGAGTAACATCTACACTAAGTGGCGCTAATATGGAGAGGGCTATTGATTTCTTCAATGAACTCCGGAGACTACTCCAGGATCATCATAGCGCTCTGGAAGTTGAGTTGCACGCAGCGTTTAGCTCTACTGACACGCTAACTGCTACACAGACAACCTTACCTTTATCTGCAGCACCCACAAACCTACACACTAGTTGTGAAAGCGGAGACAGTGAAGATACGGACCTATTGATAAGCCTCAGTGGACCCACATACCCCGGTCAGTTGCACAACAAGCGAGATGTGAGTATGCACACTGATTCTCAGCATATAAGGGGAAAACGTGACTCAGATACAATAACTCTAGGCGGGGTCCACTTTAACAAGATGCCTTACATAGCAGAGCGTGAATCCTATTGCTCTGAACATTTTGTCACCAGTACCAAGTGCACACTTTCAAGTTGCCCCTCAGACGCCCCTCGAGGCCAGCTCAATGTAAATGACACTTCAGAGAGAGCCTTAATTGTTCCTGTAGTGGGTCAATCACCTAATACCCTGTGTCTCCCCCAGCTAGACCCAAAGTCGACTCTCTTAGAAAAAAGGAGGAAGAAGCCACGCAAAGAATCAAGCCGAGCTCACAGGTACCTTAGCCTGGCGGCTGGCCTAAATTTCATTATAGACTCACTTACAGCCCGTTACCCGCTATACCTCTCTGGGAGCTATACAAATGTGGGCATCAACCCCGGCACTTCCCCCATACCTTTCCCGACGACAGATCTGCTGTTGCTTGCCTTAGCGATTACCTTGACAGCTCCACCGCAGCCTCATATAACATTCTGTGTACTCTTTTCCCTTCTAAGAGGCTGGGATCCCGGTGGCGATCTGAACTATGTAAAGCCTGACATTTAATCTACTCTAGGGACAAGGTTCTGAAGGATTTGAGCAGACTTGAACTCGGTAACAGGAATAAGCTACTGCTCCGTTAGCAAAAAGGATATGAGCCCTGTTTTCTAGGACACTCTGCTGCAGCATTCTTGACTATTTGTTTATATTGCCTATATTAATGCCCATGCAGCTTCATATGTTACAACAATATTTAGGCTGCAGTGTATTATTATTTGCTCTCTTTGTTATCCTTTGGTACATTTACACTTGCGCAGGGTTCCTTTAAACTCTTTTTCCCTCCCCTCATATATTTGTATATGGCCTCCACCTATGTGGGATCTTGTGTGATGGGCATAGGGCCCATGCCCAATCACCAGGTTTCTACTAATTAAATAGGAAATATGTGCTTCCCAATTCGAAAATAGCCACCCTTCTGTTCCACTTAACATCAGTGAAGATCTCATGACAATGCTATTGCTTGCATAGAAGTAACTAAACCACTACATTTTATGTTTATGTGAGATTAGCCTTTAACTACTATCCGTAAATAGATTATTACCATTCACATAAGCGACCCCTAGGTCTAAGCAAGAGCGCCTTTGAACTCTAGCGCTAAAACTCAATTGTGTTTTTTTATGCCGGTCAAATGTCCCTTGTTATTTATTTTGCAGATTTACCCCCTGGAGACGTTAGCTGGTATGACTGTTTAGAATTGTTTTATGCTTAAAAGATTTAAGAGCACCTTTTTTTTTTTTTTTTATACTGTATATATGCTTAACTTTTGGGATTCCTCCCCACAGGGTTATAAATATACTACTCCACAATGTCTGCTTGAAGTTGGCACTAAGTTTATATGTTATGCTACATGTGAGCCTCCATTATAGTCACCTTACAGCCACATTTTGTTAGATTTTTGCTCTTCATTAATACCCATATATTACTGTGTGCAATCTAGCATCCGCGCATTTAACATGTCTGTTATTGCAGGCTGGTCCTGCTTTATATATGGTTTCCCTCCTCAGGATGCCACAGTTGATCTATGTAACTTCCATTAAACTTATTCCCTAAGATTTTTTTTTTTAAGTCCTGGTATGTCGGATCTTGCAATGGTACAATGTACACTTGGTCCCTTTCGCATTCATACTGACAATCCATGTTCTAAGTAGATCTCTCGCTCTGATGTGGTACCTTGTTTTGTTAATGAACGCTTACTTTGAAGTACGATATAAAAAGCTTCCCAAGCTGTATGTTTTTCACACCATATTCAATTTACCACCTACCCCCCCCCCATAATACACCTCCTAATTTAGGAGGGTTAACTATATGGCTTCTCTTTCCTATGCCATAATTTATCTACCTAATTATTATAACTACCACCATAACTATCTATATAATGTATCCTTTTAGATACAACGTACCCACTTACTTTTCCTACTGTCTACAAGTGACCCCTGCTATGTCCCCCTACTAACACATACTAATGTGAATGGTCCAAGAGTGGCCATTATTTTCCTTCTGGGGACTTATCTTTCTTATACACTGACTCTCGCAAGCAAAGGGTACCTATATTTAAATAATTCTTCTCTCCTACCTTGAGTAAATATATAGGTTAGGTCCAAAAGTGGCCTATTAAGTTAGGAGAATGATGTTTCAAGTTTTTTTGTTCAAGGTGCCATCTTAAATATTGTAACCTATCTCAAATATAAAATGAGGTTTGTCATTGAGGCCTGTGAGTGGTCTCTCCAGATAGCAATAACCTCCTAAACTTGGTTTATTTTTGCTTGAGGCCCAAGAGTGGTCTTGTGTGTGAATTTAGAGGAAGGTTGAGTACTAGGCATTTCATACATGTATGTTTAAATTGCATATTACTATTGTAACCCAATGCTATTCTGTATTACTGTTTCAAGATTTTTGTATGCCTTTTTTTTTTCAAAAAAACCTCAAATAAAAATTATTAAAAAAAAAAAAAAAAATACCTGAAAAGAAATCTTGAATAGTTGCCGATATCTCCAAATGGGCATTGAGTGGTTGGGGATGATTAATTACATCAGGCTCAAAGATTTCACCTGGGGGCTGTGGTGGTGGAATTAAATCATTTAACATCCCATGCTCCTGTGCCATGTTATGTAGACAGCAACATGCCACTATAAATTTTATTGCTTTTTCCGGACTGTATTGGAGATCCCCCCCTGATCTGTCCAGGCAGCGAAAGGGCATTTTTGGAACACCAAACAGTCTTTCTATTATAGCACGTGTTCTGATTAAAAGAACAATAAATATTATTATAATATATAATGTGAAGACAAATCAAATACTAATGGGCTAACTACATTCCTGGTTTGATCTTATAAATCTTTAAACCTTTTTACATTTATAAATATATTTATATTCAAGCAGAGAGATTTATAAATGCTTCACTGATAATAGATGATTTGGATCTCGTCGGCGTGCTTGCCAGATGACAGGGAACCACTGGGGTTACTATGCGTTTCAACTAGCACAGCAGTTGCCATTAGTAACAGGAGTAAAATAAACCTATTACCGCAACAAAAACCTTCCGGGTGTTACCTGCATGTGGCTGGGATGGAGATAGATAACTTATTTACACATATATCACAATTGTCAAAAATATATATCACGATGCGATGAATCATATACATATAGAGCGGCTGATAAATGCAACTACTACTATTTAGCTCTATAACCATATCGCATCATGGAACAATAGTTACATCATGGAGATAATGCTCAGTATTACAGATGAGATAACACAAGCAGAACACATCAGCACATTAGCATGTACTGATGATAAGACATAAATTAACCCCATATTACCTTCAAGCCAGTAGGAGTATGGTAGATTAAATTGAAGGCGGACACCCTAAGACCCTCATTCTCATGTGGGCAATGAATTACTTCTAATAGAAAGGGCTAAATCCAATGTAGTGTTTAGTCCCCTTGGGGCCAAAGTTCCCAATTTGTATATCCACCTACTTTCAAATTGGAGAAGTTTTTTGCCTCTGTCTCCACCCCTCGGATTAGGGGGGATGTGGTCTATGAGCATAGATCTGATGCTAGACACTGGGTGTTTAAGATGTGCACAGTGGCGTGCCACTGGTTGATCCGATTCACCGCTCTTTAACGCCACACGGATGGCATGGCGATGATTGGCCATCCTATCACGGAAGGAGGTAGTCATTTTTCCTATGTACACAAGAGACCACGGGCAAGTAAGCATATAAATCACAAAAGTGCTGGTGCAACTGAGGCGGTAATTTATTTTAAATCGCTGATTTTTGTGGGGATGTTGGAAAGAATCTCCCTTGCACATACTATTACATGTAGTACAGCTTCCACAAGGGAAGCAGCCCTTCTTTGATGACTTCAGCCATGTCTCCTTTCTGTAGTGGTCCACTGGGTCAGATTTAACAAGGATGTCCCTCAAATTTCTGGCCCTCCGGTAGACCAACCTTGGAGCAGTCATCTTCTGGAAAGGTAGTGTGGGATCAGTGCCAACCACAGGCCAATGGCGACGTGCAGCATTCGATAAACGTTCAAATCCAGGCGTGAACGTGGTGATCAAATTGAGTTGTTCTGGTGTATCCTTAGTAGGAGCCCTAGTGTCACGTGTGGTATCCGAATTCAATAGTTTTTCCTGAATTTCACAGATATCCTTCATAGGATAGCCCCTTTTGTTAAATTTTTCGCCCATTTCCTTCACTTGGATCATCTGTAAGGGTGTCTTGCTGTTATTTCTCAGTGCCCTGGTGAGTTGGGAGGTGAGAATACCCTTTTTCTGGTGTTTAGGGTGAAAGCTACTGGCGTGTAGCAATGAATTGCGGTCTGTGGGCTTAGTGTACAACTTGGTACCAAACCGCCAATTGCCAGAGTCATTCACCCTAAACACATTAAGGTCCAAAAAATTCACACTATCTGAACTGAATTCAAGTTTAAATCTAATCGGGCTGGCCATGAGGTTCAAATGCGACACCCACTCATGCAATGACAGTTCACCGCCCCTCCATATAAGGAACACATCATCGATGTAACGGGTATAAAAAGTCACTTGGGGATGTTCAAATCGTTTCATGAGCTCCTGCTCATACCACGCCATATAAATATTTGCGTCAACGCCACTGTGCACATCTTAAACACCCAGTGTCTAGCATCAGATTTATGCTCATAGACCTCATCCCCCCTAATCCGAGGGGTAGAGACAGAGGCAAAAAACTACTCCAATGTGAAAGGTGGTGGATATACAAATTGGGAACTTTGGCCCCAAGGGGACTAAACACTACATTGGATTTTAGCCCTTTCTATTAGAAGTAATTCATTGCCCACATGAGAATGAGGGTCTTAGGGTGTCCGCCTTCAATTTAATCTACCATACTCCTACTGGCTTGAAGAGACTATTGGGTTAATTCATAAAATTGGGTTTATGTCTTATCATCAGTACATGCTAATGTGCTGATGTGTTCTGCTTGTGTTATCTCATCTGTAATACTGAATCATTATTTTACCCCTATAACTTTACATTATCTCCATGATGTAACTATTGTTCCATGATGCGATATGTTTATATAGCTAAATAGTAGTAGTTGCATTTATCAGCCGCTCTAAATGTATATGATTCATTGCATCATGATATATATTTTTGACAATTGTGATATATGTGTAAATAAATGATCTATCTCCATCCCAGCCACATGCAGGTAACACCCGGAAGGTGTTTGTTGTGGTAATAGGTTTATTTTACTCATGTTAATAATGGCAACTGCTGTGCTAGTTGAAACGCTAAGTTCTGAGCATGCGGTGGTTCCCTGTCATCTGGCAAGCATGCTGACGAGATGCCTCTGCGTCATCACACTAGGCACGACTAGTGTGTCAGCGTGACGTCAGTACTGTGTGTTTGAAACGGTGTGTATATGTGGATGGCGGCAGAATGAAAGGGGTACAGACACTATTTAAAGGGTATGTTTTTAATTGTATACATATTGATTTTGGGTGTGTAGCTGCACTCTGGTTCTCGTTTTGTTGTGACATTGACAAATCACAATGCAGTGCCGAAACGTTTGTCTTTTAACTTAAGGAAATAAATTTATATGTTTTAAGAAAAGCCCAGTGAGTACCTGCTTTTTGGAAGTATTTATATATATATATATATATATATATATACACACACACACGAGATAATCAAGCAACACATGTATGTGCACACACACAGATATATAGCTTGATAAAGGGGCAGGAGCCCCGAAACGTTGCTCAATAAAGGTGCAGTTTCTCCACATAGAGTGCTACCTGTGTGTTCTATTTCATTACATTTAGAGGGACTTTGGAAAGGGAGGTCCTCCAGGTGTGCACCTACATTCACCCAAGAGTGATTTAAAGGGACATTCCTATGAAGTGTGTACTGGTCCTATTTTTCTACAAATTATAGTGAGCATTTTGCAAGGCACAATCAATATTTCTGACATACAAGAGCAGAAAATAAATATATTTTACCTTAATTCAGCAGGCCCAACAACCTGGTTCTCTTTCAATGGTGTCCAAATCCATTTTTTAAGATGATATGCAGAATCAGCTGAAATATGAATGCATAGATATACAGTATATATATATATATATATATATATAAACACACATCTTTCAATAAAGCAATGTATGACATAAAATAATGTTATGCATATGTCTTACTATGACATAGTTAATATATATCTTTTGAAATGATTAACAATTTATTTATTTAATCAATTCCACCCCCTTAGACACATACATAAAGGATTATAAAGCAATGAAACAATAAAATGTCAAAACATTGGACACATGAAGGCATCATAATATATACATAAACACTTACCGAGGAGATGTCCTTCAGGCATTTGATTTGTCTCAAACAATCTGCACACACCAGAATTCCTGATGTAGGCATCATGGCTACTTCCTGGGAACCCTGCCACGACATTTAATATACGCATGTTTGCATCGCATATGATCTGCACATTTAAGGAGTGGAAGTCTTTCAGATTCCTAAATATTATCTCCCTGCGCACAGGGGGTCTTAGGCCAATATGAGTGTAGTCAATGGCCCCAAGGACATTGGGTATGCCATCTAAAAGAAAAAAGTCCTTCTTAACATCACGCCAACCTCTGGGTTATGTGGGGGAAAAAATTCTGCAATTATCATAAAGTCCATCAAGAACTTGTGAAAGATGCTTAGAAAAAGTGGACTTATGCACCCCAGTTATAATGCCCCCTGTCACCTGAAAGGATCCAGAAGTCAAAAAATGAAGTGCCCCTAGTAGTTTGGTCATTCCAGGGACAGTCCTGCTTGAATAGCCCTGGCTTTCCAGCCTGTCTTGCAACAGGGCATATAACTGATATATTTTCTCCCTGGTGAGCCTGAAACGTTCAACCACCTGCTTCTCATTCAGGGTTACTATATCCAGCCTCACTTTGGGGATGTCAGGCCTACACTGTCTAACTTCAGCATTGTCAGATTCTCTCTCACCCTGCATTTTGAAATATCTGTTCTGACGTTAGGTTATGTGTGGTCTTTTTTATAGCTGTGTGTTGCTGGTTAACATATGTGAAACTGGTGATTGCAATGAATAACATGGGGGGGGCTTATCTTCATCTCATCTAATCCTTAATTTAATGAACAGTTTGAAAGTATATACTTACTCATGACTTTTATTTTTAATATGAACTATAATTTCAACATATATGTAGTTATATATCAGAAATTCAAAGACACTGAATGTAATTATTATATTTTTCTATTTAAATATATCAGCCTTTATCATAACAATTAAAAGTAATTATTGAAATTATATGATTTATATAGGTCAAATATATATATACAATTATCATACATATATACATGTAGAAGAAGATTATTATTAGCTAAAATTATATTTCTAAATGTATTGAGTATATATATAGCATCCCTGGGCAAAGGTTTCATTTTGAATAGGTAGATATATGCTTGCATATATTTTTATATGAACTGTACATACATATTGATATTTCTATGAAAACATGGGTGCAAATATTCCTATACATAGGACCAATAAATGTAGCATATATAATGTTATTTGTACATTGAAACACTCATAAATGTTTTTGTGATTTGCAATTTCAATGTGAAACAGGCCTCAAAAAGCTCTTTTTTTCCTCCTTTACACCTAGTAGAGCTGGGCGTAATATTTCTCAATGTATCGACAGCCTCCGACAGTGTACTAACGGTTAGTGCTTTCATTGGAAACCTGGTATAATTTAGCGATTAACGGCTTCTATTACTTTCTATGGGACGCGAAGATCTTTTCGGCAGCCGAAGTCTGGCTGCCAATATTGAGGTATAACGCGACATTGGAAACAGTCGATAAATGATATTGCTTTCGACAGCATATTTAACGGTTTGCGAGTGCACACAAACTGAATTACTGAATTAGCGAGGCCATTGTCGCTACTATAATAAACCAATTAACCCCTAAACCGCCACCCTCCCACATCGCAAACACTATTTAAAGATTATTAACCCCTAATCTACCGTCCGCCCACACCGCCGCTATAATAAACCTATTAACCACTAAACCGCAAGCCCCCCACAATGAAATATACTAAATTAAACGATTAACCCCTAAACCTCTGGCCTCCCATATCACTACATAAATATATTAACCCCTAAACCTATCCCTAACCCTAACGTAACCCTAACCCTAACACCCCCTAACTTAAATATAATTAAAATAAATCTAAATAAAACTTACAATTATTACCTAAATAATTCCTATTTAAAACTAAATACATATCTGTGAAATAAAACCTAAGCTAGCTAGAAAATAACTAATAGTTATATTGTAGCTAACTTAAGTTTTAATTTTATTTCACAGGCAAGTTTGTATTTATTTTAATTAGGTAGACTAGTTAGTAAATAGTTATTAACTATTTACTAGCTACCTAGTTAAAATAAATACAAATGTACCTGTAAAATAAAACCTAACCTGCCTTAAACTAAAAACTTACATTATAATAAAATGAAATAAATTAAATTAATAAAATACAATTATCTAAATTACAAAAAAATAAACACTAAATTACACAAAATAAAAAATGAAATTTATCCAGACTGCATCTTCTATCTTCATCCATCTGGCGCGGAGCGGGTCCATCTTTAAGACATCCGGCGCAGAGCATCCTCTTCTTATGGTCACCACTGGAAAATGAAGGTTCCCTTTAAGTGACGTCATCCAAGATGGTGTCCCTTACATTCCAATTTGCTGATAGAATTATATAAGCCAATAGGAATTAAAGGGGAAAAAATCCATTTTATAAATATTAGTACTATGCCATATTATACTTTAATGTGTCATCGTTTTGTATTGAATAAATATGTTCAATGATTTTAACATTGAAAATTACATTTGAATGAGGGTAAATCTGTAATAATAAAACTCATCTTCATGATAAAAAACTTATTTTCTTTGACTTATTTTTCTATATTATTTTCTATCAGGTAACAATGCCATTCAAGTGTACAATCTCAGGGGATTGTATGTATTGATAATGTATGTTTATTTTAAGGATTATATTATATTTGGATTTGTCTCTTTGAAATGAGCATCTGACATATTTCTTAAAGGGATAGTCTATTCAAAATTAAACTCATGAATCAGAGCATGCAGTATTTATATACTTAAATATGTACTCCTATAATCTATTTTACTTCATAATCATCTGTAATTTACTAAAACAGGAATGTTAGCTTAGGAATCTACCCATTTTGATTCTGCACATGGGGAGCGCTTGATGATTGTTGTCTAAATGTAGGCAACAATCAGCAAGTGCACCACAGGTGATGAACATTAAATGGAACGACTCCTAAACTTAAATACATGATTGAAATAAGAAACATAACAAATTATTGATTGATTATGAGTACATATTGTAAGTTGGAATGGAATGATTTATCTGGTTCATGAATGTTTTATTGGGAATACACTATTCCTGTTTTTTTTTTAAAGTGACAAATTCCATTATTTTGCTAAAACATATATATTTACAAGCAAATATAATATAATTATATTCTTTATATTTCTTAATATTCTTAGTATCCTTTAATTATAGTTTTATTTAGGTAAGATCAGGAGCAGCATAGAACCTATGTTGGAGCTGTTTATTGTTGCCAACATACAGTATATATCCTGTCTGTCATTGGCTCACCAATGTACTAATTTTTATTAACCAGGAGTGCATAGCTGCTCTTTAAAAAATGATACCAAGAGAACAAAATAATATTTGGAATGTAATTAAAATGATATGTTAGATAATTATGTTATACATAAATCATAAGATGAATGCATTGATTAGTACATAGCTGGAAATAAAGAAACATTCACCATGACTATATTTGAGTAAAGTACACATTTATTTAGGGAAAATGAGGTAAATATGGGGATGAGGAGAGAGGGAGGGGAGTGGTATTCTATTTCTGAGAATCTTCAATCTGTAAAACATTAAAAGAAACAAATGTGTATTATTAAAAAACATAATCATAAATAACTAAAAGGTCTCATTACAATGCTATAAAAATACCTGAAAAGAAATCTTGAATAGTTGCCGATATCTCCAAATGGGCATTGAGTGGTTGGGGATGATTAATTACATCAGGCTCAAAGATTTCACCTGGGGGCTGTGGTGGTGGAATTAAATCATTTAACATCCCATGCTCCTGTGCCATGTTATGTAGACAGCAACATGCCACTATAAATTTTATTGCTTTTTCCGGACTGTATTGGAGATCCCCCCCTGATCTGTCCAGGCAGCGAAAGGGCATTTTTGGAACACCAAACAGTCTTTCTATTATAGCACGTGTTCTGATTAAAAGAACAATAAATATTATTATAATATATAATGTGAAGACAAATCAAATACTAATGGGCTAACTACATTCCTGGTTTGATCTTATAAATCTTTAAACCTTTTTACATTTATAAATATATTTATATTCAAGCAGAGAGATTTATAAATGCTTCACTGATAATAGATGATTTGGATCTCGTCGGCGTGCTTGCCAGATGACAGGGAACCACTGGGGTTACTATGCGTTTCAACTAGCACAGCAGTTGCCATTAGTAACAGGAGTAAAATAAACCTATTACCGCAACAAAAACCTTCCGGGTGTTACCTGCATGTGGCTGGGATGGAGATAGATAACTTATTTACACATATATCACAATTGTCAAAAATATATATCATGATGCGATGAATCATATACATATAGAGCGGCTGATAAATGCAACTACTACTATTTAGCTCTATAACCATATCGCATCATGGAACAATAGTTACATCATGGAGATAATGCTCAGTATTACAGATGAGATAACACAAGCAGAACACATCAGCACATTAGCATGTACTGATGATAAGACATAAATTAACCCCATATTACCTTCAAGCCAGTAGGAGTATGGTAGATTAAATTGAAGGCGGACACCCTAAGACCCTCATTCTCATGTGGGCAATGAATTACTTCTAATAGAAAGGGCTAAATCCAATGTAGTGTTTAGTCCCCTTGGGGCCAAAGTTCCCAATTTGTATATCCACATACTTTCAAATTGGAGAAGTTTTTTGCCTCTGTCTCCACCCCTCGGATTAGGGGGGATGTGGTCTATGAGCATAGATCTGATGCTAGACACTGGGTGTTTAAGATGTGCACAGTGGCGTGCCACTGGTTGATCCGATTCACCGCTCTTTAACGCCACACGGATGGCATGGCGATGATTGGCCATCCTATCACGGAAGGAGGTAGTCATTTTTCCTATGTACACAAGAGACCACGGGCAAGTAAGCATATAAATCACAAAAGTGCTGGTGCAACTGAGGCGGTAATTTATTTTAAATCGCTGATTTTTGTGGGGATGTTGGAAAGAATCTCCCTTGCACATACTATTACATGTAGTACAGCTTCCACAAGGGAAGCAACCCTTCTTTGATGACTTCAGCCATGTCTCCTTTCTGTAGTGGTCCACTGGGTCAGATTTAACAAGGATGTCCCTCAAATTTCTGGCCCTCCGGTAGACCAACCTTGGAGCAGTCATCTTCTGGAAAGGTAGTGTGGGATCAGTGCCAACCACAGGCCAATGGCGACGTGCAGCATTTGATAAACGTTCAAATCCAGGCGTGAACGTGGTGATCAAATTGAGTTGTTCTGGTGTATCCTTAGTAGGAGCCCTAGTGTCACGTGTGGTATCCGAATTCAATAGTTTTTCCTGAATTTCACAGATATCCTTCATAGGATAGCCCCTTTTGTTAAATTTTTCGCCCATTTCCTTCACTTGGATCATCTGTAAGGGTGTCTTGCTGTTATTTCCCAGTGCCCTGGTGAGTTGGGAGGTGAGAATACCCTTTTTCTGGTGTTTAGGGTGAAAGCTACTGGCGTGTAGCAATGAATTGCGGTCTGTGGGCTTAGTGTACAACTTGGTACCAAACCGCCAATTGCCAGAGTCATTCACCCTAAACACATTAAGGTCCAAAAAATTCACACTATCTGAACTGAATTCAAGTTTAAATCTAATCGGGCTGGCCATGAGGTTCAAATGCGACACCCACTCATGCAATGACAGTTCACCGCCCCTCCATATAAGGAACACATCATCGATGTAACGGGTATAAAAAGTCACTTGGGGATGTTCAAATCGTTTCATGAGCTCCTGCTCATACCACGCCATATAAATATTTGCGTCAACGCCACTGTGCACATCTTAAACACCCAGTGTCTAGCATCAGATTTATGCTCATAGACCTCATCCCCCCTAATCCGAGGGGTAGAGACAGAGGCAAAAAACTACTCCAATGTGAAAGGTGGTGGATATACAAATTGGGAACTTTGGCCCCAAGGGGACTAAACACTACATTGGATTTTAGCCCTTTCTATTAGAAGTAATTCATTGCCCACATGAGAATGAGGGTCTTAGGGTGTCCGCCTTCAATTTAATCTACCATACTCCTACTGGCTTGAAGAGACTATTGGGTTAATTCACAAAATTGGGTTTATGTCTTATCATCAGTACATGCTAATGTGCTGATGTGTTCTGCTTGTGTTATCTCATCTGTAATACTGAATCATTATTTTACCCCTATAACTTTACATTATCTCCATGATGTAACTATTGTTCCATGATGCGATATGTTTATATAGCTAAATAGTAGTAGTTGCATTTATCAGCCGCTCTAAATGTATATGATTCATTGCATCATGATATATATTTTTGACAATTGTGATATATGTGTAAATAAATGATCTATCTCCATCCCAGCCACATGCAGGTAACACCCGGAAGGTGTTTGTTGTGGTAATAGGTTTATTTTACTCATGTTAATAATGGCAACTGCTGTGCTAGTTGAAACGCTAAGTTCTGAGCATGCGGTGGTTCCCTGTCATCTGGCAAGCATGCTGACGAGATGCCTCTGACGTTGCTATGGCAACGCTGTGCTATGCGTCATCACACTAGGCACGACTAGTGTGTCAGCGTGACGTCAGTACTGTGTGTTTGAAACGGTGTGTATATGTGGATGGAGGCAGAATGAAAGGGGTACAGACACTATTTAAAGGGTATGTTTTTAATTGTATACATATTGATTTTGGGTGTGTAGCTGCACTCTGGTTCTCGTTTTGTTGTGACATTG
This sequence comes from Bombina bombina, assembly GCF_027579735.1. Taxonomy (NCBI): domain Eukaryota; kingdom Metazoa; phylum Chordata; class Amphibia; order Anura; family Bombinatoridae; genus Bombina; species Bombina bombina. The sequence goes on from NC_069502.1 coordinate 578,083,201, forward strand.
ACAAATCACAATGCAGTGCCGAAACGTTTGTCTTTTAACTTAAGGAAATAAATTTATATGTTTTAAGAAAAGCCCAGTGAGTACCTGCTTTTTGGAAGTATTTATATATATATATATATATATATATATATATATATATATATCTATATATATATATATACACACACACACGAGATAATCAAGCAACACATGTATGTGCACACACACAGATATATAGCTTGATAAAGGGGCAGGAGCCCCGAAACGTTGCTCAATAAAGGTGCAGTTTCTCCACATAGAGTGCTACCTGTGTGTTCTATTTCATTACATTTAGAGGGACTTTGGAAAGGGAGGTCCTCCAGGTGTGCACCTACATTCACCCAAGAGTGATTTAAAGGGACATTCCTATGAAGTGTGTACTGGTCCTATTTTTCTACAAATTATAGTGAGCATTTTGCAAGGCACAATCAATATTTCTGACATACAAGAGCAGAAAATAAATATATTTTACCTTAATTCAGCAGGCCCAACAACCTGGTTCTCTTTCAATGGTGTCCAAATCCATTTTTTAAGATGATATGCAGAATCAGCTGAAATATGAATGCATAGATATACAGTATATATATATATATATATATATATATATATATATAAACACACATCTTTCAATAAAGCAATGTATGACATAAAATAATGTTATGCATATGTCTTACTATGACATAGTTAATATATATCTTTTGAAATGATTAACAATTTATTTATTTAATCAATTCCACCCCCTTAGACACATACATAAAGGATTATAAAGCAATGAAACAATAAAATGTCAAAACATTGGACACATGAAGGCATCATAATATATACATAAACACTTACCGAGGAGATGTCCTTCAGGCATTTGATTTGTCTCAAACAATCTGCACACACCAGAATTCCTGATGTAGGCATCATGGCTACTTCCTGGGAACCCTGCCACGACATTTAATATACGCATGTTTGCATCGCATATGATCTGCACATTTAAGGAGTGGAAGTCTTTCAGATTCCTAAATATTATCTCCCTGCGCACAGGGGGTCTTAGGCCAATATGAGTGTAGTCAATGGCCCCAAGGACATTGGGTATGCCATCTAAAAGAAAAAAGTCCTTCTTAACATCACGCCAACCTCTGGGTTATGTGGGGGAAAAAATTCTGCAATTATCATAAAGTCCATCAAGAACTTGTGAAAGATGCTTAGAAAAAGTGGACTTATGCACCCCAGTTACAATGCCCCCTGTCACCTGAAAGGATCCAGAAGTCAAAAAATGAAGTGCCCCTAGTAGTTTGGTCATTCCAGGGACAGTCCTGCTTGAATAGCCCTGGCTTTCCAGCCTGTCTTGCAACAGGGCATATAACTGATATATTTTCTCCCTGGTGAGCCTGAAACGTTCAACCACCTGCTTCTCATTCAGGGTTTCTATATCCAGCCTCACTCTGGGGATGTCAGGCCTACACTGTCTAACTTCAGCATTGTCAGATTCTCTCTCACCCTGCATTTTGAAATATCTGTTCTGACGTTAGGGTATGTGTGGTCTTTTTTATAGCTGTGTGTTGCTGGTTAACATATGTGAAACTGGTGATTGCAATGAATAACATGGGGGGGGGCTTATCTTCATCTCATCTAATCCTTAATTTAATGAACAGTTTGAAAGTATATACTTACTCATGACTTTTATTTTTAATATGAACTATAATTTCAACATATATGTAGTTATATATCAGAAATTCAAAGACACTGAATGTAATTATTATATTTTTCTATTTAAATATATCAGCCTTTATCATAACAATTAAAAGTAATTATTGAAATTATATGATTTATATAGGTCAAATATATATATACAATTATCATACATATATACATGTAGAAGAAGATTATTATTAGCTAAAATTATATTTCTAAATGTATTGAGTATATATATATAGCATCCCTGGGCAAAGGTTTCATTTTGAATAGGTAGATATATGCTTGCATATATTTTTATATGAACTGTACATACATATTGATATTTCTATGAAAACATGGGTGCAAATATTCCTATACATAGGACCAATAAATGTAGCATATATAATGTTATTTGTACATTGAAACACTCATAAATGTTTTTGTGATTTGCAATTTCAATGTGAAACAGGCCTCAAAAAGCTCTTTTTTTCCTCCTTTACACCTAGTAGAGCTGGGCGTAATATTTCTCAATGTATCGACAGCCTCCGACAGTGTACTAACGGTTAGTGCTTTCATTGGAAACCTGGTATAATTTAGCGATTAACGGCTTCTATTACTTTCTATGGGACGCGAAGATCTTTTCGGCAGCCGAAGTCTGGCTGCCAATATTGAGGTATAACGCGACATTGGAAACAGTCGATAAATGATATTGCTTTCGACAGCATATTTAACGGTTTGCGAGTGCACACAAACTGAATTACTGAATTAGCGAGGCCATTGTCGCTACTATAATAAACCAATTAACCCCTAAACCGCCACCCTCCCACATCGCAAACACTATTTAAAGATTATTAACCCCTAATCTACCGTCCGCCCACACCGCCGCTATAATAAACCTATTAACCACTAAACCGCAAGCCCCCCACAATGAAATATACTAAATTAAACGATTAACCCCTAAACCTCTGGCCTCCCATATCACTACATAAATATATTAACCCCTAAACCTATCCCTAACCCTAACGTAACCCTAACCCTAACACCCCCTAACTTAAATATAATTAAAATAAATCTAAATAAAACTTACAATTATTACCTAAATAATTCCTATTTAAAACTAAATACATATCTGTGAAATAAAACCTAAGCTAGCTAGAAAATAACTAATAGTTATATTGTAGCTAACTTAAGTTTTAATTTTATTTCACAGGCAAGTTTGTATTTATTTTAATTAGGTAGACTAGTTAGTAAATAGTTAACTATTTACTAGCTACCTAGTTAAAATAAATACAAATGTACCTGTAAAATAAAACCTAACCTGCCTTAAACTAAAAACTTACATTATAATAAAATGAAATAAATTAAATTAATAAAATACAATTATCTAAATTACAAAAAAATAAACACTAAATTACACAAAATAAAAAATGAAATTTATCCAGACTGCATCTTCTATCTGCATCCATCTGGCGCGGAGCGGGTCCATCTTTAAGACATCCGGCGCAGAGCATCCTCTTCTTATGGTCACCACTGGAAAATGAAGGTTCCCTTTAAGTGACGTCATCCAAGATGGTGTCCCTTACATTCCAATTTGCTGATAGAATTATATAAGCCAATAGGAATTAAAGGGGAAAAAATCCTATTGATTATTGCAATCAGCCAATAGGATTAAGCTTTCATCCTATTGGCTGATCCAATCAGCCAATAGGATTGAGCTCGCATTCTATTGGCTATTCCAATCAGCCAATAGAATGTGAGCTCAATACTATTGGCTGATTGGATCAGCCAATAGGATAAAAGGTCAATATGTTATGTTAGATGTTAGGGCCAGCAGATTAGGGGTTAATAACTGTAATGTAGGTGGCTGCGATGTTAGAGGTGACAGACTAGGGGTTAATAAGTGTATTTAGGTGGCGGCAATATCGGGAGCGGCAGATTAGGGGTTAATAGTTTTATTTAGGTGGTGGCGATGTTAGGAGCAGCAGATTAAGGATTAATAACACTATGTGGGTGGCGGCGATTTTGGGGGCGGCAGATTAGGGGTGTTTAGATGTGGTTTTTATATTAGCCAATCAGATTGAGCTCGCATTCTATTGGCTGTTCCGATCAGCCAATAGAATGCGAGCTCAATCTGATTGGCTGATTGGATCAGCCAATCGGATTTAACTTGATTCTGATTGGCTGATTCCATCAGCCAATCAGAATATTCCTACCTTAATTCCGATTGGCTGATAGAATCCTATCAGCCAATCGGAATTCGAGGGACGCCATCTTGGATTACGTCCCTTAAAGGAACCGTCATTCTGCAGTTGGACGTCGCCGGAAGAAGATGGGTCCGCGGTGGAGGTCTTCAGGATGGAGCCGGTCGTCATCGGATGAAGATAGAAGATGCCGCTTGGATCAAGATGGTTGCCGGTCCGGATCGCCTCTTCTTCCCGGATAGGATGAAGACTTTGGAGCCTCTTCTGGACCTCTTCAGGCACCGGATGATGGATCGCCAACCCCCGCTGGGGTTGGATGAAGATTTTGGAGCCAGGACGGATCGGTGATACCTGGTGAGGTGAAGACAAGGTAGGATGATCTTCAGGGGCTTAGTGTTAGGTTTATTTAAGGGGGGTTTGGGTTAGATTAGGGGTATGTGGGTGGTGGGTTGTAATGTTGGGGGGGGGTATTGTATTTTTTTTTTTACAGGCAAAAGAGCTGAACTTCTTGGGGCATGCCCCGCAAAGGGCCCTGTTCAGGGCTGGTAAGGTAAAAGAGCTTTTAACTTTAGTAATTTAGAATAGGGTAGGGCATTTTTTATTTTGGGGGGCTTTGTTGTTTTATTAGGGGGCTTAGAGTAGGTGTAATTAGTTTAAAATTGTTGTAATATTTTTCTTATGTTTGTAGATATTTTTTTATTTTTTGTAACTTAGTTCTTTTTTATTTTTTGTACTTTAGCAAGTTTATTTATTTGTATTTATTTGTAGGAATTGTATTTAATTAATTTATTGATAGTGTAGTGTTAGTTTTAATTGTTACTTAGGTTAGGATTTATTTTACAGGTAAATTTGTAATTATTTTAACTATTTTAGCTATTAAATAGTTCTTAACTATTTAATAGCTATTGTACCTGGTTAAAATAAATACAAAGTTACCTGTAAAATAAATATAAATCCTAAAATAGCTATAATATAAATATAATTTATATTGTAGCTATATTAGGATTTATTTTACAGGTAAGTATTTAGCTTTAAATAGGAATAATTTATTTAATAAGAGTTAATTTATTTCGTTAGATTTAAATTATATTTAACTTAGTGGGGTGTTAGTGTTAGGGTTAGATTTAGCTTTAGGGGTTAATCCATTTATTAGAATAGCGGTGAGCTCCGGTCGGCAGATTAGGGGTTAATAATTGAAGTTAGGTGTCGGTGATGTTAGGGAGGGCAGATTAGGGGTTAATACTATTTAATATAGGGTTAGTGAGGCAGATTAGGGGTTAATAACTTTATTATAGTAGCGCTCAGGTCCGGTCGGCAGATTAGGGGTTAATAAGTGTAGGCAGGTGGAGGCGACGTTGTGGGGGGCAGATTAGGGGTTAATAAATATAATATAGGGGTCGGCGGTGTTAGGGGCAGCAGATTAGGGGTACATAAGGATAACGTAGGTGGAGGCGCTTTGCAGTCGGCAGATTAGGGGTTAATTATTGTAGGTAGGTGGAGGCGACGTTGTGGGGGGCAGATTAGGGGTTAATAAATATAATATAGGGGTCGGCGATGTTAGGGAACCAGATTAGGGGTACATAGGGATAATGTAAGTAGCGGCGGTTTACGGAGCGGCAAAAAACATGCAGGGGTCAGCGATAGCGGGGGCAGCAGATTAGGGGTTAATAAGTGTAAGGTTAGGGGTGTTTAGACTCGGGGTACATGTTAGAGTGTTAAGTGCAGACGTAGGAAGGGTTACCGCATAGCAAACAATGGGGCTGCGTTAGGAGCTGAACACGGCTTTTTTGCAGGTGTTAGGTTTTTTTTCAGCTCAAACAGCCCCATTGTTTCCTATGGGGGAATCGTGCACGAGCACGTTTTTGAGGCTGGCCGCGTCCGTAAGCAACTCTGGTATCGAGAGTTGAAGCTGCGTTAAAAATGCTCTACCCTCCTTTTTTGGAGCCTAACGCAGCCTTTATGTGGACTCTCGATACCAGAGTTATTTTTATGGTGCGGCCAGAAAAAAGCCGGCGTTAGTTTTTCGGGTCGTTACCGACAAAACTCCAAATCTAGGCCTATGTTTTTTCATACTCAATATAGTAAACAATTCAACAAAATAAGAAACATTCGCCTAGATTGTCAGTAAGGCTGTGCGGGGCTAACAAGCCTTTTTTTCTTACCGCTCACTTAAGCCAACGCTGGTATTACAAGTTTTCTGCAAGCCGGCTTTAGCCTCAGAAAAGTGAGCGTTGAGCAAAATTTTGCTCCACATCTCACTGTAATTCCAGCGTTGCTTACGGTAGCGGTAAGCTGGCAAAACGTGCTTGTGCACAATTTCCCCATAGGAAACAATGGGGCTGAGCTGGCTGAAAAAGAACCTAACACCTGCAAAAAAGCAGCGTTCAGCTCCTAACGCAGCCCCATTGTTTCCTGGGGAAATTAATTTTAGGTCTGCACCCTAACATGAACCCCAAGTCTGAACACCCCTAATCTTACACTTATTAACCCCTAATCTGCCGCCCCCGCTATCGCTGACACCTACATTTTATTATTAACCCCTAATCTGCCGCTCCGGACACCGCCGCAACCTACATTATACTTATGAACCCCTAATCTACTGCCCCCAACATCGCCAACACCTACATTATAGTTATTATCCCCTAATCTGCCCCCCCCCAACGTTGCCGCAACTATAATAAATTTATTAACCCCTAATCTGCCACCCCCAACGTCGCCGCCACTATAATAAATTTATTAACCCCAAAACCTAAGTCTAACCCTAACCCTAACACCCCTCTAACTTAAATATAATTTAAATACATCTAAATACATTTACTACAATTAAATAAATTATTACTATTTAAAACTAAATACTTACCTATAAAATAAACCCTAAGCTAGCTACAATATAACTAATAGTTACATTGCAGCTAGTTTAGGATTTATATTTATTTTACAGGCAACTTTGTATTTATTTTAACTAGGTACAATAGTTATTAAATAGTTATTAACTATTTAATAACTTCCTAGTTAAAATAAATACAAAGGTACCTGTAAAATAAACCCTAACCTAAGTTCAAATTATACCTAACACTACACTATAATTAAACTAATTACCTAAACTACCTACAATTAATTACAATTAAATTAAATAAACTAAATTACGAAGAAAAAAAACACTAAATTACAGAAAATAACAAAAGAATTACAAGAATTTTAAACTAATTACACCTAATCTAATCCCCCTAATAAAATAAAAAAGCCCCCCAAAATGATAAAATCCCCTACCCTATACTAAATTACAAATAGCCCTTAAAAGGGCCTTTTGTGGGGCATTGCCCCCAAGTAATCAGCTCAATCACCTTTAAAAAAAATACAATACCCCCCCCAACATTAAAACCCACCACCCACACACCCAACCATACTCTAAAACCCACCCAATCCCCCCTTAAAAAAACCTAACACTACCCCCTTGAAGATCACCCTACCTTGAGACGTCTTTACCCAGCTGGGCACAAGTGGTCCTCTAGTCTAGAGGGTCCGAAGTCTTCATCCAATCCGGCCAGAAGAGGACCTCCAGACCGGCAGAAGGCTTCATCCAGGCTGCATCTTCTATCTTCATCCTTCCGGAGCAGAGCGGGTTCATCTTCAAGACATCCGATGCAGAGTACCCTCTTCATCCGACGGCCGACAACTGAATGACTGGTCCTTTAAGTGACGTCATCCAAGATGGTGTATCTTGAATTCCGATTGGCTGATCCAATCAGCCAATCGGAATTAAGGTAGAAAATATCCTATTGGCTGATGCAATCAGCCAATAGGATTGACCTTGCATTCTATTGGCTGATTGGAACAGCCAATAGAATGCAAGTTCAATCCTATTGGCTGACTGGATCAGCCAATCGGATTGAACTTCAATCCTATTGGCTGATTGCATCAGTGTTTTTAAACTAATTTTGTTTTCTTGTGTTTATGTATAACCAACACTGTGATATGTAATTAGAGATGACCAATATGTTGTATAGATGCGGATCCTAATCTTAATGTTTTAGAGTATAAGTAGATACCTCTCCCCTCTCCACCTATCTTTGACAAAGCGCAAGTAAGGCGTGAAACGCGTCAGAAGACGTCATCCTCCATTAGTACCTACATCTCCTGGTCACTGCATTGCACTTAACTGCTATGTGTTTTTAAACTACTTCAATAAAGGTATGCATTTTTATACTACTCTGCTACAGTGCTTTAAGTGCCTTTCTAAAGATTTACTTTCATCTCACCTTGGCTGTACACCTAAAAGGGGACTTTGGGACTTTATCCTGTATATATATATATATATATATATATATATATATATATATATATATACAGTATATATATATATATATATATATATATATATACAGGGAGTGCAGAATTATTAGGCAAATGAGTATTTTGACCACATCATCCTCTTTATGCATGTTGTCTTACTCCAAGCTGTATAGGCTCGAAAGCCTACTACCAATTAAGCATATTAGGTGATGTGCATCTCTGTAATGAGAAGGGGTGTGGTCTAATGACATCAACACGCTATATCAGGTGTGCATAATTATTAGGCAACTTCCTTTCCTTTGGCAAAATGGGTCAAAAGAAGGACTTGACAGGCTCAGAAAAGTCAAAAATAGTGAGATATCTTGCAGAGGGATGCAGCACTCTTAAAATTGCAAAGCTTCTGAAGCGTGATCATCGAACAATCAAGCGTTTCATTCAAAATAGTCAACAGGGTCGCAAGAAGCGTGTGGAAAAACCAAGGCGCAAAATAACAGCCCATGAACTGAGAAAAGTCAAGCGTGCAGCTGCCAAGATGCCACTTGCCACCAGTTTGGCCATATTTCAGAGCTGCAACATCACTGGAGTGCCCAAAAGCACAAGGTGTACAATTCTCAGAGACATGGCCAAGGTAAGAAAGGCTGAAAGACGACCACCACTGAACAAGACACACAAGCTGAAATGTCAAGACTGGGCCAAGAAATATCTCAAGACTGATTTTTCTAAGGTTTTATGGACTGATGAAATGAGAGTGAGTCTTGATGCGCCAGATGGATGGGCCCGTGGCTGGATTGGTAAAGGGCAGAGAGCTCCAGTCCGACTCAGACGCCAGCAAGGTGGAGGTGGAGTACTGGTTTGGGCTGGTATCATCAAAGATGAGCTTGTGGGGCCTTTTCGGGTTGAGGATGGAGTCAAGCTCAACTCCCAGTCCTACTGCCAGTTTCTGGAAGACACCTTCTTCAAGCAGTGGTACAGGAAGAAGTCTGCATCCTTCAAGAAAAACATGATTTTCATGCAGGACAATGCTCCATCACACGCGTCCAAGTACTCCACAGCGTGGCTGGCAAGAAAGGGTATAAAAGAAAATCTAATGACATGGCCTCCTTGTTCACCTGATCTGAACCCCATTGAGAACCTGTGGTCCATCATCAAATGTGAGATTTACAAGGAGGGAAAACAGTACACCTCTCTGAACAGTATCTGGGAGGCTGTGGTTGCTGCTGCACGCAATGTTGATGGTGAACAGATCAAAACACTGACAGAATCCATGGATGGCATGCTTTTGAGTGTCCTTGCAAAGAAAGGTGGCTATATTGGTCACTGATTTGTTTTTGTTTTGTTTTTGAATGTCAGAAATGTATATTTGTGAATGTTGAGATGTTATATTGGTTTCACTGGTAAAAATAAATAATTGAAATGGGTATATATTTGTTTTTTGTTAAGTTGCCTAATAATTATGCACAGTAATAGTCACCTGCACACACAGATATCCCCCTAAAATAGCTATAACTAAAAACAAACTAAAAACTACTTCCAAAACTATTCAGCTTTGATATTAATGAGTTTTTTGGGTTCATTGAGAACATGGTTGTTGTTCAATAATAAAATTAATCCTCAAAAATACAACTTGCCTAATAATTCTGCACTCCCTGTATATATATATATATATATATATATATATATATATATATATATATATATATATGTATATATACTTTTGAGCCCTCCCCAGTCAAATACCTTGAAACATGCAATATCCTTTTTATTAATATTTAATGTGTTTTGAATAGAAATACTTGAAATTTAATTATTTTATTTTTAAATATATGTGTGTATATATATATATATATATATATATATATATAGTAGTAAACGATTTCCAGTTCAGCCCACCAATGGTCAACACGCCTGGGTGCAATGATATATTGTAAAATAGAAAACAGGAGAATGCACTCTCAGGACTTTTTGCAAAAGAAACCAATTTAATGGAACGTTTTCGGGGTTCACAACCCCTTCATCAGCATGCTGATGAAGGGGTTGTGAACCCCAAAAACGTTCCATTAAATTGGTTTCTTTTGCAAAAAGTCCTGAGAGTGCATTCTCCTGTTTTCTATATATATATCTATCCACATTTCTATATGTAGGTTTAGATATATATATATATATTTTACAAAAAAATAATGAGATATAAAATATATAGAAATATATATTTAAAAATAAATATAATATTATCTTCTATGTGAAGAACATTGTTATGTAAAGTATTCCTAACTCACTTTGGGTTTAGCCGTTGGCCTAACGTAGTGTCAGTTTTTCTTACAATGTGCCCCATAGAAGTCTATGGTTAAAATAAGATAGTGTGGTATCTGAATTAGTAAGCATTTGACTTTTGCTTGCATGCTTTTTATTTTTAACTTGTAATATGCATGCTAAACCAGTCACAATATTTTTTTTACTTTGAGCAGTTATCGCGAGAGCAGAAAAGTTATTTAGCGTGCCACTTGTCCTGGTCCTAAATCTGGTGTATGTATGTATGCGTATATATATATATATATATATATATATATATATATATATATATATATATATATATACAGTATATATAAATAAAATAGACAAACGGCTGGAAGAGGATTGCCAGGGCCCTCCTTAATTAAAGGATGGGAATTTATTATCTGGATTACTAGACTATAAGTCTAAATGGAATTATACCGTATTAGACCAAGGTGCAGACCGCCATAAATGATAATTAATTCAGAATAATTTAGAGAAAGAATAGGACACAGTAGAGCTAGATGAGATACTGTGAAATGTGGGGGATTGCAGCACTCTTTTAAAGAAATTCCCTGCAAATCTAAGATATAGATATAAGGCTGGAGGGTTTTATCAGACCAAAAAATCATGGGCTCAAGTAAACGCAAATAAGTTTATTACATATAAATATATATAGGCAGCATGGACTATAGGCATCCACAATATGTCAAAAAGAGAAATGATAATATTAAAGCACTGCAGTGGGAGATTACTTCAGAATACTAGACATTTATAATTGCTTAAATATAGACATATGCTAGTAACAGACTAGACAGTGAAAGTAGCAATGACAGTAAGGGAATTCCCAGATAAGAGTAGTCTCTCAACAAGATGGTTAAAGAGTGGCAGTATGTATGACGTGTTTAAAGGCACACTGTTTCAAAACTCAATTGACATGTTACATTGTGTATACGACCTGAACTTCATAGGTGCAACAATGCTCCATGAAAGGTAGTGTGGCAATAGTAGCCATTAGAAGCTCATCATCCTGATAGGATCAAACTAGAACATGAGGTGAAAATCCTCCTCCAGTGTTTGCAAGCTTGAAAACAGCAAAGGCAATGAGCTCAATCAATCTTTCAACAGGTGTGTTCATTAGGTGTGAATAGCCAGTAGACCGAGGTAAGAACGTCTTCTAAAAACCAGCATAATAACCACTATATAGTAAATAATAGCAGTGGCAGCCCATTGGACAGGTTCAGTAGTTGCAACACAAATGCCTTATACAGCCTTCAGTTGTCTGCGTTTAATGTTGTAAAGTCCAGGTTTTACTTTTCCAGGCAAACAGTTGGACCGGGATAACACCTTCCGACATCCAATGCTCTTTATTTCTTTTCCACATAGATCGCGTCTCCTTGCTCGTAGGGAGACCGACAAAGATAAGTCGAGTATTTTCGCCTCTGTACTCTGGACTTCTAACTCCGCTTTGCTGTTTTATAAAGGTGTCAGTCGACGCGTCTAGCTCTACTGTGTCCTATTCTTTCTCTAAATGATTCTGAATTAAATATATATATGTCAAAATATAAAGAAGGGATCTCCACTCTTACAAACCAGTTGACAATTGCTAGGATGCTGGTTTCACAACCAAATTAGGGCTTGTGCTCTAACTGCACTCAAGGTAAACTTAGGGCTAGATTACAAGTGGAGTGTTTGTGAGAGCTGCCGGGGAGTAATTTATAGCTCTCCTAAAGGAAACAGTAGTAGATCAGGAATATGGGATGTTCAAGTGTACTTTATATACTGGTGGTAAGGCTGAGCATCTCAAAGATGTAATCTTATTTTTAGACTTTTTCTCTCTTCTATATTTGCTAAAATCAGTTATCAGCAATGTGATATATATATATATATATATATATATATATATCACATTGCTGATAACTGATTTTAGTATATATATATATTTATATCACATTGCTGATAACTGATTTTAGCATATAAATATATATGTATTATATATATATATATATATATATATATATATATATATATATATATATATATATATATATATATATATATATATGCTAAAATCAGTATATATATATATATATCTCAAATTGCTGATAACTGATTTTAGTATATATATATATATATATATATATATATACTGTGTATATATATAAATGTTTTTTATATATATATATATATATATATATATATATATATATATATATATATATATATATATATATATATATATATATATATATATATATATATATATATATGCTAAAATCAGTTATCAGCAATTAAATAAAGGGGGCCTGTTTTTTGCACTAGAAGTTGGTAAAAACTGAGTGTATTCACATGGACTTTAAGAATTGTGTGCATTCCAACAAAATATTCTCACACCCCAGGTCTCAGGGTTATAATCACCTTATAACAACATTTACTGTCTCCAGGTTTATTTCATTATGCTGTGTGTGTGTGTGTATATATATATATATATATATATATATATATATATATATATATGTTTATATTTTAAAGCAGGAATATTTTATGTTAGGATGTTTTTATAGACATGGTTAAGGTAAAACCGGTGTAAAAAGCTTGAAATATTTAATAATATAATCTGTAATAAAATGTTAAATATATATATTTATATAAGCCAAAGGTAAAAGTCACTGTTACTGCCCTTTCCAAATTAGTTGTCTTGCAGACAAAAACAAAGTCCGGTAAATATACGTTCTCTGTATCAAAGCAATAAACCTTTAGAGAATATATGTGTATATAAATTGCTTTGAACCTCTTAAAACAGCCCGGCTGGCCCCCTATAAACGCCTATGTAGATATCAATAGACATATCAGAGACAGAGTGTGCTTCAGAAAACCGGAGGCTTAGGGGGTACAAGAAAGCGGTCAGAAACAGAGTATGCGGTACCTTCAAATTTCGAACATAAAGAGTGAAGACCAGGACCAGTTATCCCAGACGGCGTAAGCGCCTTTACTCACCGCTCCTCTGGACCGCTGACCCCAAAATAGCTCAGTCTCTAGTTTACCTCCGGAATTCACATGTGTGCACTCGATGGTCTCCTCGGCAAAACTTCAAAGAGGCGTCCTACTATGCAGGAGGGGGCGTGTCGTGCGTGCTTCAGCGTTTCGAATCCATACGCTGATCCTAATCGGCTATCGAAAACAGAGTTCCCATGAACCGGCTTCGGAGCTTAAAGTCCCAGACCTGCTGCTGCTGCCCGGAGTAATTGTAGTAAAGTAGAAAAAAGTTGCAAGCAGCGGTCTTAAAAGCAAATAGTCTTTATTGAAATATAGGATAAAAACACTCCATGAAATGGCACAAATGCATGCACAACATTAGTCCGCTAACATGTTTCGGCCAGGGGCCGTAATCATAGCTAATGGACTTAGCACCTGTGTACCTTAAAAAGCACCAGGATAACCCTGATTGGGTAAAAACAAAATCTCACATTGTGATGCTAATTTAACTCTTTGAGTACTTTTACAAAGAAATGTTATATTTCAATTCAGAGTTTTCTTATTACAAAGAGCCTGTCACTAGAAAACCTACCAATAACATGAATGAATATACACAAAAACATATATGACAGCAGAATTATCTAATGAAAACTAATCAAAAGGATTTAAACAATAAATCTAACTATGGACTAAACCGCTAAAAATGTACACCATAGAGAGCAACTACCTACCAACTAAATTGTGTAACATTTGAAATATAGTACAATATGTAGCGATACACATGTAGAGTTGCTAAAGAAAATACATAACATTATATAATCATAAGCTCTAAACAGTTACACTGTTTCTGTTTCAATGGTGGCAAAAAGCATTACAAAACCGACAAAGATTTAATGTAATCAAAAATGAATAGTAAAAGTTTCCTAATCTGTCATGTTATTGTAATCAAAGACATGCTATTGGATGGGGAATAAAAATAATACTATTAATCTAAAATAAACTAGAAAAGAGGGAACATAATGTTTAGAACACTTATTCAAGTGGCTGGATAATGTATTATGTATTACCTAAGCACTATTCTATTTTAATTTAGGAATGTAAACAAGATTCGTTTGTCACCAAATAACCCCTGTATTGCCGTCTGAGTGATATTCTCCTTGTGGAGTATTCAACGGTAGGGCTAGTGAATACCTAGCCCCCAAGGGGAAATGTAGGAAAGAAAAGTTCTATATATTAAGATCTATATATTAAGAGAACGATTCAGTGGAGGCATAAAAAATGTCAATATTGCAGAAATGCACGGCAATGGATACAATAAATTCCATTACATCATATTATATTTACTCTACAATATAATAAACCATTATATTGTTGCTTTGTTGTTATAATAACAATAATAGGGGAGAGAAACTGGTGCCGCAGAAAAGGGAACGTAACCCATGGCAAAAAATCTCTCTCATTGCCAATAATTAATTAGATCATACTCGGAGTTCAGGCCAGTGGGTACACGGGTCTGGAGTCTGAAGATCCAAAACATTTCCCTCTTCTGCAGCAACCTATCCCTATCCCCTCCCCTTGGTGGACAGGTAACTCTTTCAATAGCCTGCCATTTCAGTGTATTGACACTGCTACGATGGTATTTAGCAAAATGCTGCACCAAAGGTGTGGATGCCGTACCTGCCTGTATAGTTGACAGATGATTACGTATGCGCACCTTAACCTCTGTTGTAGTAAGTCCCACGTACTGTAAATGACATTGGGTACAACTGAGGACATAGACCACATATGTGGAGGTGCACTTTAGACATGTTTGTATGGGGAACCTTTCACCTGTCACCTCTGATTTAATATTATCCGCAGGGAGGACAAACTCACACACCCTACATTTGTTGTGACATTTGAAAATGCCCCTATGTGTAAGCCAGGAGCTCTGTCGTGTATCGGTTTTGGGTAAGACTGATGGTGACAACATGTTACCTAAAGTGCTTGTTTTCCTATAGGAACACCGCAATCCCTTGGAGACACAGTTCTCCAATTTGTCATCTGCAGCAAGAAAAGAGAAGTGTTTTTTCACTATTCTGCAAATGTCATGATATTCCTGACTGTATTCTGTAACAAAGGTTACTCCTTTGTGATGTTCCTCAGATAGACTGAGAGCATTACTTTTTGTATCCAAAGTTTGCTTCCTATCAAGCGCATCAACCTGGTTTCTTGCTTTTTTGATGACATGGGAACTATACCCTCTACTCTTTAATCTGTTTGTCAAATCTTTTGATTGTTCTGTATATTTATCAGGTAGTGTGCAGTTGCGCTTGACCCTAGTGAACTGTCCCTTGGCTACCGCATAGGGTACGTGTCTTGGGTGACAACTACTCGCATGGAGGAGTGTATTTCCTGCTATGGGTTTCCTAAAAATCTCAGTAATCACCCTTCCATCATCCATACCCTTAATAGTGATGTCCAAAAAGTTTATTTCATTTTCACTCAGTTCATAGGTAAACTTAATTCCAATATTATTGGAATTCAAATATGCCGCAAAAGATGTGAACTGCATTGTGCTCCCCTTCCATACAAGAAGGAGATCATCAATAAAGCGAACATAAAAACAAATTAGATGTCTGTAGGAATTTCCATCTCCAAAGACGTGGGACAGCTCCCACCAACCCATAAAGAGGTTGGCATAGGAGGGGGCAAACTTGGCCCCCATAGCTGTCCCACGTCTCTGGAGATAGAACCTGTCCTCAAAAGAAAAATAATTGTGAGTTAGCAAAAACTTTAATACTCTGAGTATGAAGCACCGAAAGTCCTCTGAAAAATCAGAATAATGTTCCAGAAAAAAACCAACCGCTGTAAGGCCCTCCTCATGAGGGATCGAGGAGTACAATGCTACTACATCAATAGTTGCCCATTTATAGCAAGCACTGTTCCACTTAAGTTTGTCCAGAATCATTATTACATCCTTCGTATCCTGGATGTAACTATGTAGGTTCTTAACAAGTGGTTGTAGAATACTATCAACCCATTGTGACACATGTTCCAACAGAGAATTAATACCACTCACTATTGGACGACCCCTGACTTCTGTCAGGGACTTATGGACTTTGGGCAAATGATGGAAAATGGGCACAACTGGATGATCCACCACTAGAAATTCAAAGGTTTTTTGATCGTAGTGCCCTTCCTCCAGCCCATCGTCCAAAATGTCCAATAGATCTTTCTTAAATGTAGTGGTAGGATCCCTGTCAAGGGGGATATAATCCTCTACATTGTTAAGCTGGCGTAGTGCCTCATTTACATAGTCAGTCTTGTTCAAAACCACGACAGAGCCCCCCTTATCGGCTGAGCGTATAACAATGTTTTTGTTCTCTTGGAGCTCCTTAAGAGCCACTCTCTCAGACCTAGACAAATTGGGGGTCTGGTAGGCAACTGAATCTTTGAGTTTAATCAAGTCTCGTTCCACTCGCTTAAAGAAAGTTTCTAGGGTGGAACCTCTATTGTGAATGGAATTTTACCCCATTCGGAATTTTACCCCATTCACAATAGAGGTTCCACCCTAGAAACTTTCTTTAAGCGAGTGGAACGAGACTTGATTAAACTCAAAGATTCAGTTGCCTACCAGACCCCCAATTTGTCTAGGTCTGAGAGAGTGGCTCTTAAGGAGCTCCAAGAGAACAAAAACATTGTTATACGCTCAGCCGATAAGGGGGGCTCTGTCGTGGTTTTGAACAAGACTGACTATGTAAATGAGGCACTACGCCAGCTTAACAATGTAGAGGATTATATCCCCCTTGACAGGGATCCTACCACTACATTTAAGAAAGATCTATTGGACATTTTGGACGATGGGCTGGAGGAAGGGCACTACGATCAAAAAACCTTTGAATTTCTAGTGGTGGATCATCCAGTTGTGCCCATTTTCCATCATTTGCCCAAAGTCCATAAGTCCCTGACAGAAGTCAGGGGTCGTCCAATAGTGAGTGGTATTAATTCTCTGTTGGAACATGTGTCACAATGGGTTGATAGTATTCTACAACCACTTGTTAAGAACCTACATAGTTACATCCAGGATACGAAGGATGTAATAATGATTCTGGACAAACTTAAGTGGAACAGTGCTTGCTATAAATGGGCAACTATTGATGTAGTAGCATTGTACTCCTCGATCCCTCATGAGGAGGGCCTTACAGCGGTTGGTTTTTTTCTGGAACATTATTCTGATTTTTCAGAGGACTTTCGGTGCTTCATACTCAGAGTATTAAAGTTTTTGCTAACTCACAATTATTTTTCTTTTGAGGACAGGTTCTATCTCCAGAGACGTGGGACAGCTATGGGGGCCAAGTTTGCCCCCTCCTATGCCAACCTCTTTATGGGTTGGTGGGAGCTGTCCCACGTCTTTGGAGATGGAAATTCCTACAGACATCTAATTTGTTTTTATGTTCGCTTTATTGATGATCTCCTTCTTGTATGGAAGGGGAGCACAATGCAGTTCACATCTTTTGCGGCATATTTGAATTCCAATAATATTGGAATTAAGTTTACCTATGAACTGAGTGAAAATGAAATAAACTTTTTGGACATCACTATTAAGGGTATGGATGATGGAAGGGTGATTACTGAGATTTTTAGGAAACCCATAGCAGGAAATACACTCCTCCATGCGAGTAGTTGTCACCCAAGACACGTACCCTATGCGGTAGCCAAGGGACAGTTCACTAGGGTCAAGCGCAACTGCACACTACCTGATAAATATACAGAACAATCAAAAGATTTGACAAACAGATTAAAGAGTAGAGGGTATAGTTCCCATGTCATCAAAAAAGCAAGAAACCAGGTTGATGCGCTTGATAGGAAGCAAACTTTGGATACAAAAAGTAATGCTCTCAGTCTATCTGAGGAACATCACAAAGGAGTAACCTTTGTTACAGAATACAGTCAGGAATATCATGACATTTGCAGAATAGTGAAAAAACACTTCTCTTTTCTTGCTGCAGATGACAAATTGGAGAACTGTGTCTCCAAGGGATTGCGGTGTTCCTATAGGAAAACAAGCACTTTAGGTAACATGTTGTCACCATCAGTCTTACCCAAAACCGATACACGACAGAGCTCCTGGCTTACACATAGGGGCATTTTCAAATGTCACAACAAATGTAGGGTGTGTGAGTTTGTCCTCCCTGCGGATAATATTAAATCAGAGGTGACAGGTGAAAGGTTCCCCATACAAACATGTCTAAAGTGCACCTCCACATATGTGGTCTATGTCCTCAGTTGTACCCAATGTCATTTACAGTACGTGGGACTTACTACAACAGAGGTTAAGGTGCGCATACGTAATCATCTGTCAACTATACAGGCAGGTACGGCATCCACACCTTTGGTGCAGCATTTTGCTAAATACCATCGTAGCAGTGTCAATACACTGAAATGGCAGGCTATTGAAAGAGTTACCTGTCCACCAAGGGGAGGGGATAGGGATAGGTTGCTGCAGAAGAGGGAAATGTTTTGGATCTTCAGACTCCAGACCCGTGTACCCACTGGCCTGAACTCCGAGTATGATCTAATTAATTATTGGCAATGAGAGAGATTTTTTGCCATGGGTTACGTTCCCTTTTCTGCGGCACCAGTTTCTCTCCCCTATTATTGTTATTATAACAACAAAGCAACAATATAATGGTTTATTATATTGTAGAGTAAATATAATATGATGTAATGGAATTTATTGTATCCATTGCCGTGCATTTCTGCAATATTGACATTTTTTATGCCTCCACTGAATCGTTCTCTTAATATATAGATCTTAATATATAGAACTTTTCTTTCCTACATTTCCCCTTGGGGGCTAGGTATTCACTAGCCCTACCGTTGAATACTCCACAAGGAGAATATCACTCAGACGGCAATACAGGGGTTATTTGGTGACAAACGAATCTTGTTTACATTCCTAAATTAAAATAGAATAGTGCTTAGGTAATACATAATACATTATCCAGCCACTTGAATAAGTGTTCTAAACATTATGTTCCCTCTTTTCTAGTTTATTTTAGATTAATAGTATTATTTTTATTCCCCATCCAATAGCATGTCTTTGATTACAATAACATGACAGATTAGGAAACTTTTACTATTCATTTTTGATTACATTAAATCTTTGTCGGTTTTGTAATGCTTTTTGCCACCATTGAAACAGAAACAGTGTAACTGTTTAGAGCTTATGATTATATAATGTTATGTATTTTCTTTAGCAACTCTACATGTGTATCGCTACATATTGTACTATATTTCAAATGTTACACAATTTAGTTGGTAGGTAGTTGCTCTCTATGGTGTACATTTTTAGCGGTTTAGTCCATAGTTAGATTTATTGTTTAAATCCTTTTGATTAGTTTTCATTAGATAATTCTGCTGTCATATATGTTTTTGTGTATATTCTTTCATGTTATTGGTAGGTTTTCTAGTGACAGGCTCTTTGTAATAAGAAAACTCTGAATTGAAATATAACATTTCTTTGTAAAAGTACTCAAAGAGTTAAATTAGCATCACAATGTGAGATTTTGTTTTTACCCAATCAGGGTTATCCTGGTGCTTTTTAAGGTACACAGGTGCTAAGTCCATTAGCTATGATTACGGCCCCTGGCCGAAACATGTTAGCGGACTAATGTTGTGCATGCATTTGTGCCATTTCATGGAGTGTTTTTATCCTATATTTCAATAAAGACTATTTGCTTTTAAGACCGCTGCTTGCAACTTTTTTCTACTTTACTACAATTACTCCGGGCAGCAGCAGCAGGTCTGGGACTTTAAGCTCCGAAGCCGGTTCATGGGAACTCTGTTTTCGATAGCCGATTAGGATCAGCGTATGGATTCGAAACGCTGAAGCACGCACGACACGCCCCCTCCTGCATAGTAGGACGCCTCTTTGAAGTTTTGCCGAGGAGACCATCGAGTGCACACATGTGAATTCCGGAGGTAAACTAGAGACTGAGCTATTTTGGGGTCAGCGGTCCAGAGGAGCGGTGAGTAAAGGCGCTTACGCCGTCTGGGATAACTGGTCCTGGTCTTCACTCTTTATGTTCGAAATTTGAAGGTACCGCATACTCTGTTTCTGACCGCTTTCTTGTACCCCCTAAGCCTCCGGTTTTCTGAAGCACACTCTGTCTCTGATATGTCTATTGATATCTACATAGGCGTTTATAGGGGGCCAGCCGGGCTGTTTTAAGAGGTTCAAAGCAATTTATATACACATATATTCTCTAAAGGTTTATTGCTTTGATACAGAGAACGTATATTTACCGGACTTTGTTTTTGTCTGCAAGACAACTAATTTGGAAAGGGCAGTAACAGTGACTTTTACCTTTGGCTTGTTTATTTAGGTGCTTAGCCTGGTTGCACCTTTCTGTTTCTGTCCAATTTACAGAGCTGTCCTTTCTCTCCATGGAGGTCACTAATTTTTATTCATTGTTGCCTGTCACGGAAAGGGACTATCCTACACTAGAAATTGAGAGGATCTTTTCTACTGATAAATCCAATTATTCATTGTCCACCTTATTTGAAGATATGGAAAAGCTTTTGATAAGGGAACACAAACTACAGTGGGACATTTGGACTTTGGAAACATACATTAAACTTAAAATTATACCACGTGGTCTGAGATTGAATAAATTTCCCACGTTTGATGTCACTGATGTAGATTTTATTAGTACATGGAATGATATTTTGTCTGATTGTTCTACACGCCTAATGCTATTATTAATTTCATATAAATCAAATGTTCTGAAAGCTATTAGAGGAGAGATAGAGCTCTTACAGACAGAAATGAACTCAAGACAGCTGGAGACTAGCTTCGCCAAATTTGATGGTATTCTTAAAATAACAGTTGCACAGGTGAAAAAAGCAGTCCTTGAAACTAAACAAACTAAATTTATAAGGGATCAGACAGACTATAATAGCAACACTGTATATACATGGAAAAAGGCAGACAATAGATCAAGAAGACAATCTAGAGGTAGATCCAGAAATAGACGGAACGGTAGTAGGAATAGAAACACTAATAATGATCAAGGGGCTGTACACAATACAGAAACCAAGAGAGTGACATATTCTGACACTGACTTTGAGTCAGGGGATGATAATGGGGCTTCGAGTGGTGATGAACCACCAAGAAGCATACTTAAAAATACCAAACAAAATT
Organism: Bombina bombina; assembly: GCF_027579735.1. Classification (NCBI taxonomy): domain Eukaryota; kingdom Metazoa; phylum Chordata; class Amphibia; order Anura; family Bombinatoridae; genus Bombina; species Bombina bombina. Next base: position 578,104,810 of record NC_069502.1, read on the forward strand.
CATCACAACAGGCAGTCTGCGAGGCTACTGGCTCTGGTCACCATCAGATACAAGCAGTGACACCTAAGACTAAACTTGCTGAACCTAAAGGTTCCTCTACAAAGTATGTTGATAACAGTACAACAGTACCACAAACAGTTATATCTGATGATGATCAACGCCAGATAGAGCAGGTTTTTCGTCTTCCTCCACAGCGCACAGGGATAGGACAAACAGGTCAGGTCCACTACCAATTGAGAGGTCAAAGAGGCAGGAAGAAATACAAATAACTAATGTAAATAATGTGATAAATTTATCAGGATTCACTTTAACAGACCCACAAATCTCTCTACTTAGTCATGGCTTGAATTTTGCTCCTACTAATCATTTCAATGTATTTAACACTATTCTTGATGTGAATAAACTTATACGTAATATGACTCTTCAGAGGCATTTTTTCACAGAATCCCAACAGTCCACACAAGGGGATAGCCTTAATTCCCAGCCAATGCAACTTACACATACCCCTAAGCTAAATAGGTTTAATTTTGGTGAAACATGTGATTTAATCAATTTGGAGAGTTTGTCACACGACTCTTTATCACTAACCAATAAACAAAGTATTAATGCTGCTAGTGGTTTTCAAAACAAATCGGAATTTTACCCCATTCACAATAGAGGTTCCACCCTAGAAACTTTCTTTAAGCGAGTGGAACGAGACTTGATTAAACTCAAAGATTCAGTTGCCTACCAGACCCCCAATTTGTCTAGGTCTGAGAGAGTGGCTCTTAAGGAGCTCCAAGAGAACAAAAACATTGTTATACGCTCAGCCGATAAGGGGGGCTCTGTCGTGGTTTTGAACAAGACTGACTATGTAAATGAGGCACTACGCCAGCTTAACAATGTAGAGGATTATATCCCCCTTGACAGGGATCCTACCACTACATTTAAGAAAGATCTATTGGACATTTTGGACGATGGGCTGGAGGAAGGGCACTACGATCAAAAAACCTTTGAATTTCTAGTGGTGGATCATCCAGTTGTGCCCATTTTCCATCATTTGCCCAAAGTCCATAAGTCCCTGACAGAAGTCAGGGGTCGTCCAATAGTGAGTGGTATTAATTCTCTGTTGGAACATGTGTCACAATGGGTTGATAGTATTCTACAACCACTTGTTAAGAACCTACATAGTTACATCCAGGATACGAAGGATGTAATAATGATTCTGGACAAACTTAAGTGGAACAGTGCTTGCTATAAATGGGCAACTATTGATGTAGTAGCATTGTACTCCTCGATCCCTCATGAGGAGGGCCTTACAGCGGTTGGTTTTTTTCTGGAACATTATTCTGATTTTTCAGAGGACTTTCGGTGCTTCATACTCAGAGTATTAAAGTTTTTGCTAACTCACAATTATTTTTCTTTTGAGGACAGGTTCTATCTCCAGAGACGTGGGACAGCTATGGGGGCCAAGTTTGCCCCCTCCTATGCCAACCTCTTTATGGGTTGGTGGGAGCTGTCCCACGTCTTTGGAGATGGAAATTCCTACAGACATCTAATTTGTTTTTATGTTCGCTTTATTGATGATCTCCTTCTTGTATGGAAGGGGAGCACAATGCAGTTCACATCTTTTGCGGCATATTTGAATTCCAATAATATTGGAATTAAGTTTACCTATGAACTGAGTGAAAATGAAATAAACTTTTTGGACATCACTATTAAGGGTATGGATGATGGAAGGGTGATTACTGAGATTTTTAGGAAACCCATAGCAGGAAATACACTCCTCCATGCGAGTAGTTGTCACCCAAGACACGTACCCTATGCGGTAGCCAAGGGACAGTTCACTAGGGTCAAGCGCAACTGCACACTACCTGATAAATATACAGAACAATCAAAAGATTTGACAAACAGATTAAAGAGTAGAGGGTATAGTTCCCATGTCATCAAAAAAGCAAGAAACCAGGTTGATGCGCTTGATAGGAAGCAAACTTTGGATACAAAAAGTAATGCTCTCAGTCTATCTGAGGAACATCACAAAGGAGTAACCTTTGTTACAGAATACAGTCAGGAATATCATGACATTTGCAGAATAGTGAAAAAACACTTCTCTTTTCTTGCTGCAGATGACAAATTGGAGAACTGTGTCTCCAAGGGATTGCGGTGTTCCTATAGGAAAACAAGCACTTTAGGTAACATGTTGTCACCATCAGTCTTACCCAAAACCGATACACGACAGAGCTCCTGGCTTACACATAGGGGCATTTTCAAATGTCACAACAAATGTAGGGTGTGTGAGTTTGTCCTCCCTGCGGATAATATTAAATCAGAGGTGACAGGTGAAAGGTTCCCCATACAAACATGTCTAAAGTGCACCTCCACATATGTGGTCTATGTCCTCAGTTGTACCCAATGTCATTTACAGTACGTGGGACTTACTACAACAGAGGTTAAGGTGCGCATACGTAATCATCTGTCAACTATACAGGCAGGTACGGCATCCACACCTTTGGTGCAGCATTTTGCTAAATACCATCGTAGCAGTGTCAATACACTGAAATGGCAGGCTATTGAAAGAGTTACCTGTCCACCAAGGGGAGGGGATAGGGATAGGTTGCTGCAGAAGAGGGAAATGTTTTGGATCTTCAGACTCCAGACCCGTGTACCCACTGGCCTGAACTCCGAGTATGATCTAATTAATTATTGGCAATGAGAGAGATTTTTTGCCATGGGTTACGTTCCCTTTTCTGCGGCACCAGTTTCTCTCCCCTATTATTGTTATTATAACAACAAAGCAACAATATAATGGTTTATTATATTGTAGAGTAAATATAATATGATGTAATGGAATTTATTGTATCCATTGCCGTGCATTTCTGCAATATTGACATTTTTTATGCCTCCACTGAATCGTTCTCTTAATATATAGATCTTAATATATAGAACTTTTCTTTCCTACATTTCCCCTTGGGGGCTAGGTATTCACTAGCCCTACCGTTGAATACTCCACAAGGAGAATATCACTCAGACGGCAATACAGGGGTTATTTGGTGACAAACGAATCTTGTTTACATTCCTAAATTAAAATAGAATAGTGCTTAGGTAATACATAATACATTATCCAGCCACTTGAATAAGTGTTCTAAACATTATGTTCCCTCTTTTCTAGTTTATTTTAGATTAATAGTATTATTTTTATTCCCCATCCAATAGCATGTCTTTGATTACAATAACATGACAGATTAGGAAACTTTTACTATTCATTTTTGATTACATTAAATCTTTGTCGGTTTTGTAATGCTTTTTGCCACCATTGAAACAGAAACAGTGTAACTGTTTAGAGCTTATGATTATATAATGTTATGTATTTTCTTTAGCAACTCTACATGTGTATCGCTACATATTGTACTATATTTCAAATGTTACACAATTTAGTTGGTAGGTAGTTGCTCTCTATGGTGTACATTTTTAGCGGTTTAGTCCATAGTTAGATTTATTGTTTAAATCCTTTTGATTAGTTTTCATTAGATAATTCTGCTGTCATATATGTTTTTGTGTATATTCATTCATGTTATTGGTAGGTTTTCTAGTGACAGGCTCTTTGTAATAAGAAAACTCTGAATTGAAATATAACATTTCTTTGTAAAAGTACTCAAAGAGTTAAATTAGCATCACAATGTGAGATTTTGTTTTTACCCAATCAGGGTTATCCTGGTGCTTTTTAAGGTACACAGGTGCTAAGTCCATTAGCTATGATTACGGCCCCTGGCCGAAACATGTTAGCGGACTAATGTTGTGCATGCATTTGTGCCATTTCATGGAGTGTTTTTATCCTATATTTCAATAAAGACTATTTGCTTTTAAGACCGCTGCTTGCAACTTTTTTCTACTTTACTATATATTTATATATATATAGAGAGAGAGAGAGATGGACACTATGGCCCCTAGTTATCAAGCCGTCAACCTCAAATATGCTGGAATTCCGCAGCGTATTTGTGGCGAGGCTGATTCGCCTTAATTATCAAGCCCTTTACACCGGCAAAAGTAGAATATAGTGACGTAAGCTTCGATCAGCCGGACTCAGTCCGACACAGATCGATTCTTACGTCACTACAGATTTTCCGCACACAAGTTCGGCACAATCTGACTACTTTTGTTAGTTATCAAAAAACTAGCAGGTACGCACGGCACTTTTCAGGCCCAGCGTACCTGGTTTTCAAACCGCCGCCCTGGAGGCAGCGGATCCCATAGGAATCAATGGGAGTCTGACCATAGAGAAAGTTCATGTTCGCTGCTGCCAGACATCCCATTGATTCCTATGGGAGCTGTCTGCACCTAACACCCTAACATGTACCCCGAGTCTAAACACCCCTAATCTGCCCCCCTACACCGCCGCCACCTACATTAAACATGCTAACCCCTAAACCGTCGCAACTAAATAAATGTATTACCCCCTAAACTGCAGCTCCCGGAGCCCACCGCCACTCTAATAAACTTATTAACCCCTAAACCGCCGCTCCCGGAGCCCACCACAACTATAATAAATATGTTAACCCCTAAACCGCCGCTCCCGGTCCCCGCCGCAACTATAATATATGTATTAACCCCTAAACTGCCGCTCCTGGACCCCGCCACCACCTACATAATACCTATTAACCCCTATCCTGCCCCCCCTACACCGTCGCCACCTATAATAAAGTTATTAACCCCTATCCTGTGGATCCCGGACCTCGCCACAACTAAATAAATTGTTTAACCCCTAAACCGCCGCTCCCAGACCCTGCCGCAACCTATATTCAATTTATTAACCCCTAATCTGCCCCCCCCCACACCGTCGCCACCTATAATAAATGTATTAACCCCTATCCTGCCCCCCCTACACCGCCGCCACTGTAATAAAATTATTAACCCCTAAACCTAAGTCTAACACTAACCCTAACACCCCCCTAACATAAATATTAATTAAATAAATTTAAATAATATTTCTCTTATTAACTAAATTAATCCTATTTAAAACTAAATACTTACCTTTAAAATAAACCCTAAGATAGCTATAATATAGCTATTAAATAGTTAATACCTATTTAATAGCTACCTAGTTAAAATAAAGAGAAATTTACCTGTAAAATAAATCCTAACCTAAGTTACACTACACTATACTTTAATAAATTATTCCTATTTAAAACTAAAAATTTACCTGTAAAATAAACCCTAAGATAGCTACAATGTAATTAATAATTACATTGTAGCTATTTTAGGATTTATATTTATTTTACAGGTAACTTTGTATTTATTTTAGCTAGTTAGAATAGTTGTTAAATAGTTATTAACTATTTAATAACTACCTAGCTAAAAGAAATACAAAATTACCTGTAAAATAAATCCTAACCTAAGTTACAATTAAACCTAACACTACACTATCATTAAATTAATTAAATAAATTACCTACAAATAACTACAATTAAATGAAATAAACTAACTAAAGTACAAAAAATAAAAAAGCTAAGTTGCAAAAAATAAAAAAAATAAGTTACAAACATTTTAAAAATAGTACAACAATTTTAAGCTACTTACACCTAATCTAAGCCCCCTAATAAAATAACAAAGCCAATGGACTTCAATCAGCCAATCCGATTTTTCCTACCTTAATTCCGATTGGCTGATAGAATCCTATCAGCCAATCGGAATTGAAGGAATGCCATCTTGGATGACGTCACTTAGAGATACCGTCATTCGTCGTTAGTCGTCGGGAAGAAGAGGATGGCTCCGCGTCGGCTCGTCTGAAGATGGCTACGCTCCGCTCCGGATGGATGAAGATTGAAGACGCCGCTTGGATGAAGACTTCAATCGGATGGAAGACTTCTTCAGTGCCGCCAGGATGATGACTTCAATCGGATGCAAGACTTCTTCAGCGCCCCATGGATGATGACTTCTGCGGCTGCGGATCTCCTCTTCGGTTCCATCGGTGGTTGGCTGGCTGAAGACGGCTCAAGGTAGGATGATCCTCAGGCGGGTAGTGTTAGGTTTATTTAAGGGGGGTTTGGGTTAGAGTAGGGGTGTGTGGGTGGTGGGTTTTAATGTTGGGGGGGTTGTATTTTTATTTTACAGGCAAAAGAGCTGTTTTCTTTGGGGCATGCCCCGCAAAAGGCCCTTTTAAGGGCTGGTAAGGTAATAGAGTTGGTAACTTTTTATTGTAGAATAGGGTAGGGAATTTTTTTATTTTGGGGGGCTTTGTTATTTTATTAGGGGGCTTAGATTAGGTGTAAGTAGCTTAAAATTGTTGTAATATTTTTTAAATGTTTGTAACTTATTTTTTTATTTTTTGTAACTTAGCTTTTTTTATTTTTTGTACTTTAGTTAGTTTACTTAACTGAATTTAATTGTAGTTATTTGTAGGTAATTAATTTAATTAATTTAATGATAGTGTAGTGTTAGGTTTAATTGTAACTTAGGTTAGGATTTATTTTACAGGTAATTTTGTATTTCTTTTAGCTAGGTAGTTATTAAATAGTTAATAACTATTTAATAACTATTCTAACTAGCTAAAATAGTGTTAGGTGTAATTGTAACTTAGGTTAGGATTTATTTTACAGGTAAATTTCTCTTTATTTTAACTAGGTAGCTATTAAATAGTTATTAACTATTTATAGCTTTTGTACCTAGTTAAAATAAATTGAAAGTTGCCTGTAAAATAAAAATAAATCCTAAGATAGCTACAATATAATTATTATTTATATTGTAGCTAGATTAGGGTTTATTTTAAAGGTAAGTATTAAGTTTTAAATAGGATTAATTTAGTTAATAAGAGAAATATTATTTAGATTTATTTAATTAATATTTAAGTTAGGGGGGTGTTAGGGTTAGTGTTAGACTTAGGTTTAGGGATTAATAATTTTATTACAGTGGCGGCGGTGTAGGGGTGACAGGATAGGGGTTAATAAATTTATTATAGGTGGTGATGGTGTAGGGGGGGCAGATTAGGGGTTAATAAGTTTTATATAGGTTGCGGCGGGGTCTGGGAGCAGCCGTTTAGGGTTTAAACTATTTATTTAGTTGCAGCGAGGTCCGGGATTGGCAGGATAGGGGTTAATAAATGTATTATAGGTGGAGACGGTATAGGGGGGCAGGATAGGGGTTACTAGGTATAATGTAGGTGGCGGCTGTGTCCGGGAGCGGCGGTTTAGGGGTTAATACATTTATAAGAGTTGCGGCGGGGTCTAGGAGTGGCGGTTTAGGGGTTAATAACTTTATTTAGTTGCGGGGGGCTCCAGGGGCGCTGGTATAGGGGGCAGAACAGTATACTTAGTGTGGGTGCTTAGTGACAGCTTGTCAATAAAGCTGTCAAAAAGCCGAAGAGCAGCGAGATCAGATGAGTGATAACTATCACAGTCCGCTGCTCATCGCCCTGTACTTGGTGCGCAGTTTTTTGACAGATTTATTGATTACTTTGGCAAAAATTTTCAGGTCCCCGGCGGCGATGGTAGGCGAGCTTAGGTGGGCGTATTGGTCCGGCGAAGGCAGGTAAGTAGACACGTTGATAACTAGAGGACTATCTATCTATCAGAAAACACAATGAAAGAACAGCCTATCTATCTATCAGCCCTGATAATATAGAATATATAATAATCTATATATGTCTAGCACTGTATATATGTGTGTGTGTATGTATATATATATATATATATATATATATATATATATATATACATACACACAGTATGGGACTAACTAGAAATTACATCTATGAGTCTTTAAAGCAAGCAGTAGCGCCAGGGTAAAAAAATTACAAAGTTAATTATATTTAAAAAAAAAATAATCATAAAGAAGTTCAGGCATTACACTTGACACTGCTTAGCTCCATAGTTCTTCTACTGATATTTGGAGTATATGCAGTTGCAAAGGCTTCATCAGCACCTTACTTACTTCCGGGACCTACAGTAAAACTGTTATATATATAGTTAGGTCATAACTATTAGAATTAAATCTTCTTTAGTCCATATGTGGGTCAGTATACTGTAAAATTACTTTTCCCTTAAAGGGACAGTGTACTGTAAAACTGTTATCCATTTGCAAGAGCACTAGATGGCAGCACTATTTCCTGCCATGTAATGCTCCAGATGCCTACCTAGGTATCTCTTTAACAAAGAATATAATGGGAACAAAGCAAATTTTATAATAGAAGTAAATTGGAAACTTTTTTAAATTGTATGTTCTGTCTGAGTCACAAAAGAAAATTGTTGGTATTTATATTCCTTTTAATGTTCTTGGAAAAAAATTGGGGACTTATCAACCTGGTGCTTTTACAATAATTTAAATGTGCAATTAAATTGGAATGCATGAAAATCCTTAGCTGATGATTTATACTGACACAAGGATATTAAATGCATATTACTAAAATATAAAAAAACTGGGAGCCATGTTGCACTTTAGAATTGGGGGGGGCGCATTTTGGAGTTTTGCCCTGGGAGCAAAGTTCTCTAGAAACGGCCCTGGTGGAGTGGCTCTGCTAGAGTTAAGCTTTTTGCACTAGTTGGGTTGCATTCATATTACAAGTTTCAAAAAACGTATTTTGCGCTAGTGGTAACCCAACTCTCAAAAATCAAGATTGTGTTTTCGCATTTCCCCATAGAGGTCAATGGAGCAAAAAAAGTTGAAAAAACACCCACTCTGTCGCATAAACAACATGACATATTCTTATTAGCGGAAACCCAACATGAAAATATTAATGTTTAATTTTCCAATGTTCTTTACATAACGGAATATTTTCTAATAATTCATAAATAAATATTTCTTTATATATCTGATGGTTTTTAAAACAAATACATATTTATACCTATATATATATATATATATATAGATGATTATAAATAGGTATAGATATATAGATATATACAGAACTATATATATATTTTTTTTATTAATGCATATAACATATTCTGCTACAGAACATTGGAATGTGAAATATTTACAGTAAATACGTAGTTAAACATATATATATATATATATATATATATATATATATATATATATATATATTTAAATACAAAGAAAGAGAAAGACCCTTATTGATCCAGCACCCAAATATGTATTGAACAATATAGTATTAGTCTCAGAATTCAGATTGAGCCAAACATCAAAATGAAAAACAAACTCCTAAAGTGCGTAATTAATTCTTTTATATAAATGTCACAGCAATACAATGAATTATAAGCATAACCCCCAAATTATAGAGCTAATAGTTCACAACCCGGGTTGTAGGTAAGAGTTCATAGGTTAGTCCCTTGGTACTCCGGTGTATTGGAATTATAAATTCAAATGCCTTTAATTAGCATATTTGTAATCCAAAAGTCGAAATCAACGTTAATGCAGATGCGGCACCAAAATTTGTAACACTCTCAATGCAGGATTATAACTTGTATCGCAGCACTCACAATGCAGAATTGAAACTTGTATCAACTTCAACAAGATATAATCAAATGGCAACTTGACTCTACCATATTCATCTTGATTATAACAGCTCTGTTCAGCATATTGTAACTCGATAAACAAGTACCTGTTTCATTGGTGTCATGGTGCCGAAAGATACCTGCTCATTGCTTCCAGCTACTTCAACAAAGACTGAGACTTTCAACTTTGTCACCTTTACTCTTCCTCCGCAGTTGTCGGCTCTTTAAGTGCATCCACACGCCTTATCCTTTAGCGGAGATGTGGGTTTCTTGGGGGATCAGCTGTTAGACGGTGCTCAGCTGTTACACCGCTCCAACAAACAAACAAGCTACGTGTGTTTCACCCGGGTTCCATTCGGGCTTCTTCCGGCTGTGCATGATTGGAGGATACTCTCCATAGAATTTAAACAGTATGATCCGCCTTCAAAAACTTTTCTTGTCAATATAAATAAGCCATTCAGGTGAAATATTAAACAAAAATTACTATTTACATTGCTTTGCTATTTTTAAACATATAATGAAATAACACACTTCGTTAGTAGAAACTCTAATGTTATTAGTTCATATACCGCAGAGTCAATGACAAATTCAATTTCACTTTTTTAAAATGTGGTACAAATTTACTTCTTTGAATTTTTCACAATTTGATCATAGATAGATACTTGTATTTTTGCCAGATTGATTAACCTGTGTTATTGCTTCAATCTCCCAGAATAGAAGGTATTATATAGGTAAAACCTATACGGCTAGATTTAGAGTTTGGCGGTAGCCGTCAAAACCAGTGTTAGAGGCTCCTAACGCTGGTTTTGGCCGCCCGCTGGTATTTGGAGTCAGTCAGGAAAGGGTCTAACGCTCACTTTCCAGACGCAACTTTTCCATACCGCAGATCCCCCTACGCCATTTGCGTATCCTATCTTTTCAATGGGATCTTTCTAATGCTGGTATTTAGAGTCTTGGCTGAAGTGAGCGTTAGAAATCTAACGACAAAACTCCAGCCGCAGAAAAAAGTCAGTAGTTAAGAGCTTTCTGGGCTAACGCCGGTTTATAAAGCTATTAACTACTGTGCTCTAAAGTACACTAACACCCATAAACTACCTATGTACCCCTAAACCGAGGTCCCCCCACATCGCCGCCACTCTATTAAAATTTTTTAACCCCTAATCTGCCGACCGCACACCGCCGCCACCTACGTTATCCCTATGTACCCCTAATCTGCTGCCCCTAATACCGCCGACCCCTATATTATATTTATTAACCCCTAATCTGCCGCCCCCGCTATCGCTGACCCCTGCATATTATTATTAACCCCTAATCTGCCGCTCCGTACACCGCCGCAACCTACGTTATCCCTATGTACCCCTAATCTGCTGCCCCTAACACCGCCGACCCCTATATTATATTTATTAACCCCTAATCTGCCGCCCCCAACGTCGCCTCCACCTACCTACAATAATTAACCCCTAATCTGCCGACCGGATCTCACTGCTACTCTAATAAATGTATTAACCCCTAAAGCTAAGTCTAACCCTAACACTAACACCCCCCTAAGTTAAATATAATTTAAATCTAACGAAATAAATTAACTCTTATTAAATAAATTATTCCTATTTAAAGCTAAATACTTACCTGTAAAATAAACCCTAATATAGCTACAATATAAATTATAATTATATTGTAGCTATTTTAGGATTAATATTTATTTTACAGGCAACTTTCAATTTATTTTAACCAGGTACAATAGCTATTTAATAGTTAATAACTATTTAATAGCTACCTAGTTAAAATAATTACAAAATTACCTGTAAATAAATCCTAACCTAAGTTACAATTAAACCTAACACTACACTAGCAATAAATAAATTAAATAAACTACCTACAATTATCTACAATTAAACCTAACACTACACTATCAATAAATTAATTAAATACAATACCTACAAATAAATACAATGAAATAAACTAACTAAAGTACAAAAAAAAAGAACTAAGTTACAAAAAATAAAAAATATTTACAAACATTAGAAAAATATTACAACAATTTTAAACTAATTACAGCTACTCTAAGCCCCCTAATAAAATAACAAAGACCCCCAAAATAAAAAAAATGACCTACCCTATTCTAAAATTAAAATAGAAAAGCTCTTTTACCTTACCAGCCCTGAAAAGGGCCCTTTGCGGGGCATGCAAAAAAAAAACATACAATACCCCCCAACATTACAACCCACCACCCACATACCCCTAATCTAACCCAAACCCCCCTTAAATAAACCTAACACTAAGCCCCTGAAGATCTCCCTACCTTATCTTCACCACGCCGGGTTCACCGATCGATCCAGAAGAGCCTCCGATGTCTTGATCCAAGCCCAAGCTGGGGGCTGAAGATGTCCATGATCCGGCTGAAGTCTTCATACAAGAGGGAGCTGAAGAGGTCCATGATCCGACTGAAGTCTTCTATAAAGCGGCATCTTCAATCTTCTTTCTTCCAGATCCATGTAGTTCATCCCGCCGACACGGAACATCCATCTTCACCGACGACTTCCCGACGAATGACGGTTCCTTTAAGGGACGTCATCCAAGATGGCGTCCCTCGAATTCCGATTGGCTGATAGGATTCTATCAGCCAATCGGAATTAAGGTAGGAAAATTCTGATTGGCTGATGAATCAGCCAATCAGATTCAAGTTCAATCCGATTGGCTGATCCAATCAGCCAATCAGATTGAGATTGCATTCTATTGGCTGTTCCGAAAAGATAGGATATGCAAATGGCGTAGGGGAATCTGCGGTATGGAAAAGTCGCGGCTGGAAAGTGAGCATTAGACCCTTTCCCGACTGACTCCAAATACCAGCGGACGGCCAAAACCAGCGTTAGGAGCCTCTAACGCTGGTTTTGACGGCTACCGCCAAACTCTAAATCTAGCCGTATAGGTTTTACCTATATAATATCTTCTTTTCTGGGAGATTGAAGCAATAACACAGGTTAATCAATCTGGCAAAAATACAAGTATCTATCTATGATCAAATTGTGAAAAATTCAAAGAAGTAAATTTGTACCACATTTTAAAAAAGTGAAATTGAATTTGTCATTGACTCTGCGGTATATGAACTAATAACATTAGAGTTTCTACTAACGAAGTGTGTTATTTCATTATATGTTTAAAAATAGCAAAGCAATGTAAATAGTAATTTTTGTTTAATAGTTCACCTGAATGGCTTATTTATATTGACAAGAAAAGTTTTTGAAGGCGGAGCATACTGTTTAAATTCTATGGAGAGTATCCTCCAATCATGCACAGCCGGAAGAAGCCCGAATGGAACCCGGGTGAAACGCGCATAGCTTGTTTGTTTGTTGGAGCGGTGCAACAGCTGAGCACCGTCTAACAGTTGATCCCCCAAGAAATCCACATCTCCACTAAAGGATAAGGCGTGCGGATGCACTTAAAGAGCCGACAACTGCGGAGGAAGAGTAAAGGTGACAAAGTTGAAAGTCTCAGTCTTTGTTGAAGTAGCTGGAAGCAATGAGCAGGTATCTTTCGGCACCATGACACCAAGGAAACAGGTACTTGTTTATCAAGTTACAATATGCTGAACAGAGCTGTTATAATCAAGATGAATATGGTAGAGTCAAGTTGCCATTTGATTATATCTTGTTGAAGTTGATACAAGTTTCAATTCTGCATTGTGAGTGCTGCGATACAAGTTATAATCTTGCATTGAGAGTGTTGCAAATTTTGGTGCCGCACCTGCATTAACGTTGATTTCCACTTTTGGATTACAAATATGCTAAGTAAAGGCATTTGAATTTATAATTCCAATACACCAGAGTATCAAGGGACTAACCTATGAACTCTTACCTACAACCCGGGTTGTGAACTATTAGCTCTATAATTTGGGGGTTATGCTTATAATTCATTGTATTGCTGTGACATTTATATAAAAGAATTAATTACGCACTTTAGGAGTTTGTTTTTCATTTTGATGTTTGGCTCAATCTGAGACTAATACTATATTGTTCAATACACAGTTGGGTGCTGGATCAATAAGGGTCTTTCTCTTTCTTTGTATTTAAATATTAATCAAATACCCTTACCGTGCACTACTGAGAAGTGTGTCCTTATACAGGATACACAATATTTATTCTCTGTGTATATAACTGTGATATTTACTAAACTAGGGGTGCTGGTACAACACATATATATATAATATATATATATATATATATATATATATATATACCGTATATATACAAATACATATTTAGCAATGCATCTATATGTATCTTTATGTTAAAGTACTTTGGCAGCTTTCTTTTCTCTCTAACACCCAAGATCTCATATCTTTGAGCACTTATAACTTTTTTGCGCAATAATTTTTTTAAATAAATTTTTATTAGACAGTATTATTAGAAGTGTAACTGTACTTTGTAATGTATTTTTGAACTGTTTTATGTAAATTTAATTTTGCAAAGCAGTTAACCACAGCTCAGAGGTTGCGTTAAGAATTTTAGCTCAACTTGTAATATAAGCGCAATTAAAAATGCTTGTGAAAACATGATACCGCTTGCGCAAAACCATTTGCGCCTCAAGCGAATACCACAGGACTTCTGATATTGCAACCTCATCAATTTCTTCTCCCCATAGGGGCCTATTTAAGATGGTGCGAGCGGACATGATCCAATATTGCGGATCATGTCCGCTGCACATCGATAAATGCCGACAGCATACGCTCTCTGCCTTTATCATTGCACCAGCAGTTCTGGTGAACTGCTGGTGCAATACCCCCCCCTGCAGATTCACTGCATATTGGCCGCTAGCAGGGGGTGTCAATCAATCCGATCGTATTCGATTGGGTTGATTTCTGGCGATGTCTGTCCGCCTCCTCAGAGCAGGCGGACAGGTTATGGAGCAGCGGTCTTTAGACCACTGCTTCACAACTTGTGTTTCCGAGGAGCCTGAACGCTCACCAGAAACACGGGGCATCAAGCTCCATTCGGAGCTTGATAATTCGGCCCCATAGACTTCAATGGAACGCACTTAAAAAAAAACTAACACTTATTGCTCGCGTGCTGACCCAACACCGCAAGATCTACAGCAATAAACCCGAACATAGTTATCAATATTTAACATTCCAATGTACTTCACATAGAAGTATATTTCTAAATATATATATATGATTTTTTTGTAAAATATATATCTATACACGTATATCTATATGAATATATAGGTGTGTATATATATATATATATATATATATATAGTGGGTATTGAAAAGAATCACCCCCCTTGAAAATAATCACATTTTGTTGCTTTGTAGCCTGAAATAAAGACCGACACACACTCTTGTGTCAGTATCATTAGCGGATTATGTCCACCCGACATCGTTAAATGCAGACAGCATATGCTGTCGGCATTAAACATTGCACAAGTTTTCTGGTGAAATGCTTCTGCAATGCCGCCCCCTGATCGGATTGATTGCAGTCCGCCACCTCAAAGGTGGTGGACAAGTTAAGGAGCAGTGGTCTTATGGCCACTGCTTCTTAACTTATTTTTCTGGCGAGCCAAAAGGCTTGCGTGGAATAAGCAGCATTTGCTGCTTGATAAATGTACCCTATAGTACTTTGAAAGAAAGTAAAATCTGAAAATTGTTACTATTTCATCAACAGCAGAGTTTCTTTGATGGCCAATGAAGTTCATTTCATCCAGGTTGCTGAATTTTTAAGGATCAAGGATAATAGTGCTGAACAAATTGACAAACGCGCTAAGTATTAAGGTTATTAGCAAGAAAATTGTCTTGTCAGTATGGTAATCAAACCTTGTTTTTCCCTTCTTCTTCTGTGAAAGTTTATGATCTCGTATCAAACTGGCTCTTAGGCTTTTACACTTCAACAGAGTGAAATATAAATTACAATTTACAATATAATGCATACATTATATTCTTGCTTCAAAAAAGTACAATAGTCCTAAAGATTTGTGTACATATATATATATATATAATTGCTGAGATATGGCTAGAATAGCTATTGCTTTAAACACATGTAGTACAAATGAGGGAGATAAGAAGAATATATATTGGAATTCAGAGACCATGTATTGGCATTACAGACGTCAATATTAATGTTAATTTTATTATGACATGAATCCCAATATTTAAATGTTTACGTCTATAACTGGGATAAGAAGGAAAGCATCTGTAAGCCTTAGAAGAAGAGTCAGAAAAGGCTTATAAGTTGGTTGTTCCTGAGTGTTGTTTTATAAATGAGGTATGTGTGGCCCTGTCTGCTTTTAGAACAGTCTCACGAATAGTGATTTAAAAAGTGAAAAGGGAAAGTAGAACAGAGCTCCCATTTAGGAACAGGCAGATGATCTGAACTACTTAGTGTAGCGTAGATTTTGGCAGGAAATTATATCATTATGATGGACAGCTAAGCAATGCAATAGAATTTTGAACCAAATTATAAACTTATATAGTTTTAATGTAAATGACAGATAGCTCTAAAAGGACCTATTTTTAAGAATTTGCACAGAGCCAACCAAAGGAATATTCCATACATATTTTGCTTTACTGTATCATGTAATTAACCTTAAAAAAATATTTTACTACAAGCAAAGTACCTGATAAATTTGTAGTCACATAACCAAGATCAGTAAAAAATGCATCCTATTATTCTGTTACGCAATCAATAACATTTTAATGTAAAACTTTTACAATCATTTTTTTCCTTGAACAAAACAGCTGCTTATAAAAAGATAGCCATAGGGATCAAACTGTTTATTAAAGCTCTGTCAATATCTGCTCTATTTAAGTAATAATTCATTATGATAGTCTACTGGTGGTTACTAGACTAGCTGGAGAGATAGAATACAGTTTTGTTTAATGTATTATTACTAGCATTCACTTGTTTTCAAGACCCCTGAAATGATAAAGATATATCTGTGGAATCATAATTGGACATTTAATGCATTACATTACTTTATTTTTATAGCTAAATGTTCTAGTTAAAGTCAAATGTAAAGCCAATTTTCATTATTTTTGCTATATGTTCTGTGAGCATTAAGTATTATATTTAGCACATTGTTCAATCCTCCTCATGTGCATTAAAAGATAATAAAGATTCACAGATATTAAATGTACCAATATGGTTAATCTATTCTACAATTTAAAGACTTATATCTTCCATGTTTAGTGATCTACAATTATGTCCAGTTACGCTGAAAAGTGTCAGATCATTTGTTCCCATATAATTTTTAAAGAAAGAACCAGTAAATACAGTAGATTTGCATAATCAACATGATAAGACAATGTAATAGCACTTAGTCTAAACGTCTAATGAGAAGTAGATTTGTCTCTAACAAATTTCAAAGTTATGTATATTTCCACTCCCCCGTATTATGTGACAGCCATCAGCCAATTACAAATGCTTATACATATATTCTGTGAATTCTTGCACATGCTCAGTAGGAGCTGGTGATTTAAAAAGTGAAAATATAAAAAGACCGTGCACATTTTTCTAATGGAAGTAAATATAAAAGTTGTTTTAAATCCCATGCTCTATCTGAATCATAAAAGTTGAATTTTGACCTGAGTGTCCCTTAAATAGCTTAAATAAATTGGAGTTTTATTACTGCTTACCGTGAGCTGGATTTATATTTTGTTAAGTGTGTGGGTAACCGAGTAACATTGATTTTAATAACTTGTGCCCTTCCGTATTTTCAACCTATAAGATTCTTATTGTCCTGGGAAGAGTCACAGAACATTTTCAAAAGTTTTGTAATTAAACCACTATACTATGTTAGTGCCTATCAATTACTATAACAAAATGTATTTAGAAGATCTGGAATTCCCATTTCTGATGGCAAAAAATATGGCAGTGATGGATTAAAAACACATTTTCCTGCTCTTTTACTTTATCAAAATAAGAGGCACTTGTTAGTAAAAATGACACATAACCACAAATTGAAAAATTGTTCAGACATGGATGAAATCTTGCTTACAGCCTTGTTGTTATCTGTGTTGGTGAAGTGGGTGGGAAGAAAGTGGAAGGAGACGATTGTTTTCATCCAATAATTCTGCATTTATTTGAGACAAAACTTAATGGCAAAACACCTAAGCAAGAAAAAATGTTTGTATTACACTGAAAGATATACCAATACAAATAAATGTAACTTCAAATGCTTCTGCTAATTCTGTAACAAGAATTATTCTGCTAATAATTCAATGCCATGTTTTAATAAACAATATACAGGATGCCAACATACAAAGGGAATCAACATATAATACAAAGGTACTGTATATATGTATAAATGCAAAAAATAAAGTGTGTAAAAATCATACTAAGCATTATATCAATAATACAACCCAATTGATATTAAAATTGTCCAAGAAATGACAATCTTAAATAAAAACTCTCTATTAATTATGAATAGTAGATTCCTTCCAAAAGTGCAGAGATTGGATTTCTGAAATTCAAAGAAACCCACAATAGTGAAAAACAACACTTCCAGAGTATCTCTCTCCGTACAAACACAATGCCATCTGGCACTTGCTTTCTGTTAAATAGTCAGTGTACTTGAAATTTTTTATTGTTTAAAAATATAATACACAAAAGTTCAGAGTACAACCCATTCTCAATATATATATTCATATATGTGCACTTTTACCCAGGAAAAATAAATTAATTGAGGCTCCAATTGTCTCAAGGAGACCAGCAGTTTCTGTGTTAATACAACCGCCCTGTGCAACATAAACACAATTGTCTCGAGGAGACCAGCAGTTCCTGTGCTAATACATCCGCCCTGTGCAACATAGACACTAGCAGTCAGCTTTGAGGTTTCTTCTATTACCTTGCGCTATATTCTCTCCCATACACCCATTAATGGCTCTTACCTGGGGCTGGAATCTATCCACGTACTGCAGAGGACACACTATAGCGCAGGCATCTATCCTCATATCCAATAGCTGTTGCTGTTCTGCCATTTATCCGGATTTGTTGGTCGCACTCTTCTCCAGCTTGGAATAACTTCCGCTGCGGTTTTCACATCCAGACAGCCAGCCAACTCAGAGCCTCAATTTCATCTTTATCCTGCTACGTTACGGTCAAGAGCTGAGGATCAATGTAGCGAGTTCCTCTTCTACTCACTAATAGTTGCAACACAAAAAAAGATGAGAAGATCCCAGCTTAAAATCCAATCTTCTTTATTAGTAAAATTAACATGGTGAACAAAATGATCCAGTCTTACGCGTTTTGGCTTACAAGCATCCTCTTCAATCAACGTCTTCTTCCGAATGAAGCTTCCCTTTAAATGACGTCATCCAAGATGGCATCCCTTAGATTCCGATTGGCTGATAGAATTATATCAGCCAATCAGAATTAAGGTTTTAAAGATCCTATTGGCTGTTGCAATCAGCCAATAGGAATGAGCTTTCATCCTATTGGCTTATCCAATCAGCCAATAGAATGCAAGTTCAATCCTATTGGCTGATTGGCTCAGCCAATAGGATGAAAGCTCAATCCTATTGGCTGATTGCAACAGCCAATAGGATTTTTTCAACCTTAATTCCGATTGGCTGTTAGAAATCTATCAGCCAATCGGAATCTAAGGGACGCTATCTTTGATGACGTCATTTAAAGGGAAAATTCATTCGGAAGAAGACGTTGATTGAAGAGGATGCTCCGCGCCAGATGTCTTGAAGATGGAGTTGATCCACGCCAGACGGATGAAGATAGAAGATGCCATCTGGATGAAGACTTCAGGAGCGGAGGGATAAGGGTTAATACCTTTATTAGAGTTGCAGTGGGCTTCGGGAGCGGAGGGATAGGGGTTAATACATTTAGTTAGTTGTGGCGGTGTTGGGGAGCGGAGGGATAGGGGTAAATACCTTTATTAAAGTTGTGGTGGGTTCCGGGAGTGGAGGGATTGGGGTTAATACCTTTATTAGAGTTGCGGTGGGCTCCGGGAGCATAGGCATAGGGGTTAATACTTCCAAAAAAGAGTACTGCTTAAAATAAAAATATACTTTATTTCAACATGTTAAAACATAGTTGCTCACATTCAGTAATAGTTTAAAATCCAAATACACTACTTAAAGGCCAGTCTGACGCATTTCGGCTGTTCTTCCTTATTCATAGACTCCAGGGGTTAATACATTTAGTTAGTTGGGGCGGTGTCGGGGAGCAGCGGAATAGGGGTTAATAAGTTTATTAGAGTTGCGGTGGGCTCTGGGAGCAGCGGGATGGGGGTTAATAACTTTATTTAGTTGCGGGTGGTCCGGAAGTGGCAGGATAGGGGTTAATAACTTTATTTAGTTGCGGCGGGCTCTGGGAGCAGCGGGATGGGGGTTAATAACTTTATTTAGTTGTGGTGGGCTCCAGGAGCAGCGGGATGGGGGTTAATAACTTTATATAGTTGTGGTGGGATCCGGGAGCGGCGGGATAGGGGGTAAACATTTTAGCATAGTGGCGGCGTTTAGTGACAGGGTATAAATAAAGCTGGGAAAAAGCTGAATAGCAGCAAGATCAATGACTTTTAGTTAACAACAGTCCGCTGCTCATCACCCCGTACTTGGTGCGCAGCTTTTTGACAGCTTTTTATATAAACATGGAGAGCGTATTCAGGTCCGTGGCCGCGATGTTAGGCGACGTCAGGCGAGCGTATTGGTGCCGTCGAATGCAATAAAGTTGACGGCTTGATTAGTAGGCCTCATGGTCTCCATTTATTAAAAGTTTTACTTTAAAGGGACAGTCAACACCAGAATTGTTGTTGTTTAAAAAGAAAGATAATCCCTTTCTTACCCATTCCCCAGTTTTGCATATCCAACACAGTTATAATAATACATGTTTTACCTCTGTAATTATCTTGTATCTAAGCCTCTGCTGACTGCCCCCTTATTTCAGTTCTTTTGACAGACATGCAGTTTAGCAAATCAGTGCTCACTCCTAGGTCACTTTACGTGCATGAGCTCAATGCTATCTATATAAAACATGTGAACTAATGCCCTCTAGTGGTCAAAATGTATTCAGATTAGAGGCAGTCTTCAAGGTCTAAGAAATTAGCATATGAACCTCCTAGGTTTAGCTTTCAACTAAGAATACCAAGAGAACAAAGCAAAATTGGTGATAAAAGTAAATTGGGAAGTTGTTTAAAATTGCATGCCCTATTTAAATCATGAAAGTTTTTTTGGACTTGACTGTCCCTTTAAGTGAAATAGAACATCTTATTTACCCTGTTAGAAACAGTGAAATAGTTCTATTAGGGATCTGGTAACACATATATATATACATAATTCTTTTTTTTCTTTTTTTTTATCTCTCTCCCACCCTCCCAGCCCCCCCCAGGTAGTCTTAAGAGTAGGCTACTTTATACAGTTTACTAAACAATTTTGCATTACTGTAATGCTTACTTATTTGTTTATTTTTTCTGTAAACAATGCATGTATCACAATGCATATTCTGATCTTTTTCTTTTTTCTTTCATTGTTGTATGTTGCTTGTGTTAAATTTGACTAATGTTAAAACTAATAAAAAAACAAACAAACAAAAACAAAAAAGTAGAGAAAGCACTGATCTTCTCTAAATTGCAGCTTGAGCCAGTTCATAACATCAGCCAGCAACTGATGCCCTTCCAAGTAAGGGGTAGGACCATTATCACAAACAGCAGAGGAGACCACCAAATCACCTGCAAGTTCCATGACAGTTTTGAATTCTTGACCCACCCACCAGTCATTCACTCATCGACAACATAACAAATGTATTACATACTATCAAGCAGCAGCTCCTTACATCAGATGCTCTGCGCAAATAATACTGTACTGGCATGATAATACAGTGCATCAAAAAGTGCCGCCCCTAACTTTCGCAAATATGCTGCCCTAGGCACGTGCCTTGTTGGCCTAGGCCATAATACACCCCTGATTTCATCTTAAATTAATGCCATTAAAAAAGATGACCCATTTAACACAAGCATTCATGTCTGAATTCTGTTTCTAGCCATAAATGTATTCAAACCTTTTGAAATGTATCTAGTAATGAGTTCCACAATTTTATTGCTCTTACAGTGAAAAAACATTTCTGTTGCAGCCTTAAATTGTGTCTTCTTGTGTCTTCTTGTCACAAACAATTTTATTCTTGGAATAAACAGAGCTTCTGCCATCTCTGTATATGGGCCTTGAATATACAGTATTTATATAAAGTAATCATGTCACTCTCAAGCGCTTTTTTTCTAAAGAAAACAGACCAAGTATGGCTAGCCTCTCGTAATAGCTTAAATTCTCCATTCCCCTTATTAGCTATGTGGCCCTTCTCTGAACTTTCTCTAAGTCTGCAATGTCTTTTTTTGAGATCGGTCCCCAGAACTGCACAACTTACTCAATGTGAGGTCTTACCGGAGATTTATATAGTAATCTAATTATGATTTATTCCCTTGTGTCAATGCCTCTTTTAATACATGCTAGTATCTTATTAGACTTAGAAGCCACTGATCTGCATTGTGCACTAATTTAGCTTGTTATCTATTACTACTCCCAAATCCCTTTCCTCCTCTGTTTGGCTAAGTCTAGTCCTATTAAAATAATAGATTGCCTGCTTATATTTACTTTCAAAATGTAGAACCTTGCATTTTCCCATACTAAATCTAATTTTCCATTGAACTGCCCATTCTTCTAATTTTTGCAGATCCCCTTATAAAGCAACAACTTTGTATTATCTGCAAAAATAGGGATTTTGCTATTTAATCCTTGCTCCAAGTCATTAAAGGGACACTGTACCCACATTTTTTCTTTCGTGATTCAGATAGAGCATGACATTTTAAGCAACTTTCTAATTTACTCCTATTATCAAATTTTCTTCATTATTTTGGTATCTTTATTTGAAATGCAAGAATCTAAGTTTAGATGCCGGCCCATTTTTGGTGATCTACCTGGGTTGTTCTTGCTGATTGGTGGATAAACTCATCCACCAATAAAAAAGTGCTGTCCAGAGTTCTGAATAAAAAAAAGCTTAGATGTCTTCTTTTTAAAATAAAGATAGCAAGAGAACAAAGAAAAATTGATAATAGGAATAAATTAGAAAGTGGAGTAAAATTGCATGCTCTATCTGAATCATGAAATAAAAAATTGTGTTCAGTGTCCCTTTAATATAAAATATTAAAAAGAACAGGGCCCAGTACTGATTCCTGGGACTCCCCTGATTACCTTTGTCCAATCTGAGTATGATCCGCTTACTACTACTTGTTGCTCCCTATCTTTTAGCCAGTTATTTATCCATGAGCTAACGTTTCAGCTATTACCAGTGCCTTAATTTTGTACATTAATCTCTCATGTGGAACTGTATCAAATGCCTTTGCAAAATTAAATTATATCACATCAACTGATTCCCCTTGATCTATGTAATGCTCGTGGAATATTCCTCTATCAGAGCAAACTTGGCCAGTAGTCTTCTTATCCGTCAAGTGGAATGATAGGAAATATCCCAGAGCAGAGAGAGTTTGTAAAATGAGGTAAGCAGTACTCACAGTAGGCAGGGTAGTCCTTAGCGGTAAAAGGAAGGCAATATAGCAGTATAGCAGTTCAGGGATAAACCAATAGAAGGACCAGGAACAGGCACGAGTCAGCAACAAAAGGAAATCCAGGAGCAAAACAGTTCAGGGGTAAACCACTAGGATGGTCAGACAGGCAAAGTTCAGCAACAGTATAGCAATCCAGCAGTTTAGGGGTTAAGCAGGCAGAATGGTCAGGCAGGCAGAGTTCAGCAACAGTATAGAAATCCAGTAGTTCAGGGGTTAAGCAGGCAGACTGGTCAGACAGGCAGAGTTCAGCAACAGTATAACAATCTAGTAGTTCAGGGGTTAAGCAAGCAGAGTGGTCAGACAGGCAGAGTTCAGCAACCATAATACAATCCAGCATAAAGTAATAATAACACCCAGGAGCATGCTAAGTAACACCTATACTTGGGCAGTGATAGGTAGAAAGTGAGCAGCTGACATAGGTGCAGAGGATTCGCGCCACAGGAGATCCTGACCGGCTGCAGGAGCCGATTCTTTCCTGGCAATGGCCAGAGCAGCAAGCGCCGCATCCCTGGCAACAGCCAAAGCGGTGTGGCATAGCCACCTTCTCAAGGGTTCCCTCCTGGAACCAGAGTCGGCTTCAAAGGATGAGCAGCATCGAATCTGTAGACCAAAGATGGAGCAAGCACATCACGGGCAGGAACCCAGGAATGATCAGCCACAGTCTAACCCTTCCAATGTACAAGATACTATAGTTGTCTGTGCCTGTATCTGGAGTCCAGGATCTTAGCAACCTCAAATTCAGGGTCACCATGGACCAGGAGCGGAGGAGGAGGAGCTCGGAGCCGAGTATATCTATTCTTGATGTAGGGATTGAGCAGTGAGATGTGGAAGATGGGGTGTATGCGCAGGGTTCTAGGCATGGCGACTTTGTAGGCAACAGGAGACAGTCTTTTCAGGACTTTGTAAGGACCAGTGAACCTAGGCCCTTATTTGTGACTGGGTTGAGGTAGACAAATATGTCAAGTAGAGACCCAAACACGTTCACCTACCGAAACGGCACATACAGATGTGTCAGGGTGCCAGGAATCAGACTGAGATGAGAAGTGCAAAAATAATCGCACCTTTATTCATAGCAAAAAATAATAAAAAGTCCACAAGTCAAATAACAAGCCAGGAGTCAAAACCAGAGCTGATAGTCAGACAAGCCGAGTCAGGAGCCAAAGCGAATAGTCTGACGAGCCGGAATAAGGAACAAGGAAAACAGCAGAGTCAGGAACAAGCCAGGGATCAGGAACCAGGAAGGACATCAGGCAGCCAGGTAATACACAGGTACTCTCACAAACAGGTCTGAGACAACGCAAAGGCAAAGCATACTGAACAGAGGCCCTTTAAATAATAAGTGATGACATCACAATTCTGAGACTGCATCCTGTCTCACATGGATGATGCACACAAGTCTGGCCATAAAAGGAAGTGTAGGAAATGAGCAGCATCCCCCACAATGCACCATAGTCAGGAAGAGAGGTGAGTAAAATGGCTGCCAGCAGCACATGGCAAACAACAGGGAAAAAACCCTGACAAGAAGCTCTATGA
The DNA here is from genome assembly GCF_027579735.1 of Bombina bombina. Taxonomy (NCBI): domain Eukaryota; kingdom Metazoa; phylum Chordata; class Amphibia; order Anura; family Bombinatoridae; genus Bombina; species Bombina bombina. The sequence continues at coordinate 578,129,325 of NC_069502.1, forward strand.
TGATCAGCAAACCTCTTGTATCCGGAGACAGCTGAACGTAACAGAGCGAATACGTTTCCAATGAGTGGTGAGATTAGTAACATGTCGGTCTGCAGCAGGAACCCCTGTGGACTGAGCAGAAAGAGGAAAGACACAAGGTTGGTAACCTGCTGCGGCTTGAAATGGAGAACATCTTAGAGAAGAGTGCCAATGAGTGTTCCTTGCCAGACCAGTTGGTATGGAGAAAATTAACAAAGGTTCTAAAATAGGCTTCGAGATCTTGATTCACTCTCTCAGTAAGCCCATTAGTCTGATGATAGTGGCCAGAAGACAAGGAAACAGTGGTTCCAATCAACTTGCAAAAGGCTCTCCAAAACTTAGAGATGAATTGTGGACCTCTGTCAGAAACAATATTTATGGGAATGCCATGAAGTCATACCACATGCAACAGAAAAAGAGAAGATAATTCTTGGGCAGATAGCAGTTTCTTTAAGGGTACAAAATGAGCCAGTCTGGAAAATCGATCCACTACAACCCAGATAACCATATGATGGTCCGAAGGAGGAAGGTCCACCATGAAATCCATTGTTATGTGTGTCCAAGGTTGTTTGGGAATGGACAATGGTTGGAGTAAGCCAGAAGGTAAGGATTGGGGAGTCTTATTGGCAGCACAAGTAGTGCAGGCTTTCACATAATCCTGAGCATCAAACCTTCATGGTAGGCCACCATACATGTCGGGAAAGAAGCTTAAAAGTCCTTGTCAAACCAGGATGTCCTGAAAGTTTACTATCATGAGCCCAGGATAGCACAGGGTGCAGAGGTTCAGAAGTACAAAGACAATATCGGGAGCTGCAGGGGCTTCAGGAGTCTTTCTAGACTTGGCACATTGCAGTCTTTAAAGAAGAGTGGTGTTCAGTTGAGCAACCACACAGGAGGGGGGTATGATGTGTTCAATAGGAGCTTCAGAGGAATCACTAGACTTAGGAAACTGATGGGAAATGGCTTTGGCCTTCTTGTTTTTGGTCCCAGAAAGATAAGAGACCACAAAGTTAAAACAGGAAAAGAACAAGGCACACCTGGCCTGTCCAGGATTGAGTCGATGAGCAGTCTCTAGGTATGTCAGATTCTTGTGGTCAGTGAAAATCTGAATGGGATTGGCGGTACCCTTTAGCCAATGATGCCATTCAGTTCTGGGTCATCATAATGGCTAAGAGTTCACGATTACCCAAATCGTAATTCCTCTCTGCAGGAGTAAAGTGTTTAGAGAAAAAAGCTACAAGGTGCAACTTGGAGGTCGAAGGATTCCTTTGGGTTAGAACTGCTCCAGCTTTTATCTTGGAGGCATCAACCTCTAAAGTGAACTGCAGGTCAGAATCAGGATGGCGGAGCACATGAGCAGAACAAAAGGCCTTTTTCAGATGAAAGAAGGCATCTATGGACGATTACACAACCCAAAGGGCATTACAATGTATTCGTAATGCCATGATCTTGTGTTTAAGGCAATCTTCCATTCATGACCTGCGAATATACAAATAAGATTTTATGCCCCACGTAGATCCAACTTAATGAAGTATCAAGCATCTTGGAGCGAATCATAAAGTTCAGTGATTAAGGGAATAGGATAGCGATTCTTGATGGTGATGTTGTTTAGGGCTCTGTAGTCAATACAGGGTCTGAGCCCACCATCCTTCTTACTGACAAAAAAGAAGCCAGGCCCAGCAGGAGAATAGGAAGGGTGAATAAAACCTTTGGCTAGGTTTTTTTCAATATAGTCCTCCATGGCCTTGGTTTCAGCTTTGGAGAGTGGATAAGTTCTCCCTTTAGGAAGTGGGGCTCAAGGAAAGAGATCAATTTTGCAGTCGTAAGAACGGTGGTGTGACAGTACATCAGCTGCTTTCTTTTCAAACAGATCTGTAAAATCTGCGTATATTGAGGGAAGGCTGGAAGGAGTCTGTAGACTGGCTATGGGGATGTGGTGCAGAGGAGTAACCTTAGCCAGGCAGGAGTGGAAGCAGGATATACCCAAGGAGGCCAACTGACCCTCAGTCCAGTCGAATTGCGGGTTGTGTATATGAAGTCAAGGAAGACCAAGGATGACAGGCTGTGCTGGGGAATGAATGACATCAAACTGCAACTGTTCGGAATTAAGAACTCCCACAGTAAGGGTTAGGGGTGCTAATTCGAAATGGATTAACCCTGAACCAAGGGGAGTGCCATCCATAGTAGTTATTTTGATACAATGTCTTTTCTGCAGAAGAGGCAACCCTGCCTGAATCATAAATCGGTGATCCAGAAAATTTCCAGCTGCCCCTGAATCAATGAAGGCTTGAGCGTTGATAGAATTCTGAAGGAAGGTAAGGGTAACAGGTACCAGGATCTGAGAGAAGTGAGGAGATTTAGTAGTGACCATGCTTAGAGGTACCCCAGTATTATCCTCTAAGCATTGTTTTTTCCCGGACGAATATCACAATTCTTTAATTGGTGGTAGTTAGAACCACAATAAAAGCATAGTCTCAATCTCCTTCTTCTCTGTCTTTCAGACTCTGTGTGTTTGAAGGAGGAGAGATCCATGGTTTCCTCTACTGAGGAAACTGGAGGTGCTGAAGGGGTAGAGGATAGTGTAGAGACCAGATGAGTAGGAGGACAAGAGGGAAGGATTCTACTAGTTCTGTCTCTCTCAGCTTGTCTCTCCTGAAAGTGGGAATCCAGACTGATACAAAGTGTTATGAATTCATCCAGGGAAGAAGGAAAATAACGATAAGTAAGCTCATCCTTGATGCGCTCATGCATGCTTCTCCTAAAGGCCGCCTTGAGCACACTGCTGTCCCAACTGGTCTCAATTGCCAAGGTGCAAAACTCGACAGCATACTGTGCCACGGTTTTACTGCTCTGGTAGTGGTCCAAGAGAGAGTACTCTGCTACAGAAGCATGGCCAGTAGTCCCAAATACAGAGGATAATGCAGAAATGAAGGCATCAGCATCGTTCAGGAGTTGAGCATTCTGTTCCAAAAGGGGAGAGAACCAGGCTAGGGCCTTGTCCATCACCAAAGAAATGATAAAAGTGACCTTTGACTGATGAAACTGGAAGGTGTGAGGATCATTGCGAAAGTGCAGCCTGTACTGGTTGAGAAAACCCCTACAGTCAGTAGTACCATCATACTTGTCACGCAAGGGTATCTGGGGTATACTTCCAGGAGCTGGGGAAGGAGGTGCAGCACTAGTATTAGGAACTGGCTGAGTAACAACAGGATTAGCGTTCTTCTCTACAACCAGCGAGGAGAGCATAGCGGAAATTTCTGCTAGTTTGGAATCCACATTCTGTAATTGAGTAGTATGGGTTCCCAGCATCTGTCCCTCAAGATAGACTGTTCTTGCTACCTCATTTGGGTCCATGGCCCAAGTATAATGTAATGCTCATGGGATATTCCTCTATCAGAGCAAACATGGCCAGTAGTCTTCTTATCCCGGCGTCAAATGGAATGATAGGAAATATCCCAGATCAGAGAGAGTTTGTAAAATGAGGTAAGCAGTACTCACAGTAGGCAGGGTAGTCCTTAGCAGTAACAGGGAGGCAACCCAGCAGTATAGCAGTTCAGGGGTAAACCAATAGAAGGATCAGGGACAGGCAGAAGTCAGCAACAAAAGGAAATCCAGGAGCATAACAGTTCAGGGGTAAACCACTATGATGGTCAGACAGGCAAAGTTCAGCAACAGTATAGCAATCCAGTAGTTCAGGAGGTAAGCAAGCAGAATGGTCAGACAGGCAGAGTTCACCAACAGTATAGCAATCCAGTAGTTCAGAGGTTAAGCAAGCAGAGTGGTCAGACAGGCAGAGTTCACCAACAGTATAGCAATCCAGTAGTTCAGAGGTTAAGCAAGCAGAGTGGTCAGACAGGCAGAGTTCAGCAACAGTATTAAATCCAGCATAAAGTAATAATAACACCCAGGAGTACACTAAGTAACAACCTATACTTGGACAGTGATAGGTAGAAAGTGAGCAACTTACATAGATGCAGGATTCGCACCACAGGAGATCCTGACCAGCTTCAGAGGGAAAGAGACATGCAGCAATGATGTCACCGCCACACGCACACAGGAGCTTACTCTTCCCTGGCAACAGCCAGAGTAGCAAGTGCCGCATCCCTGGCAACAGCCAGAGCGGCGTAACTAATTAGATTAGTTTGACATGATCTATTTCTCATAAAACCATGCTGATTTGAACTCATAATCTTGTTTACACAAATAAACTCATTAATAACATTTCTTATAATCCCTTGAAGTATCTTCCCCACTGTCAGACTAACTGGTCTATAGCTTCCTGGATTAACCCTGCTTCCCTTTTCAAAGAGTGGAACCACATCAGCTTTACGCCAGTTCTGGAGTACTATACCCGAGGATAATGAGTCTTGGAAAATTAATAGAAGAGGTTTGTCTATAACAGTGCTAAGTTCCTGTAAAAAAACCCTTGGTGTATTACATCTGGACCTGGAATTTTATTTACCTTAATATTATCCAGTTTTTTCCTGACATCCTCTAGCGATAACCCAAAGCAAAAAAGAAATACTTTGCCAACCTAAATCCAACAAACTGTAAAATTCATAAAGAAATGTGCAGTATATTATGTTCCTCATGGCATAAAATAACAGTATGACTATTTTCAATCAATCAAAATTTCCCCACTTTATCAGTTAAAGGGACACTGAACCCAATTTTTTTCTTTTGTGATTCAGATAGAGCATGCAATTTTAAGCAACTTTCTAATTTACTCCTATTATCAATTTTTCTTCATTCTCTTGCTTTCTTTATTTGAAAAAGAAGGCATCTAGGGCACGATCCGATATAGATCGTAGTTTGCGGCGCAAGCGAGGGAACCCGCGTCGCCCGTAGTTTCAGCTCGCAACTCGAGCTATCCCATATATGGCGCCGTCAGATGCTAACGTGCCGTAAGTCTGACAAACCAGCGATGTCCAGAAATCTGCGCAAGTACAAATTTCTGGCGTCGCCAGTGACTAGCGGCACGTTAGAAACTGCCGGCGCCTACAAAACCTGACTAAAGTCTAAATCACCCGCACTGTCTAACACGCCTCCCTAACATAGCCCGACAAGTCTAACACACCTCCCTAACATAGCCTGACAAGTCTAACACGCCTCCCTAACATAGCCCGACACGTCTAACCCTCTATCCGCTATCACCCCTCACTAGCCTAACAATAAAATATGTATTAACCCCTTAACCGCCGCTACCTAATAAAGTTATTAACCCCTAAACCGGCGCCAGCTATATTAAATCTATAACCCCCTAAAGTGAGCCCCTAACACCGCCGCCATCTACCTTACCTACCCCCTAAAGTGAGCCCCTACCCCGCCGCTATCTATTTTAAAATTATTAACCCCTAATCTAATCCCCCTACCCCGCCGCCATCTATATTAAATTATTCAACCCCTAAAATACTTAACTATCCCTACCACTAAACCTAAGTCTAACTCTACAAATAGCCCTGAAAAGGGCTTTTTGCGTGGCATTGCCCCAAAGTAACAGCTCTTTTGCCAGCCCTTAAAAGGGCTTTTGGCGGGGCTTTATCACAAAGTAAACTGCTCTTTTGCCTACAATCTACATCCCCCTACACCGCGGCCACCTATAATAAATGTATTAACCCCTAATCTAATCCCCCTACACCGCCGCCAGCTATATTAACTATATTAACCCTAATTATATTAGGGTTAATATAGTTAATATAGTTATTATATTATATATATTAACTATATTAACCCTAATTATATTAGGGTTCATATAGTTAATATCGTTATTATATTATATATATATATATATATATATATATATATATATATATATATATATATATATATATATATATATATATATATATATATATATATATACAAAATCAGAAACAGACCTTGCACTCGCTGGATTTTTTAACAAACTTTTTTACTTGGCAAAAATAGTGACGTTTCGGGGACAGTGTATCCCCTTCCTCAGACAGTGAATGCTTCAAACTTAGGTGAATTTATACAAACAAATAAATAACCCCTCCCCCCAATTAGCAAAAAAACCGCCAAAAGTGTTGCTATGGTGACCATATGTCACAAAGTGAACATCGTATATACATTATAATATAAGCAATCAAAGCTATGACAGTGAAGATGATCAAATTAAAAGACCTGTAGTAAAATGAACATGGTAAACAACTTAACATTTCAAGTACTGGTATTCTTAACAAATCCCTAATGTCCGTTATTGTCCAAAGATGGTTTGAAGAATTGAATTCACTCAATCATCCAGTGAAACTCAAACTCAAACATGATTTGGAAAACAATGAGTTCCTGGACCTAAACATCTTTAAAACAGAGAGTGGTTATTTGGGTACCTCGTTGTTTAGGAAACCCACGGACAGGAACTCTATTCTACACGCCACAAGTAACCATCCGACTGCACTTCTCAGGGCTATTCCGAAAGCCCAACTACAGTGGGCCGCAAGAAATAATAGTGATGAGACCAGAAGACACCAACAACTGGATGAGATGCAGCAACGATTTGTACAACGAGGATATAATCCGCACCTTGTTAAACAAAGTAGAATGGGAGTGGAAAGCGATACCACTATGTCTACCCGAACCGATCCTAAAGACGATCAGCGGATGACCTTTACTACGGTATACAGTCCTTCGACTAGAGCCTTAGGCATAACACTAAGAGAACACTGGCACATCGTACAAGGTGACCCCTCTCTTCCATTTAACAAGTGGCAACCTCCGAGAGTGGGTTATAAACGTGACAAAAATTTAAAAGATCTGTTGATGCTCACGGACCCCACACATTGCTATAACCCTGAGACATGGCTGACACAGAGAAAGAAACCAGGATGCTATAGGTGTGTGGGATGTACCACCTGTAATGCCATGATTCCAGGACCAACGTTTGGACATCCCCATCGCAATCAGAGGTTCAAGATTAGGCATGTGCTAACGTGCACCACCTCTCATGTGGTATATCTATTAAACTGCAGCTGTGGGCGGTTCTATGTGGGAAAAACAACTGACGATGCCCGGACCAGGTTCGCTAACCACAGATCATCCATCAGAACGGCCCTTAAGAAGGGCTCTAGTGACCAACCTGTGGCCCGGCACTTTGTGGAGAAAGGCCATGGACTCCATGATCTGAGATTCACCTTAATTGATCATGTCCCCCCATTAAGGCGGGGTGGTGATAGGGATACACTTCTCCTGCAAGTTGAGGCCAAATGGATTTTTCGTTTGAATACCCTGCAACCACATGGACTTAATACTATGTTTGACTGGCATTGTTTCTTGTAAATTAGACCCAGCTCTTAGGGAGATCTGCCTATTTATCATGGGAGTCCATGTTATCCAGATTTTTTCTACTTGAGAGTCCACACTCTATTCTCATTTTATTTTCATTTATTTATTAATTATTATTTATTATTTATTATTTTTTATTCTATTTTATTTTATTTTTATTTTTATTATTATTATTATTTTTTATATTTATATTTACTTTTATTTTTTTATATTTATTTCTATTTTAATTTTATTTTATTTTATTTTAATTTTATTTTTATTTTTATATTTATTTATCTTTACAGTTTATTTTTATTCGTCTGTTTCTCCCCTTCCTTTTTTTCACTAACATTCTTTTTTTCACTAACACTCTTTTCCCATTTTCCCATTTTTTATTCGGTTTCCTTGTATTTAAGTATTGGTGGGGTTATTTTGGTTCTTTTCTTTGGGGTGTTTGGTACTCTCTCATTGGTCATGCCATCCCAGTTCACCTTCTTTAATGGGTGATATTACCGTGTATAAATTTGTACATATTCTCCATCATGGTACACTGTGCATATTGGATAGTGAATGCACATTAGTGATATAGTCCCTGTAGCAGCGTCCACTATGATATAGATGCGCTCTAGGGAGAATGTATGATATTATTATACCCCCATCAGAATACGGCAAGATGGCTCTATATATATGATTTACTGGTTATATTTACGGCAGTGGTATAGCACTTGTAACAGCACTTATTACAAGTATCTATTGATGTGTACTATTACAATGTTATGCTTAGTAGCTGATTTGTCCGATATGCTTCTTTGTTGCTATTTGGATCGTTGTGACCCATTGCCATGACAACCCCAACCGCAACCCGAGTGATTGGTGCATGGCCAGACACGTGATTGGCCGATGCACTTCCGGGTTTGTCTGTTCTACCTAGTGCGGGCGTGTTGCGATGGCGTGGGACACGGCGATCTACATTAGAACTTTGTTTTCCCATCTTGGTAGGTTTTGAGTGTGTATTTTATGCCTGACCACCTAGGCTACAACATATAAGGCTTCCAATATTGGCTGGCTCCCCGGACAATAACGGACATTAGGGATTTGTTAAGAATACCAGTACTTGAAATGTTAAGTTGTTTACCATGTTCATTTTACTACAGGTCTTTTAATTTGATCATCTTCACTGTCATAGCTTTGATTGCTTATATTATAATGTATATACGATGTTCACTTTGTGACATATGGTCACCATAGCAACACTTTTGGCGGTTTTTTGCTAATTGGGGGGAGGGGTTATTTATTTGTTTGTATAAATTCACCTAAGTTTGAAGCATTCACTGTCTGAGGAAGGGGATACACTGTCCCCGAAACGTCACTATTTTTGCCAAGTAAAAAAGTTTGTTAAAAAATCCAGCGAGTGCAAGGTCTGTTTCTGATTTTGTATCTAATTTCACTAGCACCCTGGTTGTTGCATATAAGTGAGAGTGCACATCTTTGTTAAACGTATATATATATATATATATATATATATATATATATATATATATATATATATATATATATATATTAAGTATAATAACCCTATCTAACTCTAACATCCTAACTAAACTCTTATTAAAATAAATCTAATATTAATATTATTAATTAAAATATTCCTATTTAAATCTAAATACTTACCTATAAAATAAACCCTAAGATAGCTACAATGTAATTAATAATTACATTATAGCTATGTTAGGGTTTATATTTATTTTACAGGTAAATTGTTAATTATTTTAACTAGGTATAATAGCTATTAAATAGTTATTACCTATTTAATAGCTACCTAGTTAAAATAATTACCCAATTACCTGTAAAATAAATCCTAACCTAAGTTACAAATACACCTACACTATCAATAAATTAAATAAACTACAAATATCTATCTAAAAATACAATTAAATAAACTAAACTAAATTACAAAAAAAAAACCCACTAAATTACAAAAAATAAAAAAAAGATTACAAGATTTTTTTTTTTATTTTTTTTTTCAAAATAAAGCTTTATTAGCGAAATGTGAAAAATACAGGGCATAAACATGCTTACATTGCAAAGTCAGTTGTACAAAATTTCAAACACCTGTACAGTTAAGGTTTGATTATGTCATTTCGCAGATAGGAATTAGTTCGATTCAAACAGCATTAGAAAAAACTTCGTCAGATACCACAGAAACGTATACTGACTATATAACAATAACGTCTAACATCAGCTGCTTAGTGATACAAATTAGAAATACATAGAGGATATCAGAAAGAAGGATAATCATAATTTCTCGAGTACAGATCACATGGTATTTATCGATTTTCAGCAGCTTACTCATATCACACTGCTGCCCATAATACAGTACTCCTAATAAAAAAAAGAAAAAAAAGAAAAAGTAGATATCTAGAGAGGTAGAATAAGTGGGTAAGGGTTACAGGATGTGGAGATGAGGGAGGGAAGAAAAAAAAAAAAAAAAAAAAAAAAAGGGGGGGGGGGGGGAGGGGGAAGAAGGAGACTCTTCCCCTTTAAACTATGTACCAGCTCAGACCATTGCGACACTTCTTTAGTTCATAGTCCTCTTCCTTCCCAGATCATAAGCATCATCTCATGTGTACCTAGTTTTCCTATTTTAAGGTAGTGGTATCTTTCAAGTCTCAGCAGGTCTGCCACTTTAGCTCTCCACTCTTGAACACTGGGGATAGTTTGTTTTTTCCAATACATGGGGATCAAGCTTTTTGCTCCATTGAGCATCACCAGGAGAAGCCTATATTTATCTTCCCTCGTGATCTTAGGTAACTGATGATATAGTAAATAACTTGGGTTAGGAGGTATGATCACCTCGAGGACCCTGCTCATTTCGGCCATTATGTCATTCCAATAAGATGTTAGTAGGGGACAGGTCCACCAAATATGTAGTAAGGTGCCATTTTCTCCGCATCCTCTCCAGCATCCCCCATTTGTGTGGGGGTATATGTGTTTTAGCCTTTGTGGGGTCAGGTACCACCTGCTCATCAGTTTGTATTGTGTTTCTTGAACCCTGGCTGAAATTGAAGCTTTCTTTGTTTTGTCAAATATCTTGTTCCATTCCTTAGGTCCTATATCTAAGCCTAGTTCATTTTGCCAAGTCTGTGTGAAGCCGGGAAGGTAGTCTTCTCCGCCTTGCTGTAGTAATCTATAAATCTGAGAGATCAAATGAGAGGGGGGTAGTCATTGTGCACAGAGTTTCAAAGTAGGTTCTGCGTCTAGTCAGATCTGATTTAGCTTTATGAGTGGTGAAGTAGTGCAGAGTCTGTGTCACTGTGAACCATGAGGTAAATGCCTCTCTGTTCCACTCAACTAGTTCTTCTTGTGACTTCAATTTGTCCCGAGTGAGTATGTTATATATTGCTGCTTCGCTTAGGCTATACGTCTTGTTCGGGAGATTGAGTCTGGGCAGAAATTCCATCTCAGAATTTTCATTTAGGGATGTAATCGGTGAGGGTAGCGTCGAGACATGATTGGCTTTTTTAAGTAGTTTATCCCAAATCGAGAACACCTCCTCGATCATTGGGTATAGACTGATCACTGGGGTTCTGTCATTAGCAGGGGTCCATGCGAGAGCTCCCACATTGCCCCTCTTTAGAATTACACCATCTATCTGTACCCATGCCTTTTGGGCCGAGTTGTGACACCACTCAACTAATCGCTGGAGGGATATAGCTGTGTGGTACATTCTTAAGTCTGGTATGCCGAGTCCGCCTCTATTTCGCGGTAGGAAAGTAGTTTTCCTGTTGATTCTTGGTTTCAGATCTCTCCAAATATAGGACTCTAGTGCAGACTGTATCTGATGAATAATGTGTGAGGCCATCGATAAAGGGATGGTTTGCATGATATATAGCACCCTTGGTAACACATTCATCTTGACCACCCCTACAAGCCCCAGCCAAGAGATGGTTTTATTTCTCCAGGACGAGAGGTCCTTAAGGATTTCGTCTCTGATGTTTTTATAGTTCATATCCACTATCTCTTTTATGTTTGAAGTTAGATGAATACCAAGATATTTCAGTTTGCCCTGTGCTATTTTTAGCGGGCATGAGCCTTCCAACGCCTGAAAGTCAGGGTGTGGAATTGTAACGTTCATAATCTCTGATTTGGTGGGGTTCAGAAGGAAGTTTGATACGGTGCCAAAGAGTGTGAACTCTTCTAAGGCCGCCGTCAGGGATCCCTTCACATCTGATATCATAAGTAAGACATCATCAGCGTACATGGCGAGCTTATGTTCAACGCCTCCCACTGGAATACCGTGTACATCTGGATTTGCTCTGATTCTGCTCGCTAAGACCTCAATTGTCAACGCGAATAAGAGGGGGGACAGGGGGCAACCCTGCCTAGTCCCGTTGCGGATTGTAAAGGCGCCAGAGAGCACTCCATTCACCCTAAATCTAGCGTTCGGGGAAGAGTATAAGGACATGATTCTGTTTATAAATTTGGAGCCCAGGCCGAATTTCTCTAAAGTGTGTCGCATAAATACCCAGCTGACCCGGTCAAACGCTTTTTCTGCGTCTGTAGAGACCAGGGCCAGCGGGGTTGTGGTGATCTGAGCATGCGTTATAATCTGGAGGACCTTAAGGGTATTATCCCTTGCCTCACGTTTTGGGATGAAGCCCACTTGGTCAGTGGAAATCAGCTGCGGTAGGTATTTATTGAGACGATTGGCTATAATTTTCGCCAGAATCTTGATATCTGAATTTAGTAATGAGATAGGGCGGAAGTTCTCTGGTTTATTGTCAGGTTTGTTGGGTTTAGGGATGACTGTGATATGCGCTTCTAGCATGGAATGTGGTAAAACCGGGGAGTCAGACAATTGATTAAAAAGATTCTGCAGTTCTGGTGCCAATATATCACCGAATGTTTTATAGTATTTGGTTCCAAATCCATCCGGGCCTGGGCTCTTCCCGGTTGCCAGATCTTTAATGGCTTGTTTAATTTCTGATAGCGTGAACGAGGACTCTAGCGCTTCAGAGTCTTGTTCAGAAAGCTGAGGGATCTTTACCCCTTCTAGGTATTCCAGGATCTGTTGCGATTCTCGTGATCGGAGGAGGGGCTCGTCTCTCACATTAGACATTCTCTGTATGTTATACAGGCCATCATAGTAGGATCCAAAGATCTCAGCGATTGACTTGCCGTCCTCTCTCGATTCCCCATCTGGGTGTTTCATACTATATACATAGTGTTTGGTTTTTTTCCTCGCTATTGCTCTGGCCAGTAAGCGTCCAGCTTTATCACCTTGTTCGTAAAATTGTTGCCTTAAAATTAAGGCCGCTTTTTGATAATCAACTTGAAGGAACTTCATAAGTTCCGACCTCTCCTGAGCTAGAGTCTTGGTCAATGCGATATCAGTTGGCAATCTTTTATGTGCTTGTTCAGCTATTTCTACTGCATCAAGCAATCTGCGATATTTCTCTCTCCTTCCCCTGACTAGTCTAGCCTTTTGTTTGAGAAAGAGGCCTCTGATTGTACATTTATGAGCCTCCCAGATCACAGTGGTCTGGGAATCCGAATCTCTATGTATTTGGAAGTATTCTTTTAGAGCCCTTTCAACTTCCAGTTTAAATACTGGATCCTCCAGGAGAAGGTCATCCATCTTCCAAATGTAAGGTGTGGCCGGGACATTAGACCATAATACGGTACAAGTGACCGGGGCATGATCTGACCATGTAATGGGAAGTATGTTACTATTGGTGGAGAGTGTGAGTCCGATAGTGTCTGTTAACCAGTAATCTATTCTGGAGTATTTTCTGTGTGGGTGGGAGTAGAATGAATAGTTCTTGGCTGTGGGGTGGTGTATTCGCCAAATGTCATGTAGTGCTGCGTCCTTAATAGTAGTCAGTAATCGTTTAAGCGATTTATGGGGGACGCTGGAAAGTCCATCGGAGGTGTCGAGGGTTGGATCCAGGGAGATGTTTAAGTCCCCACCCAAGAATAGAATCTTAGATTGGACCTCAAGCATTTTGTGGATTACTTTCTGAAAGAAGACCTGCTGAGATTGGTTCGGGCAGTAAACGTTAACTAAAGTTAGAGGCCTGTTGTATAGTGAGCCTGTGAGAATCAAGTATCTACCTTCTGGGTCTCTGTATATTTGCGCAAGTTTGAAAGGTATGTCTGCACTAAAAAGGACACCTACCCCGTTTTTTTTCTGGGGGCCTGAGGCAAAAAAGGCAAGTGGATATTGTCGGCTAAACCAGCGGGGTTCATGACCTATTGCAAAGTGTGTTTCTTGGAGGTAGATGATGTTACCTCCCTGTCTATGTAGGTCTCTCATTACCATAGAGCGTTTAGCTGGGCTGTTCAGGCCTTTTGCATTTATAGAAATTAATTCTATGGGACGAGATACTATTCCTAAGCGCTGGTTCGCCATTTTTCCCTATTCTTTTCAGAAAGGGAGAGGGGGAAGAGAAAAAAAAAAGAAAAAAAAAAAAAAAAGGGGGGGGGGGGTGGTAGAGGAATAGGATAAGGGGGGAGGTAAAAAGAACAGAGGGGATAGAGGGAGAGTAAGAGAGAGTACTAGATGAAAGTTAGAAGGATGAATACGTAAAATCTAATCTGATAGTGTAAAGAAACCAATCTGTTAAGAAAGAACAGATAACAACAATGAACAGTAAAAGCAGGGGTAGTGTTCCCCGCCTACTTACACTACATATATATTACTTAGAAAAGATAAACGACAGTAATAAGTGCATTCAGTGAAAGCATTTTCACGACCTACCCACCATATCTCTATGTGTGCGCTCCTGTGTTGAATCTCTTATCGGATGTCAGGGGGGGACCTAACATAAAATCAGTAGTCTATGTGTTGAAGAGGTCCTTGTCTCTTCTAATCCTTGATGATTTAGGTGATTGTTTTTAGGTGTTCTCTAAACTTGTGATCAACCATGTTGTTCTTGTCTAACTGTGCGTTTATTGTGTGCTTTCTACTTCGAGTAGGCAGAAGGCGTCTATTAAGGTTAGTCGAGGGGTATCTGAGTAAAGGGAGGCCCAATTTTTGTAGCACCTCTGCTCTCATCTGATTTGATTTAGGAGCACAATAGAATTATTATACTATGGTGTCATCTCCCTCTGCCCTAGTCTGTTAATTTAGGGAGCTAAGATACATTTTCCCCTTTACCAACAGCTCCTGATAATTATTTAGGTAAGCATAATTGTTATTCCACATATTTAGAAAGAGACTTAGATTAAGGACTTCCTGTGATTGCTCTAGAAGGGTCTTACTGTAGAACCTATACTTTGTAACCCAATGTGTTTTCTTTGACAGATTAATTTCTATAAGCCTCATGCTAGCTGGTGTGTTCCAATTAGGCTTTGAGTGCTGATCTGTCTGAGTCATGTGTTCCGTGTTTCACTCAAACCTTGCTAATACACGGGGGTGGTGTGATTGTAGTTCTAGACTCTAGTTTGGGAACGTGAGGTAGTGACAGGTAACAGATCAAACATGTGTAGATGCTACAAGACATTATTAGTATTAGAACCACATACATTTATCCAGAACAACTATCAGTGCAATTCTTTGGATTGATCACATGGGTTGTGGTCAGTCTACTCTTGAGACAGTCCCTGGCACTTCTGCTCCCCACTTGTTTGTCTTATGGACTTGGTATAATTATTAATATTGGTATAATCCACTCTAATCTCTAGAACCATGAGCAACTAAAAACAATTATCCATACATGTGCAGTTATAATAAAACATTCTAAACATAGGGAATACATGTATTCATCTATCATTATTACTAGTATAGTTATAAAGATTGACCACATGGGCTGTAATCAGTCAAGTCTTGAAGTAAACAAAGACACCATAAAATCATAACTTATCTGAGACGATTCTCAATGTCCAGGATATTGCAGCCCAGGTTCAGGACTGGTGCTAAGATAGGTAGGTCACAGCATAAGAATGTTAAAGAAAAAGAATGTTCCTTATATTCCTACTGCGGATTGCTACAAGCCACTGGGTTCTCCATCCGCTGGGCCCTCTGGAGCCACGGGAGCCTTCACAGGAAGCCTTATGTTAAGATCCAGTGCCTGGTTGAAGGAAGGGAGGTCAGCTGGGTTCTTGAGGACATGTGTGACATTATTTTTTGTGACCATGAGGCTGGTGGGGAATCCCCATCTGTACGGGATTCTATTAGCTTTCAAGACCGAGGTAACAAATCTGAGATCTCTCCTCTTTTGGAGAGTAGTTGGGCTTAGATCTGAGTACACTTGTAACTCCACGCCTCTAAATTCTATATGTTGCTTATTTCTAGCCAGTTTAAGCACTTCTTCTTTTTCTTTAAAGGATAGCAGTTTTAAGATGATATCTCTAGGTGGAGCCCGGCTAGGGGGTTTAGGGTGCAGCGCCCTATGCGCTCTTTCAATCTGGATCTCAGGGCCTACAATATCATTTCTAAGATATTTGACGAAATCTTGGATATATTCCTGAATAGCAGGGGGTTCAATTGATTCTGGAACTCCTCGCAGTCTGAGGTTGTTCCTCCTACTGCGATTCTCAAGATCTTCAATTCTATCTAGAAGCGTGTGTACAGTGCTCTCTTGTGCTTGTAAAAAGCTAGCTTGATGTTGTAGGTCAGAGTTGAGTGCCTCATGTTTTTCTTCTACTTGAGTTACTCTACGGTCAACAGCTGAAATGTCTTGTTTAAGTTCATGAAACATAGATTTGAATTCCCTCATGGCCTCCTTTATGTCTGCTTTGGAAGAGAGGAGCTTTATATCCTCTTTAGTCACACAGTTTTGGTGGGTAGACATTGTTTCAGAGTTATGAATCTGCGCTGTTACTCCTTTCTGGTGTGTTTCAGGCCTCCCTGAGGGGGTTGCAGGATCATTTGCTATTAAAAAGTTGTCCATCACTGTAGTTTGGGAATTCTTAGGCAGTCTGGTTTGTCTTCTATTAGACATTACATAGGCACCCTCAGACTGAGCTTTATGCGTCTGGATTAATGAGACAGGCCCAGCAGTAGGTGAACACAAACAGGGTTATCACTGTGAAGTAGCAATGTTGAATTATGTGCTACCTGTGTATTACTATGAGTGGTTGTATTTCTTTCTTCAGATCTAAGGCACTAGAGATGTTGGGGAGATCTGTTGGATAGGCCCTATTTTGTGCTGTATATGGCTTATCAGTTTTTCTGAGTGCGTGGTGCGCTTATAAATTTTGCGGCCTACTCGGGTGTGGCTACGACAGTTCCACTGTTCCCTTGTGATAAGCATCCACCCCAGGGTCCATAAAAATAAATCCGGTAAGGGTATTAAAGTTCAGTACCTTATAAATAGGAGACAGTGGTCTTTTCTACTGCGTGTCCCTGCACAGAAGTCTGGCGGAGCGATCTTGCCTAGGCCCGTTCTGCTCTCAGGCCATGGCTCTGTCACGTTTGTTGTTCGGGGTCACTGTGAAGGAGGCTGGTGTCCGGTGAGTGTGCCTTCTTAATCGTGGCTTGTATTTAGGCTTATTTAACTCAGCCGTTATATCCCACGCTGTATGTGTACAGCGCCTAGGCTCACCTCCGACGAATGAGGTTCCTTTAAATGACGTCATCCAAGATGGCGTCCGCCGAATTCCGATTGGCTGATAGGATTCTATCAGCCAATCGGAATTAAGGTAGAAAAATCTGATTGGCTGATTGAATCAGCCAATCAGATTCAAGTTCAATCCGATTGGCTGATTGGTTCAGCCAATCGGATTGAACTTGAATCTGATTGGCTGATTCAATCAGCCAATCAGATTTTTCTACCTTAATTCCGATTGGCTGATAGAATCCTATCAGCCAATCGGAATTCGGCGGACGCCATCTTGGATGACGTCATTTAAAGGAACCTCATTCGTCGGGAAGTCGTCGTGCCGGAAGGATGCTCCGCGGCGGAGGAGCGAAGTAAGAAGATTGAAGATGCCGATTTGCTTGAAGACGTCACCGATGGAAGAAGACTCTCTGCCGCTTGCTTCAAGACATCGCCCGGATGGATGAAGACTTCACTGCCGCTTGCTGGAACACATCGCCTGGATCGGTTCGGCCCGGCTGGGTGAATACAAGGTAGGGAGATCTTCAGGGGGGTAGTGTTAGGTTTATTTAAGGGGGGTTTGGGTTAGATTAGGGGTATGTGGGTGGTGGGTTGTAATGTTGGGGGGTGGTATTGTGTTTTTTTTTGCAGGCAAAAGAGCAGTTTTCTTTGGGGCATGCCCCCACAAAAGGCCCTTTTAAGGGCTGGTAAGGTAAAAGAGCTTTGAACTTTTTTTAATTTAGAATAGGGTAGGGAATTTTTTTATTTTGGGGGGCTTTATTATTTTATTAGGGGGCTTAGAATAGGTGTAATTAGCTTAAAAATCTTGTAATCTTTTTTTTATTTTTTGTAATTTAGTGTTTGTTTGTTTTTTTGTTATTTAGTTTAGTTTATTTAATTGTATTTTTAGATAGATATTTGTAGTTTATTTAATTTATTGATAGTGTAGATGTATTTGTAACTTAGGTTAGGATTTATTTTACAGGTAATTGGGTAATTATTTTAACTAGGTAGCTATTAAATAGGTAATAACTATTTAATAGCTATTATACCTAAAAATAATTAACAATTTACCTGTAAAATAAATATAAACCCTAACATATCTATAATGTAATTATTAATTACATTGTAGCTATCTTAGGGTTTATTTTATAGGTAAGTATTTAGATTTAAATAGGAATATTTTAGTTTATAATATGAATTAGATTTATTTAAAAAGAATTTAGTTAGGGGTGTTACGGTTAGATAGAGTTAATATAGTTTATATAAATACTATAGTAACTATATTAACTATATTAACCCTAATATAATTAGGGTTAATATAGTTAATATATATAATGTAATAACTATATTAACTATAATATACTTAGGGTTAATATAGATAATATAGCTGGCGGCGGGGTAGGTAGATTAAATTAGGGGTTAATATTTTTAATATAGATGGCGGCGGTGTAAGGGGTTCACATTAGGGGATAGATCAGTTAGATGGTGGCGGTTTTAGGGGCTCACAGTAGGGGGTTAGTTTATGTAGATGGCGACGGTTTAGGGGTTAAATACTTTATTATGGATTGCGGCGGGGGATCGCGGTTGACAGGGAGATAGACATTGCGCATGCGTTAGGTGTTAGGTTTATTTTAGCAGATCGCGGTTGACAGGGAGATAGACATTGCGCATGCGTTAGGTGTTAGGTTTATTTTAGCAGCCAGTTTAGGGAGTTACGGGGCTCCAATACTCAGCGTAAGGCTTCTTACGGCTGCTTTTTGTGGCGAGGTGAAAATGGAGTAAGATTTCTCCATTTTCGCCACGTAAGTCCTTACGCTGTATATTGGATACCAAACTGTGCGGGTTTGGTATACCTGCCTATGGCCCAAAAAACTACGGGCGACGGCAGAAATATACGCAAGTAACTTCTAGGTTACGCCGTATATAGGATACCAAACCCGCGCAAATATTGGCGTCGCCGACTTTTGCGGGCGACGATTTTTATCGGATCGACCCCCAGGGCTATTTTTTTAGTTCAGAACCATGGAAAGCACATGTTTATTGGTGGGTGAATTTATCCACCAATCAGCAAGAACAACTACGTGTGTTCACCAAAAATGGGCCGGCATCTAAACTTACATTCTTGCATTTCAAATAAAGATACCAAGAGAATGAAGAGAATTTGGTAATAGGTGTAAATTAGAAAGTTGCTTAAAATTGCATGTTTTATCTGAATCACAAAAGAAAAAATTTGGGTTCAGTGTCCCTTTAATTTGACAATTTAATAATATATACATATTTTTACTTTCACATAGGTACCGGTGCATTTAAACTTTTACTTTTATTTATCTGACTTTTAATGTTTTAACGTGCAAATATCTATAATGTGTTCTAATATAATCATAAAAGTAAAGTTTTTCAATAAATATACTCATACTATTTTCTTGGTATTTATAGGATTCTTAAGTTGTATAGCTGAGTTAATTTATTGATGATTTTTCACAGGCTAATAGTCATAGGTCATATTTTGATTTTAAACAGAAAGAAGTTCGATCAAGACAGAAGTGTCCTGTGTTAAACATAAATATAGATTGATGGTCACTGTAGGGATTAAGAAAGGAACTGGGGAAAATATTCTATGAAATTTTAATACATTGCATAACTTGTTCGTTAAAATATACATTAAAAGGAAGAAATGTTAAAGGGAATTTAAACGACTGAGAATTAATCAATAAAACAAAGTAAAAGTAAAAAAAAATTGGCTATTAATTCATTTAAAATTAAATGTTTTTGAAATGTATTCCTAAACTAAAGAAAAAACAACAGTAGTTTACCATCATAAACTCAAGCTTAATGGGTTTTAATCTATCCTTATTATTTGTGAACATATAATACACAAAATAGTGCTGAATGTTTTGTAATATTATTGTGTTAATAAAAACAAGATTATAATGCATACATATAGGGTCAGATTATGGGCAAATCACTATTTAGTGTGTTTGCTAGAGTGCTATTTGCGCTAGAAATAAACTTCTTAAATGCGTTGGGTTGCGCTCGTATTATGAGTTGAAAGTAAAAAGTTATCACTCTCTAGTACTAACCCGAGGCGCGCACAATAACCTATTCCCCATATAAGTCAATGGAACACAAAAAGTCGAAAAAAAACATATTCTCATGTGTGCTAACCGAAAATATGAATATTTCACATTCCAATGTTCTCCACATAGAAGAATATGTTATATTTATTCATAAATACATATTTCTACATATATATGATGGTATTTTGGTATAATATATAATTATATATATATACACATATACACATGATTATATATAGGTATTGATATATAGTAATATCAATTTATTAATACTTAGAACATATTCTGCTATGTGCAGAACATTGGAATGTGAAATATTTACAGACAATACAAACTAATACACTTTATTAAATATGAATATTACATAAATATGCTTTCACGTTTTCTTGTACTTAACTGAAAAGGGCTTCAATGCACTTATATATATGGCTATATATGTGTACATATGTATTAATGTGTTTATATGTCTGTTATTGTTAATAAGCCACATTACACTATTATGCTTATACAAGTGAATAGGGAACATACAAAGGGTTAAGTAGGTGTTGCAGGTATTCCCCATATGCCCACTATTAGAGGGTGGAGTGAGCGCATTTTTTACCCTATTAGCATAATTTTAGGAGTTTTTAAGGACATGTAGGATAGACACACACCAGGCTATGATTACGGCAATCTGCCGAAACGCGTAAGCCCGTGTGCTGCGCTCTCTCCCCATATCTGTGGCAGTTGTCACTGTTCTTTGCTAACAATAATTTTAACTATTTTGAATAAAGAATATATTTTTATACGGAGTGCGGTAATGTACCTTTTTTTCTTGAATATTTAAAGCCGGTGTACCACACTCCATTGTTCAATTTTTCCGCTCCTTAAATACAATTGGATATGACGGGTGTGACACAGTGAATCCCCTAACGTCTTCAAGGTGTGCGATCGGGAGAAGAAAGGAAATTTACCGGATGTGAGTGTCGAGGTACCAAGCCAGCAAGAGTCTGGGGTAGTAGGAGCCGAGACCGTAAGTGGAGGTCTGAGGAAAAGGCTTCCGAATCCAGTACCAAGAGCGAGGCGGACACAGATTAGACACGATACCCGGCACAACAGCCAATCACGGCAAGAGTGGAGGCACACACCTACAAGCGGTGACGTCAGCATACAGGAAACAACGGGCGGTAAGAGTCCAGCAGAGAGGAGGACGAGGAAAAGCGGCAGAGTAGGTAAGTGAAATGTTTATGTAACTGTTTACAGCAAAGTGTCACAAGCTAAGGAGTATAACAGTGACCAGTAACAGTGACCAGAGGGTTATAAGTCTTATCCCACTCAAGCCGTAAGCGTCCGACAAGACAAGCCCAACTGACTGTTTCCTGTTTTGTGCAGCCTATGAAAAAATACGGCTGAAGGGGGTACTAAGGTTATACAAAGTATTATATAAAGTGGAATACATTCTTATGGACTATTAACAGTTACATTGTCCAAATTGTGTCATATCCAATGGACAGCACTGAGATAGTAAAAGTCCCATATTAGCTGATCCTATTTCTATGGATTTTGTATTAGTTTACTTTAGTGCTCACGGCTACGCACTAGGGATCAGTTATATAAAGTGTATTAGGAGCGGATTATAACGAGATAGCAAAGATGGACAGCAGCCAGCAACAACAATTTTTTGCTCTAATGCCGGTGGCAGCAAGGAATACCAACACTATTGACTGTGACATGATTTTCTCTAATGATAAAGGGATATTAACACTCAGTAGTCTATTTGATGCTATGGAAAGATTACTTTTGAAGGAAACAAGATTGCAATGGGACCTATGGACTCTTGATAAATATATGAGGTTAAAAATGATACCCAGGGGTCTCAGAATTTTTAAGTTTCCTACTTTCGAAGTGGACATTAATGATTGTGAATTTATTGAGTCCTAGAATGAAGTGCTCTCAGAGTGCTCATCAAGGCTAATGTTGATGTTAGTTGAATATAAACAAAAACAGCTAATAGATATTAGGAAACAAATTGATGACACACAGTTTGAAATGAATAAGAGAAGGGAAGATATAGATTTTCAGAAATTTGACAGTATTTTGAGGAACACTGTAGCCAATAACAAAAAGATAGTCATGGAGAACAAACACACAAAGTACCTGAGAGATAAATCCGACTGTGAGAATAAAACAGTGTACATTTGGAATAGAAAACAGCGTATTCAAAATAGACATGGTAATTTAAACAAACAAAGAAAGAACAAAAACAAAGGGAAAAAGGGAAAAAATGTCTCAAAGGCAGTTTCTTTTTCAGACAGTGCCTCAGAAGGTGAGAAAGGGTACTCCACACATGATAAATCATCAGACAATGATGAAGCCCCAGTTGCATACACAGGTATCTTAAAGAACACTACAGAAATAATAGGAGATATTACAGCACCTATGATAGGAGTAAGGGAGCAGAAAAAAACAAATCCAAAACAGGGAGAGACTAGATATGCACCCACAAACAGAGAAACACAAGGGTCTGAAGCTACAGAAATTGAGCAGGTTTTTCCTATGGACACGGCAGTGAGGACAGTGCCCAACACAAAAATAGCACAAGAAAGGTACCAATTGAGGGGGCAAAAAACACAGACCAAGTACAAATTGGTAATGTGATCAATTTATCTAAAAAACATCTCACTGAGGCACAATATAATGTTTTGCAATTTGGGATATCATTCTCTCCAACCACGGACTTCAGTGTTTTCCAGACCATCATTGATGTCAATAAATTGGTGAGAAACTTAACATTAAAAAAACACTTTGATGGCAGGGAGGACACTGACATCTCTGGTTATACATGCAATCATATGGAAATTGAATCTATGAAATTAACCTTTCAAGAGACATGTAATCGAGGTAACTTTACAAAGTTTACAATTTGATGCAAGGAGCGAATGTGGTTATATAAATAAAGGGCATGGTTTCAAACCAAAGTCTGTGTTTTATCCCATACAGAGTAGAGGGAACATTATCGAGACCTTCTTTAACAGGGTGGAAAGTGATCTCATTGCTCTTAAAGATAGCATTATTCCCACTAGGCAAAATCTGAAAGCAGAAGAGAGGATAGCATTGAAACAACTGCAAGATGACACAGAACTTGTCATCAAGAATGCGGACAAGGGGGGGACAGTAGTAGTCCTAGACAGGGAGGTCTATGTCAAAGAAGCATTGAGACAATTATGTAATGAGAGAAACTATGCCACATTACCAAGGGACCCTACTGAAACCTACAAGAGAGAATTACGTGACCTATTGGACGATGGGATGGAACAGGGGTGCATTGACATAAAAACCATGGAATTTCTTTTGGTGGACAATCCAAGAATACCCCTGTTCGATCACTTACCCAAGGTCCATAAGTAACTTAAGGAAATACAAGGTCGTCCCATAGTAAGTGGTATAGGGTCTCTCTTAGAACACCTCTCCCAGTGGTTAGACACCATATTTCAGCCTTTTGTCAAATCACTTCCATCATATATTAAGGACACGAAGCATGTTCTTGGTATGATGGAAACACAAAAGTGGGATCAGGACTATCATTGGATAACAGTGGACGCTGTGTCCTTATACTCCTCGATCCCTCATGAGGAAGGCCTACGGGCTATAAAATTCTTTCTTAGGAATTATTCGGAATATTCAAAAGAATTTCAGGATTTTGTTCTTAGGGTGACCAGGTACCTTTTAACCCACAACTTCTTCCAGTTTCAAGATGTTTTCTATCTCCAGAGATGTGGAACAGCGATGGGGGCCAAGTTTGCCCCCTCTTACGCCAACCTATTTTTAGGTTGGTGGGAGTTCTTCCACATCTTTGGAGATAGAAACATCTATAAGGATCGAATCGTCATGTATGGAAGATACATTGACGATCTCCTGTTTATCTGGGAGGGGGATCCCAGAGACATCAAGGGTTTTGTGGAAAGCTTAAATGACAATGATGTGGGCATGAGTTTCACTCATGAACACAGTCCCACCTCTATTAATTATCTTGATTTAGTATTGATGGGTACAGAGGATAACAAGGTCAGTACTAAAGTATACAGAAAGCCCATTAGTGGCAACAAATTACTACATGGTAGAAGTTGCCATCCGAGACATACGGCAGCAGCTGTAGCTAAGGGCGAATTTATTCGCCTTAAAAGGAATTGCTCTAAAGATGGAGATTACCATCAGGAGGCAGCTGCCCTAGAACAGAGACTGAAAGAGAGAGGCTATTCCTGTAAAACTATTAGAAAAGCCAGAATGCAGGTGGAACCTTTGACCAGAGAAAACTTACTCAGAGGAAGAAATAAACAGAAAGAGGACTTTAAAGGTGTGACATTTGTCACCAGTTACAGTGCTCAGTTCCCTGAGATTGCCAATATAATACGCAAACATTTCCCCATTTTGGCCGCTGACGAAAAATTGATCGGAGTGGTTAAGAAAGGTATTAGATGCAGCTCAAGGAAGTGTCTCACTTTGGGGTCGCTATTATCACCCACAGAATTAAAGTCACAAACTAAAAAACAGAGTACTTGGATGACCAGCAGAGGCATGTACAACTGCGGTCATAAGAAATGTAAACCATGCGAGTACCTGGATAAAACCAAAACATTTAAGTCACATGTGACAGGAGAGGTGTTTCAGATTCAAACTTGTATGAATTGTACGACTACGAGTGTGATATACATGCTGACATGTCAAGTGTGCAGAGTACAATACATAGGTCTCACCTCTAGGGACATCAAAACCTGGATACACGAACATATATCTACTCTTACGAGAGGCAAATCACAAACACCCCTAGTACGACATTTCACAGAAAATCACAAAGGTGATATTGACACACTAAAATGGTGTGCAATTGAGGAAGTGAAGGTTCCCAAAAGGGGAGGAGATTTGGTAAACTCCTAGCGAAAAGGGAGATGTTCTGGATTCTGAGACTCAGAACCAGAGTACCAGAGGGTCTCAACTCTAGATACGACATAATAAACTACTGGGAGTGAGATAACCCTATTGTAAAGCGTCTTGGATGTGCAGGAGTGCATGGCTACAAGGCACATATGTGTGCACTTGGACATGCACCCATGTATGTCTGAGATGTGTAACATATAAATTTCTGAGAATAAAATTCCCTAAAACTTTTTATAATGAGAATGTGTTCTGTCACCTTGCATCAAATAGATATTATTATCCCACAACAATCACTAATGTAATTAACATCATAGATAGGTGTACATGGTGGAATTGCTAGTAAAGTTTTTGACATATTTACAAGTTTATTTTTGTCACAACAAAAAGTAACAATAATATCATTAAAGGCAGGGTTAGTCTAACAGTTGTAATCACAAAGTTATATATCGAATTACATAGACTATAAATATAATATTTTATTTCATATATATATATATATATATATATATGTTACTTATGTGAAAACATTTAAAGTGTTAAAAACAAAACCTGTGGACTAAAGCCCTCCTCCTTTTCTTTTATTGTTAATAAGCCACATTACACTATTATGCTTATACAAGTGAATAGGGAACATACAAAGGGTTAAGTAGGTGTTGCAGGTATTCCCCATATGCCCACTATTAGAGGGTGGAGTGAGCACATTTTTTACCCTATTAGCATAATTTTAGGTGTTTTTAAGGACATAGAGGATAGACACACACCAGGCTATGATTACGGCAATCTGCCGAAACGCGTAAGCCCGTGTGCTGCGCTCTCTCCCCATATCTGTGGCAGTTGTCACTGTTCTTTGCTAACAATAATTTTAACTATTTTGAATAAAGAATATATTTTTAGTGTGGTAATGTACCTTTTTTTCTTGTAAATACATATATACATATATAAATACATAAATGTATATGTATACATATATAGACACACACACATATCCATCTATATGTATGTATATCTATGTTAAATCCTTTTGCCTGTCTTTTTTTTTTTTCTTTCTTATACTTGAGACATCATATCTTCGAGCCTTTATAACTTTTTTTAAAAAAAAATTGTTTGATGGTGCTATTTTGAGTGTAACTATATTGCGTAATATATTTTTGATGTGTTTGTGACACTTTTTTTTTACAGAAACAGTTAACCACAGCTCTAAGGATGCACTAACTTCAATTGCGCTCAAGTGATCACATTTACTTTCAACATGCAATATGAGAACATAAAAACCTGATATAGCTCCACAGCGTGCCTTCTAATGTGCTCCAGGACCTGACTACTTTTAAGTATAGGGCAGTCCTTACTGTACCTCGGGACCTATCATGCCATTTTAAAGGGACATTAAACCCACATTTTTTCTTTCATGATTCAGATAGAGAATACAATTTTAAACACCATCATAATCTACTTCTATTATGTAATTTGCTTCATTCTTCCGATTTCCTTTGTTGAAGAAATAGCAATGCACATGGTTAAGCCAATCACATGAGGCATCTATGTGCAGTCACTAATCAGCAGCTACTGAGTCTATTTAGATATGCTTTGCAATATAGGATATCAAGATAATGAAGCAAATTAGATAATAGAAGTAAATTGGAAAGTTGTTAAAATTTGCATGCTCTTTCTAAATCATTAAAGAAAAAAAAATTGTGTTTAACGTCCCTTCAAGTCTGGTGGTACACTGTAAAGGAAAGATGAAGAAATAAGATATGTATATATTTGTGATTAATGTTAGCATAAACAAAGTACATTTTAAAATATAGCACTGCACAAAAATAGTGAGTGATATTTTTTATATATATATATATATATATATATATATATATATATATATATATATATATATATATATATATATATATATAGATAGATAGATAGATAGATAGATAGATAGATAGATAGATGATAGATAGATAGATAGATAGATAGATAGATAGATAGATAGCTATGGAGAAATTAAGTCCACTGCAAACTTATCAGTTTCTCTGGTTATACTATGTACAGGTATGTGTTTGTGATTAAAAAAAATGAAATATTTTGTTTTATTCTATAAACTACTGACAACATTTTTTCCAAATAAAAATATTGTCATTTAGAGCATTTATTTCCAGAAAATGATAACCGCTCAAAATAAAAAGCAAAAAAGATGCAGTGTTTTCAGACCTCGAATAAAGCAAAGAAAACAAGTTCATATTCATTTTAAACACAACATAACTCTTTTAACTTAGCAAGAATTCAGAAATCAATATTTTGTGGAATAACCCTGATTTTTAATCACAGCTTTCATGGGTCTTGCATGCTCTCCACCAGTCTTGCACCCACTGTGATATATGGTGGAGAATTGGTGATTGTCTGGCGGTTCTTCAGCAAGGCTGGAAACAGGAAGATGTACCGTGAAGCCCATGTATCAAGCCTCGAACAAGGATGAAAACCTGCTTTCTTCTGTTGTGACAATGTTCCCCAACTCTGACGATTGTTTTTTGCAGCAGGACATTGTTTCATGCTACATAGCCAGGTCAATAAAGGTGTGGATGGATGACAACCAGATCAAGACTCTGTCATGGCCAGCCCAATCTCCAGACCTGAACCCCAGAATGTGATCAAGAGGAAGATGGATGGTCACAAGCCATCAAACAAAGAGAGCTGCTTGAGTTTTTGCACCAGGAACGGCATAAAGTCACCCAACAGCAATGTGATATTGGTGGAGAGAATGCCAAGACGCATGAAAGCTGAGATTGAAAATCAGGGTTATTCAACCAAATATTAATTTCTGAACTCTTGCTAAGTTAAAACAATAGTATCATGCTTAAAAATGAACATGGACTTGTTTTCTTTGCATTATTCGAGGTCTGAAAACACTGCATCTTTTTTTGTTGTTTGAGCAAATAAATGCTTTAAATGGCAATATTTTATTTGGAATTTGGGAGCAATTCTGTCAGTAGTTTATAGAATAAAAAACACATACATATAAATATTAAAGTCAGTGAAACTGATAATTTTGCAGAGGTCTCTTCATTTTTTCCAGAGCTGTATATATCATATTTAGTGCTTAAAGCTCACAGCACAATATTACGCTGTTACGCCACATTATGGTCCTATCGTTTTTAATCCTTATTCCAAAATCAGTGAGCTCAGCTTTCTTTAACCAGACTTAGGGGTAGATTTACCAATGTGCGTAAAGGCATACGCTGTCGGCATTTATCATTGCACAATCATTTCTAGTAAAATGCTTGTGCAATGCTACCCCCTGCACATTCACAGCCAATCAGCCGCTTGCTATCCCATCAATCTGATCGCCGTCCGCCACCTCAGAGGTTATAACCGCTGCTTCTTAATTCCTGACTCCAGTGAGTCTGAAGGCTTGCGCGGAATAAGCTGGTTGACAACTTAATAAATCGGCCCTTTATACTCATGTAACCCAAAATGTAAAATATATATTAATTTGATTAGCGTGTTTTCTTAATTTGGTACAATATTTTCTTCTAAGTGTAGCTATTTTCTTATTATAATGTGTTTTGAACTAATATGTAACTTTGCTTTCTTATTATATATGTATTCAGTCGTTAGTCACTATTGTATATTTTTTACATTTTTAAAATGTAGCACTCAATATCGGTAGCAGAACAACAAATAAAAATATTTAACATAAAGGGACACATGTAATAAATGTTTACAGCCACGCATCCTGTTCACCTGTGTATGGCTTGTGAGACAGCATCCGCTGCCTGCATTTAACTTTGCACAAGCAAGTGCTTTCTGAAGCCTTAGCACGAGCTCTTGTGGCAGGTCTTGTCAATCATGGTGGGGAGGTTAGGAAGCAGAGGTATTAATGATTCGTATTTCAATAAGTATTGAATCTAAACGTTTAATGGAAAATTAAGCATTAGAAAAGGAACACAGAGAAACCTAATTTTAACAAAAGTTTATTTATTGTCAATTTTGTAGAATTGTTCTGCTTAATATGCTATATTTATTTCTTTGATATTTTTAACTGTGTCTCAAGGAACATATATTGATTATGCAAATGATATGTTATTTTTGTTGAAGGTACACATAATTTGATATAATATTGTTAGTGTCTCACTTTGGAACATACAAAAATACATTTTATATAACTAAATATGCCTATTTACACATATATATTATTTATTTATTTTTATTTAGACAAAAAAAAAAAAAAAAAAATATCTGTAGCACTGAACTGTAATCCCTGACTTTAATCCAAATAGTGGAGAAGCAGTGACCTCTAGTGTGCTATTTGTTGAATAGCATTCAAGCCAAAAGTTCTATATTTAGTATCCTTACTTACTATTGTCAGTACTGTTTCATTCAACACACAATTCTTTATAAATAAAATAAAGAGAAAGTAAAATATATTATAAAGATGATAATGATTATTGTTATTATTATTATTATTATTATTATTATTATTATTATTATTATTATTATTATTATTATTATTATTATTATGTAATAAAATATAACAATAGGAATATTTATTTAATAGCACATAACAATGTTATTCTTGAGCTAACTTTTATTAAAAAAATACACCAACATAACTAAAATATTGGTTAACAATACTAAAAAAAACATATTCATCTATTTGTTTGTTTATATAATAAGTAACGTTTGCAAGAATA